>NC_080774.1:7737121-8040151 GCF_020826845.1 Diceros bicornis minor
TTGTCTTTTGTACTTTATCCTTGCTAGAGATATGCAGTTTGCGTTTTTAGTTCTTATGTTAATTTTAAAGCTGTTTGAGTCTGGCCTGTTTAAAAAGTTATATCATATATTGTGTATGAAATATACATAAATACTAGATATGTAGATAAATACCAGTGAAAATAGATCTTAGTGATATTCTAGTACAATAAGGTGACAGAAAGCTAAAGAAGATCCAGAATTATGCGTCCTGGAATCTTTCTAATATTTTTGACTAGGTATTTCAGTGAGTGCCTCCCTTATGAATCCAGAGTGGTGACAGCAGCAGGACCCATCCAGATTGGAAGGAACACTTGATGTGTTACCCAGGAGTTGGAGATCTTTGAGGAAGTATTGGTGTTCTTGAATATTTTTGACAATGGAATAAAAAAAAAGGATAAGCTGCATGGCTTTATTTTTATTTATTTATTTATTTATTTTATTTATTTATTGTGAGGAAGATCAGCCCTGAGCTAACATCCATGCTAATCCTCCTCTTTTTGCTGAGGAAGACCGGCTCTGAATTAACATCTATTGCCAATCCTCCTCCTTTTTTTTCCCCAAAGCCCCAGTAGATAGTTGTATGACATAGTTGGACATCCTTCTAGTTGCTGTATGTGGGACACGGTCTCAGCATGGCCGGACAAGCAGTGCGTCGGTGCGCGCCCGGGATCCGAACCCGGGCCTCCAGTAGCGGAGCGTGAGCACTTAACCACTAAGCCACGGGGCTGGCCCTGCGTGGCTTTAATATTCAGTTAACATTTGTTAAGTAATCTACCATATGAGAGGCACACTGATCTGAAATTGTTGCAAGTGAAGACAGTGAGGACCATGTTTTTGAAGAATAGCTGTGAGTGCCCTTATTCTGACACACGGCTCTTTTATTTATAAATAAATCCTGTAAAAACAAGGTAATAAACTTGATAGAGAAATGTGGAACTGAATGGAAGTATTGACAAGTGGCACCATTAGTTAAGTTGGTGTTTTTTACATTTTAATTTCACCTGTCTCGCATGTCTGCTTTTCCCTTCCTTTAACTTATTTTATTATTTTGTGTCATGCTTTATAATGATTTCTGAAATATATAAATTTAGTGCTACACGAATATAAGTTATTATCAGCTCTTTCTTCAGCTTGTGGATTAACTGTAAGTTTATCAAATGTAGTACAAAAATAACTTGAATGAACTGTGAGAGAGGCATCAATCTTTCAATTCTTAGAAGATTCTGTTTCTTCAGCCCAGTGATCTTTGGAGAATGCTGATAATCTTCAAGCTAGGCTACGATGCTGCTTTTTCCAATTTATATGAAAAATAGTGAACAGTGGTTTTCTTAATTTCATTTTTCACTTATTGTAAGGGTTTTTAGTTTGTCTTAGGCTCCTGCTACTGAATATTTAGAAACTTTAGACTTTGTACAGAACCTCAATATTTCATGGTATTCTATTAAGAACACCACTATTTCCAGATGCTCTGGCCTCCTGAACAAATTTGAGACACTGCTCCACCCTTTTAGGCATACCCCTTGAAGGATAGAGTTGCCTCTCTGGAAGATGGATTCTCTATTTCTTTCCATTTGGGAAAATGGCTCTCTTTCACTTCCTGCGTGTTTATTTGTGACAGGGCTGTATGACCTTTTTCCCTGGCTAATCTTTTCATTATTCCTGAGTCTTGGAATGCTCTGCTGGGACATGGTGGGATAAAGAAACAGAGGGGTAATTTGGAATTTCCCTCCCTGTCTTCCCAGGTACCAGCCTTAGTAGACTTACTTCCCATGTGTAAGATTTATCCTGTTGCCTTTAAACCAACAACTTAGTTGCTGCTGAAAACAAATGTCTCCAGGCTCTTCTCTCTAGTTTATCTTACTTGTTATTGCACTGATGTGAAGCAGTGGCTCCTCTGCGGCCTGCACCCTACACTGTGTTTGGTGACATCACACACATTTTCCCTGTGTTCAAGGGGCGAGCTTCTGGGAGCTCAGAACCTTAGGATGACCTTAGGTGGCTTCATGTCACTCATCATCAGTTCACATTGACTGACCACTCATGTGCTTGCCAGATACTCTACCCTGGAGGAGATGCTCCTCCCTCGATCCTCCAGGGAGTATTTTGTGTGTTCATTTAGTAGATTAACAAGTTTTCCAGATGTTAAAACTTGGGATAATGCTCTTTCTTTCCTGGGTCTTACATGTTAAATTATAGCCACTAGACTGTTTCTAAGTCAAAACCAATTTACTAAAGTTTAGGGGAAAAAATATCAGATTAGTAAAAACAAATAGCTGACAGTAGAGTCACATCCTTCACCTCTCTTTTCTCTCCTTCAGTTTTTCCCTCCAGTCTGCAGGCTGATCTTTCCACGTGTTCTTTTTTTTGTGTGTGTGTGAGGAAGATCAGCCCGGAGCTAACATCCGAACTAATCCTCCTCTTTTATTTGCTGAGGAAGACTGGCTCTGAGCTAACATCGATTGCCAATCCTCCTCCTTTTTTTTTTCCCCAAAGCCCCAGTAGATAGTTGTATGTCATAGTTGCACATCCTTCTAGTTGCTGTATGTGGGATGCGGCCTCAGCATGGCCGGAGAAGCAGTGCGTTGGTGCACGCCTGGGATCCGAACCCGGGCTGCCAGTAGTGGAGCGCGGGCACTTAACCGCTAAGCCACGGGCTGGCCCTCCACATGTTCTTATCACGCCATTCCTTGACACTGCATAGGTTTCCCGCAATCAAAAAGAAAAAGCCAAGCCTGATGCTGCTTCAGTAGAATAATGCTCTCACTCCCCTCTTTGTACTTGAAATGCTGCCTCCTGTGATATTGGCCTTAAATCTGCCTGTCACTGACTCTCAGGTTCCTTTCTTGTATCTTGAGACACACTTATTACATTTTCGGCTGTAACCCAGTCTCTGTACTTTGCTTTGAGTTTGTGTGGGTGTATTTTCGAACTCTTAGTGTTGAGCTGTCAGTTTTACTGGGCAGTGCCTGTGCTATAAGCAGGGCTTCTTTATACACTATGTATCCCCTGTCAAATAGATATTTTAAAGGTCCTCTTATTGTAAATGCTATTTTTTCCTTTTTATCTTAAGAACAGTTAGATTATTCACAGTTTTATATTTAAGAGTTTACATTTTTCTGATCTTTTGCTCACATAGGTGTTGTAATGAAGTAGGAAAGATGAAGGTTTCGTACCCAGCCCAATCTGGGGTATCTGATTGGCAAGTTTGTTATTGATGCCAAGAGGAGAGCTACTTTATATTCTGCCTTAAATGTATATTCTACACGTGCACTGTTTAGTACAGCAGCCACAAGCCATACATGGCTTTTGAGCACTTGAAATGTGGCAAGTCCAAGTTGATATGTGCTATAAGTATAAAATACACAATAGATTTCAAAGACCTAGTATGAAAAAAAGAATGTGAAATAGCTTAGTAATTATTTTTATATTATGTTTTGAAGTAATATTTTGGATTTACTGGGTTAAATAAAATGTTATTAATTTCAGCTGTTTTATTTTTTAAACATGGTTACTAGAAAATTCAAAATTACACATATATCTCACATTATATTTCTGTTGGACAGCGCTATTCTAGAAAGGATAGTAGTGTCAGCAAAGGTAATGATCTAATTTGATTTTGTTTTTACATTTTATTTATTTATTTATTTCCCCCAAAGCCCCAGTAGATAGTTGTATGTTATAGTTGCACATCCTTCTAGTTGCTGTATGTGGGACGTGGCCTCAGCAGGGCGGAGAAGCAGTGTGTTGGTGCGCGCCCGGGATCTGAACCCTGGCCGCCAGCATTGGAGCGCGTGCACTTAACCGCTAAGCCATGGGCCGGCCCAGTAATGATCTAATTTGAAACTTACAGCTCTTATGTACCGTCTACTGGACGTAGTAATCGAACAATTTACGCATAGCCTCGTTGGCCTACTTTTGAAAACAAGATCCAGAGTTGGGAAACCCTCTAATGCTGTTGTTTTCATCAAATGCTTAGCGGGTGAGATATAGTTACTTGATTTGTTAGTTTGAAAATTGCAATATTGCATCATTTTATGGGTGCTTTTTTTTTTTTTTTTTTGTGAGGAGGATTGGCCCTGAGCTAACATCTGTTGCCAGTCTTCCTCTTTTTGCTTGAGGAAGATTGTCCCTGAGCTAACATCTATGCCAGTCTTCCTCCACTTTGCATGTGGGACACCGCCACAGCATGGCTTGATGAGCAGTGTGCAAGTCCACGGCTGGGATCCGACCCCGTGAACCCTGGGGCTGCCAAAGTGGAGCGCACGGACCCAACCAGTATGCCACCGGCCGGGCCCCTATGGGTGCTTGTTTTGATGCTGAGTCAGTTCAGAACTTTTTTGAACTCTTATTGTATATCAAATACTTTCTTTTTTTTTTTTTTTAAAGATTTTATTTATTTATTTATTTTTCCCCCAAAGCCCCAGTAGATAGTTGTATGTCATAGCTGCACATCCTTCTAGTTGCTGTATGTGGGATTCGGCCTCAGCGTGGCCGGAGAAGCGGTCCGTCGGTGCATGCCTGGGATCCGAACCCGGGCCGCCAGCAGCGGAGCGCACGCACTTAACTGCTAAGCCACCGGGCCGGCCCTCAAATACTTTCTTAGGTCCTTTGGATGCAAAGACGAATTTCATCCCTGATCATGAGAAACTTAGTCATAGCATGATATGCAAACAAAACAAGAGTGAGTGTGATTCATCATTTAATAATAGAAGACCGCACAGTGGCCAGAGTAGTCCAGAGGAGGAAGAGATAGGGCAGGAAGAGTAGTCGGAAAAGACTCCATGAGGAGTGATGTGTCTGCTTGTATTCTTTTAGAGTCATTTCCTGTGTCCCCTGAAGCCCTTACATATGGGCATGCGCAGCATGTAGTAGTGGAGTGTGTGCCTTGGGTGTATAAACAGTCCATGTGTGGGAGATGAGGCCTGACTGCACTTCCCATCAAAGGACCTTGAAGCTCAGTTCAGCTAGGATATGAGATGTATTTAAATTGGTCCCAAGCAGGCCTATCAGCTTATTAATTAATTGGGTTTTAATAGTCTTATGTGAAGTTGAAATACTCGACCGTCCTTCTTTTACTCAGGAGTTGAAGAAAATATGTAAATGCTCATCAATTTTGTCTTTTCAGTCTTCTCTGTATATACAGAAATATGAATATGAATGAAACTGAAAGAGGGGGAAAAATCGAATAACTTGCCTTTCTTTAGTGGAAATACTAGTCAGTTTGGAAAGCTACCAGAGTATTGTGTAAGTGCTTTCAGTGGCTGAAGCAGACGAGCTCAGGTTACAGTGCGTCTCCTGTGTTGGGGGTAGGGGACAGCAAGTGACACAGCATACAACAGACACTTACATAACCGTGACTTCAGGGGACAGGATTAGGCTGTGAATGAACCTCCCCAACTCAGGAATATGGTATTAGTACACAGCCTTTGAGTTTTTCTCTGAAGCTTGACTTGAAAATCAGCATCAGAAACATCTTTCTCTCAAACTAGTCTTTTCATTACTCTCAGAACTTTTTCCCCTTCCCTTCTGTTATTAAGTTTGTGGACTTTTAACATTTTAGAATTGGAGCGGGGCTCAGAAGTCTCAGAGTGCACCTATCTACAGGTAAGTCACTTAACCTGTTTGGTGCTGGATTTCTCCTTGGTCACCCAGCAGGGCCAAGCCGAAGCCTGGGTTTCCAGAAGCTCCTCTTTTATTGCACGCAGTTTTTCTGGAGGGCCAGTGTTAAACTCCCTCTCCTGGCTGATGAAATTCATTGCAAATTCTTCAACTCTCCTTTTGCCTCCCATCAGAATTTCCAGATTTAGTAAATAAAGGACTATTTTTGTTTTGCTGATGAGGCGAAAAGGACTATAAAGGGACTGAGGCAAAGTGTGGAGATGTGATTTGCCTCGGATGATACAATGCCGTGCTGGAGGGTGCCAGGAGATGCTGAACTTGTTAGAAGCCGATCTTATCAGATGGGGGTTCTTCTTCATTGATGGCAGAGTACTCTTACTTTGGCAAAGTGAGAGCCTCAGTTGCTTTCCTTTCACTTTTGAATCCTTGCCCTTCACTTAGGGAGTTTGGATTTGGAATCTGAAACAGTAGAACCACGGAAGGATGAAGTTAGAAGTAGATCTTACTTATTCAATATCCTCAGGTTATAGATGAGGATATCAAGGTCTGGGAGGGGTTAGATGCTTGTTTAAGGTCATCTGACTGGGACAGAATCCAGGTGTTCATTTCCCAGTCTAACCTTCTTTTTATACATTTGTTTTTTTAAGCCACAAATTTTTTTATGAGAGTAAACAAAAAACTAAACAAAACCTTAAGATAGCAGAGAAGAATTATGAAGAATATTACTGCTTTTCATTTGAACATAATTTATACCATGCTTGTTTTGGGGAACTGCTTGTTTTGAGGAACCTCTTGTTTCTGTAAATTGCTTAAGCTTTTTTTAGGTTATGAGGGGTGAAGGAGAAGGCGGGGTTTGGACTTTACTAAAATATCTTCTATAATAAAAACTTTTTATTATGGAAAATTTCAAACTTACACAAAAGTAGAATGGTACCATCACCTAAGTTGAACAGTTATCAACTCATCATCAGTCTTATATAAGTTTAAGTATGGTGTCATCAAACTTGTGTGTCTTTTAAACATATTTTGCTTTTGCCAGTAAAATGTCTTTTTGCTTTTAAGAAAATATAATACTTTTATTTATTATTCATATAGTTATGCTTTTGTGGTATGAAGCTTCTATTTCAGGTGCTTAGAGTTTATTTAGGCAAGATGATTCCAAAGCTCTAAGCAAAGTTTTTATCTTTTTTGCCACTGTATTAGGTAAGAGAACCTAGCTGCTGTAACAAACCCCACTAATTCTAGTGATTTCAATGGATGAAGGTTTATTTTTAGTTATGGAAAAGTCCAAAATGGTTATTTCCTGATTGGGGAATGGGGAGAAGTGATTCAGGGATTCAAGCTTCTTCCATCTTGTGATCCCACATTCCTCAATCCATGCTTTCAGGGTTTCCCACCTCCTTTCCGTCAAGCTGTTGGAAGGGCCAAGAGCACAGGAGATTGCACATGGGAAGATTTTGTGGGCTAGGCCGACAAATGGCATACCTCCCACACAGAACTCGGTCACATGGTCACAGTGGTCTGCAAAGGGAGCTGGGAAATGTGGTCTGTGACTCCAGGAAGAGAAAGAAATAGGCTTGGTGAACCTTTAGCCACTCTGCATGCGTATCCACTCCTCATACTGGCCTTGTGCTGCCTTTATGCTCCTGTGTTGAAAGCAGCACAGTAAAGTCTGCTTCATTACTCCCTGGTTGAAGCCACTTTACTGTGGCTCAAAATCATTAAATTTTTTTCCTGCTTAAGAAATTATACCTGGGCCGGCCCTGTGGCTTAGCGGTTAGGTGCTCGCGCTCCGCTGCTGGCGACCCGGGTTCGGATCCCGGGCGCGCACTGACACACCGCTTCTCCAGCCATGCTGAGGCTGCGTCTCACATACAGCAACTAGAAAGATGTGCAGCTATGACATACAACTATCTACTGGGACTTTGGGGGAAAAAAATAAATAAATAAAATTATAAAAAAAAAAGAAATTATACCTGCTCATGAAATAAAATGTGAGAAACTCAAGAAAACACAAAGATGATATAAAAAAATAACAATATAATCCCATCACCTGGAGATTATTATTATTAATCCTTTGCTACATTTCCTTCCAATCTGAGAATTTTAGCCACTTAGAAATAACAATAAAATTTCACTAATTTTTATTCTGTGCTAGCTTGCAAACTCTAAAACTCATAAGCAGGAGAAAACAACAATCTGGCAATTTTACCTTTTCTTAGCAAAGATACACTATTGTGGAGCTATGCTGAGGCTTTACACTTTGGGCATTTTTGAAATGAACTTCTTGCTTACGCATTGTAATCCTCACTCCTTTTAGTAAACAGAGTAAATATTGAGGCTGGTGAAGTTAGTGAAATATTAGAATGGCAAGGCAGGAATAACATTTAGAGTTTATGATTTACTTCCTACTCATTTTTCAGAATTCTTAGATATAGCCTTAATTTTCCAGGAGAGAATGCTAAGAAAAGGTGTTTGAAACTGAACTGAACTAAGTTGCAAACCTGAAATATTTAAAAATACATTCCTGGTGGTGAGCTGAATACTTAGGTGGATGTGCTTTTCCCTGCTTACCTGCATTGCTTATACTGGTCAGTAGTGAAGAAAGATGCTGCTAATGTTAGATGGGAGGACAATTTCTTGGGAGAAGGTGCATTTCCTGAGTCATCAACTCCAGATTCAAGGATACAGAACCTTCTGGTTTTTCTTTAAAGTGGTGAGGTTGCATCCTAGAGGCAGACCAACATCAGAATTCCTGTTTGTGACGTCATCATCATGACCTCACAGCCAGGGTTGCTTAAAATGTTTGCCCAACTTCTGGCAGGATATGAGCTGTGGCCTGGCCCAATTCTACAGACATCATGAGGTACCGAGTTGTCTCATATTGCTAAATTTGGGTTGATTTTTCTGCAGCTTCTGTAGATAAAAAGTTTCAATTGCCACTAGGTCCTCTATATTTTACTGAAAAAGATTGTATAATGAAAAGAAAATCATTGTTTTCAATATCCTCTGGCAGGACATTTAAAAACAGAAGACTCAGTAGTAGAGCAGAAATATTTTACTGTGTAAATGGGTATGTGGTTAACCAGTGGCTCTATTTACTATGTAATTTGCTCTGAATTTTCCTGTTCCCTGCAAATAAACATAACATTTTTGTTCTGTGAAAATATATCTGCCACACCAGGCAAGTAACAATTTGAAATGATTAGACTTGCTTATCAGTGTTATAAATTATTTATGACCCAGAGACCTAAATTCAGACACATCACAATTGAGAAATTCACACTATTTGGTTTTGAATGTGCTTTGTTCTTTGTATCTGTTTGAGTTGGAGTTGGAAGAAAAGGTGTTGGTTCACACAAATATCCAGAAATCTAGTCTCTGAGGGTTAATACTTATAATTTTCTTAAGGATTGTCCTCCTTTAAACTGTTAACCTAAAATATAAAACAGCCAGTTATTTTACTAGCAAAATGGGTTTATTTGGGAACAGCAAAGAATTGCAATTCAGAACAAGCAAGCTATAGCAAAAACCACAGGCAAGTCCAGCAATCAAAGGAGAGGAATGTTATTTTATAGGGAAAAAATAGGAGTTTGGGAGGAGTTGTTTTGAATGAAAGTCCATTGGAGAAAAGCAGGAGTTCAGGGTGGTGATGGTTTCTCCTTGGTTGGGTTGCTGGCTTAGTCCTTTTGTGTTTGGGATGCAATGTACATTTCTTCACATTGGGGTCTGTAATTGATGAGTCTTCCTGTTGAGAACTTCTTTCTCTTGGGATCTATAATTGACAGTCTTTCCTGTAATTGACCTCAAGTGGCAGTGTGTGACAGCTCCCCCTTCAGGTTTCTGGACTCCATTTTAAATGACGTTTCCGTTTATAAATTTTCACAAAACAAACAAAAACTTCAAAAACTCTGTGTTCCTGTCTGCTGGGTACAAGCACTTGATAAATTATCCCCTCTCATCTTTTATTTAAGTAGATATTAGATTCTTCTCCTAAATTTGATTCTATGAGTTTGAGAGATTATGTGGCCAAAATTTTGTGTTTTGTTTTGTTACTGCTTTTTCTCTCACAAAACGTGTCGGTATCAGAAAGACTGAACATCCGTTTTTTGAAGTAGACTGCTCTTTTTAAAGCATTGTACTATGTGTTCCCTATTTTTTCCTTCTGTAACAGTCACATGTCCCTATTTTCTTAAACATGTATGACCTAGAGTCTTAAAATTCTTACTTTGAGGCTAAGAGCGCTTTATAGATTCATTAGGTGTGTTCCCTATCAAATGTGTCTCTTTTTATGTTTTTTTTTTTTTGGATGTTAGCCCTGAGCTAACATCCATGCCAATCCTCCTCTTTTTGCTGAGGAAGACCGGCTCTGAGCTAACATCTATTGCCAATCCTCCTCCTTTTTCTCCCCAAAGCCCCCAGTAGATAGTTGTATGTCATAGCT
Source organism: Diceros bicornis minor (assembly GCF_020826845.1). Taxonomy (NCBI): domain Eukaryota; kingdom Metazoa; phylum Chordata; class Mammalia; order Perissodactyla; family Rhinocerotidae; genus Diceros; species Diceros bicornis. The sequence goes on from NC_080774.1 coordinate 7,747,206, forward strand.
GCACATCCTTCTAGTTGCTGTATGTGGGTCATGGCCTCAGCATGGCCGGAGAAGCGGTGTGTTGGTGTGCGCCGGGGATCCGAACCCGAGCTGCCAGTAGCCAAGCTGCCAGTAGCAGAGTGCGGGCACTTAACCTGTAAGCCACAGGGCTGGCCCCTCAAATGTGTCTCTTTAACTGGGATGTCTTTTTTTTTTTTTTTTGTGAGGAGATCAGCCCTGTGCTAACATCTGCCAATCCTCCTCCTTTTTTTTTTTTTTTTTTGCCGAGGAAGACTGGCCCTGGGCTAACATCCATGCCCATCTTCCTCCACTTTATATGGAACGCTGCCACAACATGGCTTGTCAAGCAGTGCGTCGGTGTGCGCCCGGCATCCGAACCGGCGAACCCCGGGCCGCCACAGCGGAGCGCGAGCGCTTAACCACTTGTGCCACCGGGCCGGCCCTAACTGGGATGTCTTTAAGACAGCTTTTTAGAAACGAACCATCCTGTACACATAGGTTGTAGAAACTTGAAATTACCGATTTAAAGCTAATTTTAGCTACGGGGACAATGTTTAACTGTTTTAGATCAGTTTTCATTATTAAAAACATTTCTTTGCTTTCAGAAACAGAACTGTGCTTTCATATATTCTTCGACAGGGAGAATAGAACTGAATCTTTAACATTTGAATTCCTATTCCCTTTGCAAGATCTCTTTCATGGAAGGGGTATGGAGATGGGGTCTGAATGGTAGTGGGTGTTAGCAGATGGGGAGCGATCCCTGAGGCACCTTGAAATGACACTGGTAGTTTCCTGGGGCAGCTGCAACAGTGACTGCTCTCCATGCTTTGCTTCAAGTGTTAAATGGCATTGGCTTCATCTCCTATCTTGGGATTCGTTACTTGAGTCATGCTTTTTTTTTTTCTTCAAGGTCCTGGTAACTAACCCATTGTTTTTTACTATAAGTAAATTTTTTCTTTATCTGAATGTTTTCAATATTCTGACCTTTATGAGGCATATTCTAGGGGATTGCTTAGGAGTAACTGTAGTAAGCATATGTTCTATGTTTTTAGAAGGCTCTAATCTTGAACTGTATCCCCAACCTCAGAAAATTTGTTTGTTTAGAATGGAAGACTGATTTTTATGTAATTTCCTGTTCAAATAATGTGTGAGAAAAGTTATATCTGAGAGGGGAAAGTGAGGCACTTGGATTCTTAGAAATAAACAGCTAATATTTGTGGTGCTTACTATGTACTGGCATTGTTCTAATTACTTGAAGCCTCCCCAGATGCTAGTGTTTTCCAGTATCTAACACACTAGACAAATACGTACCGAACCTTGACTTCCTAGAGGATAGAATACGTCTTTTTGTTAAGTGGAAGGAGAATAGTTCTACTTTCTGGAATCCTAACTTTGAGTAAAGCTGACATTCTCAAGACATATAAAGCACACTTCTGTTTAGGAAATACCAAAGAGAGTAGGTCTTCTCAGGTTATTTGTTTCCTTGAAATAAATATCTTGCCCTTTTAAATTTGTTCTTTAGATCGGATCTCAGAGTTAAATCACAAACGAAGATATTAATCTAGTTCAAAATTTTTGCTTATTTCAGGCCTGGCTTTTTTGTCTCTTAAACCTGTAGGTTACATAGAAAAAAAAAACAAAAAACTGTTCCTCCAGTGTTGATGTTTAGCAACAAAGCTTCCTGTTTTTAGGCAGAAACGTAAAACTTTTAATGAGAAGGAAGAGTGTCAGAAAGGATGTGCCACTGAGCCATCTATGCCTGGAGCCCTTCTTCCTGGTACGTAGTTGGTGCTTGGAAGTAGATCACTCTCCCTGCTTCTCCCATTTGAGAATGTACAAGCAAAATAATAGCTATTTTTGACTGTTCAGAACATTTTACAAATGGTTCTTGGCTTAAAAAAATATTAGAACTATGGCATCAGTCAGTGGTGTAAATATAGGATTCTGGGGGTTAGTGTATAGTATATGTTGCAATTTTATAGTTTGGAAAGTAAGATTATAAAGTAATGTGACTGGGCCGGCCCTGTGGCTTGGCGGTTGGGTGCGCGCGCTCCGCTGCTGGTGGCCCGGGTTCGGACCCCGGGCGCGCACCGACGCGCCGCTTCTCCGGCCATGCTGGGGCCGTGTCCCACGTGCAGCGGCTGGAAGGATGTGCAGCTATGACATGCAGCTGTCTACTGGGGCTTTGGGGGAAAAAAATAAGTAAATAAAATTATTAAAAAAAAAAAAAAGTAATGTGACTGACTTTAAAAAAAAAATACACCAGGGCCGGCCCCGTGGCTTAGCGGTTGGGTGCACACTCTGCTGCTGGCGGCCTGGGTTTGGATCCCGGGTGCGCACTGATGCGCCGCTTCTCCGGCCATGCTGAGGCCGCGTCCCACATACAGCAACTGGAGGGATGTGCAACTATGACATACAACTATCTACTGGGGCTTTGGGGGAAAAATAAATAAATAAAATCTTAAAAAAAAAAAAAAACCAGATCTTAAGTTCTTTCATCTAGGGAGGTATTGTTCATTTATTACAGTGATACAGCTGTATAATTTTTGGAACTCTTAGAATTACCCTGTGTGCCTTGGATACATTTTTGCTATTTCAGTAGTTGTATATCATGATATTTTTGAGGTTTTTTTGATTCAAATTTTGGAAACAGCCAGTAGTATTTTAGAGCCAAGTCTAATGAAGAGCATTGAGAGATTGAGATCGTTACTACAACCTTGGGTCACCAATGAAGTGCAATTTATGAACTGCCTCTGAAGTCATTTCTAAAAGAGGAGTTAAAAAATAGTTGGACCGGGGCCAGCCGCGTGGCGTGGTGGTTAAGTGCGACGCTCCGCTGCTGGCGGTCCGGGTTGGGATCCCAGGCGCGCACCGATGCACCGCTTGTCAGGCCATGCTGTGGCGGCGTCCCATATAAAGTGGAGGAAGATCGGCCAGGATGTTAGCGCAGGGCCAGCCTTCCTCAGCAAAAAGAGGAGGATTGGCATGGATGTTAGCTCAGGGCTGATCTTTCTCACAACAACAACAAAAAATTTCGACCAAAGCAGTATTATTTAAATAAACTTACACCTCAGGTGGTGATCACTTTGAGGGATGCTGTTCATTTGGCAAGTACATCATCCCTGGATGGAGGAGGTTCTAGAACAGTGCTGTCCAATAGAACTTTCTGCGATGGTTGAAATTGTTTTACATGTTGCACTTTGGCTGTTGAGTGCTTGAAATGTGGCTGGTGTGACTGAAGAACTGAATTTTTAATTTTATTTCATTTTAAAAGAATTTAAGTTTAAACAGTGCGTGTGGCTTAGTGGCTACCTTATTGGACAGTGTAGATCTAGAATATTTAGCTTTCAGCCTAACTTACAGACTGAGGTGAGCAGTTTATGATAAGAGACCAAAAGTTATTAAGACAGAGTAGGTTGTGGAAAATCTGGTCCCCCTCCCCTCCTGCTATGTTCAGAGTAGGAGAAAAGTCTGGAATTTGTCGTTTGTGTTCAGTGGTATCTAATCTTTAGAGCTCTCCAAATTTATCCTTGCTAAGGTGTTATCCGAAGGGTTTTAAATGAGAACCTTCCTTTGTATTTACAGTTTAATCATCAACTTTTGATGCTCATGGCTCTTCTTCCCTGAAATTTAAGGCCTGCCCTGCAGCCCCCATGGGTACTGTTACCTGTACCCATGGTTGGAAGGAGTGAAGACTTGGATGCCATAAGAAAAAAGGCTGCCAACCCTTGTTTTAAATCTTTGCTTGATAATGGTGGTTAGGTTAAGATAATGGAAATGAACAAAGAAAATAAATATGGGTGTAAGGAAAAACTCTAGACATCTTTCATTTTGTAGCCATAAAATTTTGAAGTACAGCGGCCTGGGTTTGGTTCCTAGGCATGGACCTACATCACTGTTTGTCAGTGGCCATGCTGTGTTGGCAGCTCACATATAAAAAGAGGAAGATTGGCAGCAGATGTTAGCTCAGGGTGAATCTTCCTCAGCAAAAAAAAAAAAAAAAAAAGAATTTTGAAGTAAAAGAGGCTCTTCATTTGAAGTGTAAGACAAGTAAAAACTGATCACAGCAAATTTCTTAGATTGAGCTCTAAGGTTCTTTAAAGTCTCCTTTCAATCTACTTTTCTTTCTTTTTTTTTTTTTTTTTAAATAAAATTATTTTATTTTATTTTTTGTGAGGAAGACCAGCCCTGAGGTAACATCTGTGCTAATCCTCCTCTTTTTTTTTTAAATTTTTTTTATTTATTGATTTCTTTTTCCCCCCAAAGCCCCAGTAGATAGTTGTATGTCATAGTTGCACATCCTTCTAGTTGCTGTATGTGGGACGTGGCTTCAGCATGGCCGGAGAAGCAGTGCGTCGGTGCGCGCCCGGGATCGAACCCGGGCCGCCAGCAGCGGAGCGCGCGCACTTAACCGCTAAGCTGGGGGGCCAGCCCTCAATCTACTTTTCTAACTTGATATCTTACAAGAATCTTCTGATGTTAGCCAAATTGAGCTTCTCATTGTCTTCTTCACATGCTTTATACCTTTCCCTCTTCATCTCCTCTGAAATCTTTTCTCTCTGCCTTTTTAGAAATCCTGACTGCCAATATCTGCACAACGCTGTTACTTTTCGCTGAGCCCCGACTCGAATCCTGCCTTCCCCTCGAAGCCTTTTCTTTCTGCCCGAGTCCACTCCATCCTCCCATCTTCCCAAACACTTCCGGGTATTTCTCATAAGTTGTGTCGTATTCTCAGTTATTTTTCATAGATGTGGGTCTTCCCTCCCCAGCTACATTATAAATTCCTCGAGCTTAGGTCTGTGTCGTATGTTTTTCTGTCACCTGTAGCAAGCACCAAGTATATAACTTTTTAAAATACTAGATACACCCCAACTGGTTTGTAGAGTCATTTAAACAATTGAGACTGTTTTTCTCTTCATTTTATTTCGTGCGCATTGTTTATAAAGTACTGTGGGGAATAAAACGATAACTGAAAGACAGTTTCTCCCCTCCGCGCATTTATAGTCTGATGGGATCTATAGACTACACACAGCACAGTGTGCGAGGTGCCAGGAAAGAGGTACAGACTCAATCACGTGGGAAATTGAGGGATGGACACGTTTTCATTGGTGAGGTTTGGAGAAGGTTTTGTGGGACGGATGCATGGATGCCTGAATTTGCCCTTGAGTAAGGTTTCAGCAGGTGAAGATAACGAGACTTGGAAAGGGCATTCAAGGCCGAGTGAACAACCTGAAACAAAAGCATAGAGGGGTGAAAGTGCCAAGGCTTCTGTAGTGGTAGTTGGGAAATCGGTCTTGTGGATGATTCACGTGCATGTAATTGAGAAAATGAACCCAGGTAACTTTTCTTATCAGTCATTTAGCAGTGGTTCTCAGACTTCAGCATCAGAATCGCCAGAAGGGCTTAAATACAGATGGCTGGGCCCACCCCTAGATTTTGTTTCAGTAGGTTTGGGGAGGGTCCCTGCTAATTTGCATTTCTAACAAGTTCCCAGGTGATGCTGCTGCTGCTGCACGTTTTGAGAACCCCTGATTAGAGCACCAGTCCATCTGATAACTGCCTCAGAGAAATGCCTGTTTTACGTGTATAAATACCCCAGTGTTAATGCATAATTGTGTTCTTGTTGCCTTATGTACAGACCAATGGTCTTCCCATAGATTGTAAATTCAGGCTTTTTATATCACTCAACCCCTAGCACGATGCTGTAACAATGGTAATACAGTAGTAAATACTGTGCTTGCTAAAACTTGGCATCTAGATCTATAAATATCTGAACTAGAGGTACATGCTTCTAGAAGCCCTTATGAAACGGGGGTTTTATTTTTTTTATTTTTATTTTTTTGTGAGGAAGATCAGCCCTGAGCTAACATCCGTTGCCAAGTCTCCTCTCTCTCTTTTTTTTTTTTTTTTTTGCTGAGGAAGACTGGCCCTGGGCTAACATCCGTGCTCATCTTCCTCTACTTTATATGGGATGCCGCCACAGCATGGCTTGACAAGAAGTGCGTCGGTGTGCGTCTGGGATCCGGGCCTGCGAACCTGGGCCACCGAAGCGGAGCGCATGCACTTAACCGCTTGTGTCACCGGGCCAGCCCCTGAAATGGGGGTTTTTAAACCTTTGTGACTCAAAATGTAAAGAAAAATTAATATAGTAGCAGTTCTCAAACTTTTTTCCTCAGGACCCCTTTACAGTCTTAAAAATTATTGAGGTCTCCAAAGAGCTTTTGTTTATGTAGGTTTTATCTATTGATATTTACCATGTTAGAAAATATTTATTAATTCATCAGAAATTATAATAAACCCATTACATGTTACATACATTTTTAATGAAGAATAACTATTTTCTAAAATAAAAAATTTAATGAGAAGATGGCATTGTTTTACATTTTTGCAAATCTGTAATATCTGGCTTTAGTAGAAGACAGGTGCTTCTGCATTTAATCTGGAGTGATACGTTGTTTTGGTTGAAGTACGTGAATAAAATTGGCCTCACATAGAAGCATAGAAAAGGAAAGGAAAAAAGTATTTTAAGGGCATTTTCAGATAATTATGGATTTTCTTCTTTGATACTACTTCAAAGACTTGATAGGTTGTTGTTTCTTAAAGGTGGAATCTGAAACTGTATGAATAAACTTTTATCGTTACATAAAAATCCATTGTTCTAATTTGTGCTTTGAATGAATCCTTTACCCATGAATGATTTTGTAACATTAAGCATCGTTGGTTGGAAAATATTGATTCACTGAGTTAATATCTTCCAAATATTGGCACATTTCATTATACAATATCAAAAAATTACTTTTGTTAATATCAGTGATCTCATCAGAATAGTCTTTAGTATTGAGAAGCTGTCAAACTCACTGTGGAGGATGTGATTTCCAAATTTCTGATTTTCTCTTGAAAGCTTAGATTTTATCATTGTCAGCAAATAGTTGTTTCCTTGAAGCGACAGGCTTACCTAGTTCATTTTCAGGAAAAGGTCTGCTGGATACCCAAGTCTAAGGAACCATAGTTAGTCATTTTTTCAAGTAAAAAGTGGTGTTCCATGAACAAAATGGATAGTTGAGCCTGCTCCTCAGTTACACATGTGCTTTTCTTTGAGACAGTCCTGGTACAGTGGTGTATAGAAGTGCTTCACGTGTGCGTCTCATTTTGTTGCATGGAGTATTCAACAGGCGTGTATTCACAGGTTGAAGTTTAATAAAATTATTTGTTTTTCTGCTTCATCATATTATATGAAAGTGGCCTTTTTTTTTTTCCTGCAAGTACTGGTGGCAAAAAATACAATGTTCCATTCCCTTGATACAGCACCTACAGTTTTTACCTACTGTTGCCTTTGTACCATCAGAGTAAATGTCAACATAGCAGAAAAAGGCAAATAACATCTTAGTAATATTATGAAAATAGTTTTGACTCCCTGAAAGGGTCTCAGGAGTGCATGGACCACACTTTGAGAACCGCTGTATTATAGTAACGAAAGTCAGGGTTGGCAGGATGGTGTATCTCTGTGTCAGTCCTATCTTAGAGATCTTACCCTCAGCTTTATAAGCTCAGAAACTCATTTTTTTTTTTTACCTATTTACTCAGAGATTAGACTCCTGAATCATACCAACAAATTTAGAGATTTTAGTTTATAAAATATAACTTTGTGTATTTATAATGAAAGAAATGCCAAAAGACACTCTTCCCTTTGGTCACTCTTGGAAACCCAAACCATAATCTGAGCATAGAATTTTGGAGCTTTGTCTCGAATGTCCTTAATGCCGATTTTCATCCAGCTTTGCAAACTTGACTCATCCTTTTTCAATAATAGGAATGTACCTACTCCATAGGCTATATTTCTTTTCCAGAGAACCTTTTTTCAGTGTCAGTAAAATAAGTATTTTCTTTTTAACTCCCTTTTTCTAGACTTCTTGGGTTATACTTCTTTTTAGTTTGGCAATACATATCACTTTCATTTTGGTGTGTTTTCATGTTAAAGAATTTTAATTTATACATATGAAATGTGTGGATGTGTGTATATGTATATAAGAATCTGCAGTTTAACAAGATCCCCAGGAGGTTTGTATGCAGATAACGAACAATGAAACAAATACCTGTGTACGCCCCACCCGACTTAAGAAATTGAACATTCTGCCCAACTCAAGAAATTGACCAGTACCATTATGTTGGATTTCAGTGTTGTTTTTATAACTGATTATTACAAAACAGCATTATTTCCTGTTAGATTTTAGGTTCATTATGTTTAGGTTGCTTTCTTCGTAAATTCACCTTTTTTTAGTATACACCTCTTAATTACAGTATAGGACAGATAATTTTATACTTAACCATTCATCCCTGTACTGCTGGTTTCATCTGCTAACTGAGCCCAGTTCTTTACTCCTCCTTTCGTTCCCAAACTCTTTAACTCTGCCTTCTGTAATTCAAGTTTGTGATTATCAGTCTTCTCTCTATATCACCAACCTCTTCTCTAAGGATTCTCCTTCCCTCCTTGCCTTATCTAGAACTTGGCTGGCCCCTGAAGACACCGTTTCTCCTGCAACCCTCTCAAGGTTCTACCTCAAGGCCAGGAGAGTATGGAATGGACCACGTTGTTTGATGCTTTTTTTTTTTATAATTTTATTTATTTATTTATTTATTCCCCCAAAGCCCCAGTAGATATGTTGTATATAACCCCAGTTGTATGCCATAGCTGCACATCCTTCCAGTCGCTGTACGTGGGACGCGGCCTCAGCACGGCTGAACAAGCGGCGTGTCGCTGCGCGCCCGGGATCCGCCCCGGGCCGCCAGTAGCAGAGTGCGCGCACTTAACTGCTAAGCCATGGGGCCGGCCCGTGTTTGATGCTTTAAACTACTGCTCAGGCCTTCAAAAATGCCAGCTCCTTTGAAGCTCTACCACCTGGCATCTCTCCTGTGGCTGACACCACTGACCTCAGTCTCTTTCCTTCATTCCTTTTAACTTCGGCTTCCTTCTGGCCATCAACATCTCTTCCTCCACTCCCTTTGTTTGTAGATTCCCACGGTCCTGCCAATGATCCCTTCAGTCAGGCCTCCGAGTTCCATCCTCATAGTCAGAGCCTTCAAGCTTCTCATTCTAACCACCACCTCTTATCCATCGACCCCTTGCTGCTCAAAGGGGAGAGGTGTCCTTAAAATGGCAGCATTAATGCCTAACCTGGGAGTGTTAGAAAGCAGAATCTGAGCCCCATCCCAGACCTATTGAGTCAGAATCTGCAGTTGAACAAGATCCGGGAGATTTGTATGCACTTTTGAGTATCCAGTGTCCTCACTGTAACAGTCCTTCATCCTGTTGAGACCTCTCATCCCTTGACTTCGTCGCTTTTTCACTATCAGACCTACCCTGTCTTCCCTTCCCTCTTACCCATTTCAGATTCCCTAGCCCATGTAACTACTCCTTTAAAATCACCATCAGCTCCCCCGCTTTTCCCGTCCATTTTAATTTAATTGGCAAAATTTTGATTATGGTTGAACTTTGCTACCCACCTTTCTTATACCTTGAGCAGAAGCATTTTATCAGAGAAAAAATAAGAGGAGAGTGGTTTCACTTTAAATTCATGACCACTAAACCTCACATGTGCTTTGGGCTGCTTGGCATTCCTACTGCGTTTTCCTAAGAAGCTCCTGGTTCTTTGCTCAAAGACAAATATTTTGTGTGTTCAACACTCTCTCAGCCTCCCAGAGGGTTCTCCCCTCCTGTTTCCCCATCGGCCAATAAGAAAACGGACGAGTGTCTTTTACATAGTAGTTTCTTAGGAAATATTTGTTGAATGAATGGATGACCATCTTGTGGGAAGGTTTCTTTCAGAGAGCTACACTATTAGGCAAAGCACTGGGTCCCAAAATTGCCACTGCTTCTTAAACTGAGTGACCTTGGGAAAGACACTTAACCTCTCAGATCTTCTTTCTCTTTGTCCATGTTTGGGCGTGATGATAATCGTTCACCTACCTTCGCAGTTATTTTGAGACTCAAATAAGGCACTTTTCTATTTGTGCTTTGTGAGCTCTTGGTGCTGTACATATGTAGTTCCTTTTAGAAATACTAGTACTAATGTTTTTTTGTTTTGTTTTGTTGTGGTGAGGAAGACTGGCCCTGAGTTAACATCTGTGGCAGTCTTCCTCTATTTTGTATATGGGATGCCGCCACAGCCTGGCTTGATGAGCGGTGTGTAGGTCTGGACCCAGGATCTGAACCCGGGAACCTCGGGCTGCCGAAGCGGAGCACACACACTCAACCACTACACCACTGGGCCGTCCTCTAATGTTTTTAATCGTGGTGTGTGGTCTCTCCCAAGTTTGAATGTTAGATTTAGTGGAAAGAACTTGGTCTGTGGAATCACGTTTGTGTTCACATCTCTGCTTCTTAGCTAGATGACCTTAGGTGGCAGGTCATTAACAAATGTGTTAATTTCTGATGTGTTCCTTGACTTTAGAACAAATATTAATAGTAGCTAATCCATAGTATTAAAAGGCTCAAGTGGGATAATAATATGCATAAAAATTATTTCTAAATTATAACATTCTGTGTGTTATGGTCCTTACATTTTGAGAGAGTGGGGAAGAAGGGTAGTTTGTCTTATTTTAGGTCCAAAACTCCTGATTCAGTGAGCACAAGCATCAAAAACTCAAATATACTCAGTGAGGCAAGAACATCTTTTTTTCCTTTGCATGTGTTTTGGAATTGATTAGTTTCAACGTGACGTTCACTGACCTTGAAACATGATGCAGAAATGTTGCTTCTTGGTCATTACACTTTGTGGGTAACCATGACCAAGACTTGGATCTTTAGTTTCTCAGTGAATTGATTTTTTAGAGCAAGCCTGCAATGCCATTCATTAATAATGCATGAAGAAGAATCTTAAATTGGAAGATCTAAAAAACTAATGTGTTATTTCTCCTAATTCTTTTATTGAGACAGACTAGACTTTTCTCCTTCATTAATCTTGGTCATAGTTCCCTGCTTTGGGATTCAAGTAACTGAGATGGACCGAGAGCCAGAGGCATGAAGATTAGACAACAGAAGTCATAGATTTTGAGTTTATGACCATTCTTATGTTCCTAATAACCACTTGCCTCTGTTTTTAGGCTGAGGCTTTTTAGATGGTCGGATTTTTGTGAGCTTATGCTGTTGAGCTGCAAGGTTTGAAACTGGCTGAGGCTTGCCTAGTTGCTTATTGTGGTAGTTTTCAAAATTTCTCTTTAGGGAGGAGTGCTTGACCTGAGCCCAAGAATTCACTGTTTTGCCTGAGTGAAATTTTTTAGGGACTACTTCGTCCTCTGTTCTTGCCACCCTAATAGCTTTTCTAGGACTATCGTGCCTCCTGTGTCTGTTCCCTTCTTACCTACCTGACCCTTGTCACCTTATGATGTTGGACCGGGGTGAAGAGTAGGCAAGACGTTACAAGGCGCCACAGTAATTTCTGCACTTAGCGTATCCCCATCCTCAAAATTTTTGGACATGTAAATAGCCTTTCTCAGCTGAATCTAGAGGGGCTCAGCCAATCCAATCCCTTCTATCTCTTTAAGACAGTAACGAGCAAGTGATTTTGCTTGCAATTTACAGGGTATATATGGTGAGGGTCTGACAGTAAAGCAAGTGGTTTCAAAGCTGACTCTGGATCAGAACCACCTGAGCTGGCACACAGACTCCGATATCCACTGCCACCATCATGGTAGTGATAATGATGGTGGTGACAGTAAGGAGTATATTAATAGTCAGGATTGGCAACCACTGTCTTCAAGTAATCAGCAGTTCTTTCTCTGTTAATCAGAATCTTCCGCTAAACCACACAATTTACCTCTGACATTTTTTATTTGTTTATTTTCCCCCCAAAGCCCCAGTAGATAGTTGTATGTCATAGCTGCACATCCTTCCAGTTGCTGTATGTGGGACGCGGCCTCAGCATGGTGGGAGAAGCAGTGAGTCGGTGCGCGCCTGGGATCCGAACCCGGGCCGCCAGCAGCGGAGCGCACGCACTTAACCGCTAAGCCACGGGGCCGGCCCTACCTTTGACATTTTTTTAAGCACCTTGTTTAAAAGGTGCTTGGACCCTCTTAAGAAGCATGGGAAGTCTGCAGAGTGAGATTTAATGAGACAGCTGTCTTGGTTTGATTTCCATTCAGTCTTATTATCTTTAAATAGAAAAACTTACATGGCTGTATTCATTTCCTAGGGCTGCTGTGACAAATTATCACGAACTGGGTGGCTTAAAACAACAGAAATTTGTTCTCTCACAGTTCTGGAGGCCAGAGGTCCAAAATCAAGATGCCAATGGGATTGGTTGTTTCTGGAGCTCTGAGAGAGAATCCATCTCATGCTTCTCTCCTAGCTTTTAGTGGCTGCTGGCCATCCTCGGCTTTAGACACATCACTGCAGCCTCTGCCTCCATCTTGACATGGCCTCTCCTCTGTGTGTTCTCCTCTTCTAATAAGGACACTTGTCACTGGATTTAGGGCCCACCCAGGTAATCCAGGATGATCTCATCTCAAGATCCTTAACTGATTTACATCTGCAAAGATTCTTCTTCCAAATAAGGGCACATTCACAGGTTCCAGGTGGATATATCTTTTGGGGAGGCCACTGATCAACCCACTACAGGGACCATAGCAGGCTCCTCTGTCAGTCCTGGCCAGATTGTTTGCTGATGCTTGGCATTGCTCGTAAGAGAGGGTGAGGGAGTGAGGTCTGTGCTTCATCATCCAGGCTCTACTAGCGAAAAAAAATGCAAAATGCGGTCATTTGAGAGAGTCAGTAAATAGCAGCATTTTTCTCTTTGATTGAATTGTTCTGTTTTTAGGTATTATGTCTAGAAATATTTTCCCATATCCTAAAATTCCAAGGTCTTCCTCCTCTCTTAAAAAGAATATGATGAGATACTGTTTTGCCTGAGCCCAAAGGTTATAGATTCATACCTGATCTTGAGTAAATCAGAAGTTTATTGTGTTTCTGTAGACAGAACAAAGATAATTTTCTTGCAGTACTTCCCAGATATGGCTTTTTCTTACAGAGTTTGAGCCCTTCTCTAGTTTAACATATACATGGTTTTATATTGAGTCTTGCAGAATTCTGTGGATTTAAAAAAAAATGTTAATATAGGCTTGTGGTCATAAAATTTAAGCAATATAGAAGTGTATGAAGTAAAAACTGAAAACTCCCTTCTCCTCCTCCCATTAAATTAGGTGCACATTTTTCCTGAACCCTCTTCTATGGATTGTGTGGTTTTTAGGCACTGTACAGAGCTGGTATTATTAGATACTGTAAAGGAAACTGAATATATTGCAAGCCTTAGCTACTTGTCTTTAGAATAGTAAATTGCTTTTAAGTCCATTTTGGCAGCATCTTCATGTTTTTAATATCTAGAGTTTTCTAAGTACCTAGGTTCAATGTGGAGATGGTTTACTATCATATATAAGGAAAAATTGGGACTCTGAAAGCTGGTTTAATAATAACTGTTGTTTCTACTTTCTTTTTCTTGTAGATTCTAAACTCTTTTTTATATTTTTCTCTTTGCAGATTTAACCCAGAGACTGACTTCACCATAGAAGCACCCACAGTTGTATCAATGGTTGGGGAAAGATAGTGGCAACAGGCAAAGGAAATAGCTCTGACATCCTGAGACAATGAGTTTGCTGAAACCAAGTGGGCTTAAGGCCCCTACCAAGATCCTTAAGCCCGGGAGCACAGCCTTGAAGACACCTGCTGCTGGTAACACTTTGTGTTTTTCGTTAATAGCAAATAAATTATAATCCTATATGAAGACTTTAAACTGAAAACTTTAAACAGACCATCTTAAAAAAACTTCATAGTCTTGAAAATATTTGGAAAAGTTTTAATTAAAAGACATAACTTTTTACGTTTAGAACTGTTAAGAAGTGTTTACTATTTTTGTGGTTATCTTTTTTTATTAAACTTAGTTGATTTAGTGTAAGATGCTCAAATAATTCTCAAGTTAAATAACTTCAATGTTTGATCCTTACAGTGTTAAGGTATTTCTTTCCTTTTTTTCCCCAGGTGCTTTCCTGAACTCATCAGGACCTTTCTCCTTGGGGTTTAGGGATATGTAGAGAACAAAAGACTAGTCTGGCTTAAAAAAATTTATTGACACTAATTGACCCCAAGTTAGCCATTGGCATCAAGGGAGCAGGCAGTACAATGGCTCAAGTCTGGCTCATGAGGGAAACGTTCCCCGTTTTATAGATGAACCCAGGGCCTTCATTATCTTCAGCAACCTATTCGTCTTCCATTCTCCATCTCTTTCCCAACAGTACTTGGTACACACTAGATGTTTTTAAAGAGTAAAGCAGCTTATTAATACTAAAACTTACATGCTTAAAAGGAAATAATTTTCAAAGAATTTGAGGCATTTTTATAAAGATTGATTTTCAGAAATTCATGCTTAGAGCATCCTGTGAAGAAGAATTGTTGATGTACAGTTAGAACAGACTCTAAAAAACCAACCCGGGGGCCGGCCCAGTGGTGCAAGCGGTTAAGTGTGCACGCTCCGCTTCGGCAGCCTGGGGTTCGCAGGTTTGGATCCCAGGCATGCACCAATGCACCGCTTGTTAAGCCGTGCTGTGGCAGCGTCCCATATAAAGTAGAAGAAGGTGGGCACGGATGTTAGCCCAGGGCCAATCTTCCTCAAGTAAAAAAAGGGAGGATTGACATTGGATGTTAGCTCAGGGCTAGTCCTCCTCACAAAGAAAAAAAAAAACCCAACTGGGCTGGCCCCTGTCCTTGGCAGTTTATTATCTGTTCTGAGAGTATTTACTCTCTTCTAAAAACGAAACAAAAAACCTTCACATGTGGAAACTCCACAGTCTCCCTTTCTGTTTAGGGTAAAGAGATGTACAGCACCTGCTCTAGGCTGGCCAGATCACTCTGCTTCCCAATCTTTACATGATTGGCTTTGTTGATCAGACCTCAGACCAGAGCAGTGTCACCTCCTCCAAGAGGCCTTCCCTGACTGCTCTGCCCAAAGGCACTGTCTCTTCCACGGCACTTAGAACCCCTGAAATTACCTGGTCTGTCTCTTGACTGTCTGTCTCCCCACCTTTAGACTCTGAGCTCTATGAGGGTACAGATGGTGTTGTCCTGCTTTGTCCCCAGCAAAGAACAATGCCTGGGACTAGTCCCTGAGGGGTAGGAGCTCAGAAAACATGTGCAGCATAAATAAATACACTATCTCATTTACTCCTCATTTAAAAAACCCTCAAGATAGATATTACTTTCCCCTTACAGATGAAGGAATTATACTCAGAGAGGTTGTGTAACATCCTAAGATCACGATATGCCTAGTAAATGGTAGAGTGACTAAGAATGTGGGCTTTCTTTGCTAATTCACACTAAATGTTTAATAAGTGCTTGCTGGGTGAATGCATTTCCACTGTGAATGTCACATTTCTGGCAAAATTTAACTCTGTGTTTACCGTAGGGTAGAGATTACACAAAGTTGTCTTGCCTCAAAGAGTTTGACCAGATGCTATCTTTTTTTCCTTGCTGTGATTTCCATCTCTGCTAGCGAAGCAATAGAGTTTATTTGGTAGTCTTGGGATAACGATGGTAGGGACTGCGGCACTGAATCCCCTCCTCCATCAGATCTAATTGTGACTCTGTGGTTGAGTGGTCCTAGTCTCGTCAGCTTTAATTGACCACTCAAATGTGGGAATAGAGCCCATCTCAGTGGATCTGAATGGGTATTTGCTCATGATGTGCAGGGTGGGAGGTGGAGTAAAGAATGAAATCAGACCTATATTATGAACTCTGAGAAAAGGACTAGTTTTTTTCTTGTTTTGACTTCTTCCAATCTTAATTGCAAATAAGGGTTAATCTCACTAGCTCGTGGAGTTTCAACAGCGTTGAAAATGGTAATGATGGATCAAATACTTTTTGCCTCCTTGCTAAAAAAAAAAGAGAAGAAAGAAAAACAGAACACCTCTAGATGACTTTTTGCTACTCCTGTTGTTTTTGGCTTTCTCTACTTTATTTTCCTTTAAGTTAGGTGTTGTCTGCTTAAATATGAAATTGAGTCTTTTATGATCCTTTCTTCTGTTTTCAGTTGCAGCTCCAGTAGAAAAAATAATATCCAGTGAAAAAACATCAAGCACTCCATCCTCTGAGACACAAGAGGAGTTTGTGGATGACTTTCGAGTTGGGGAGCGAGTTTGGGTGAACGGAAATAAGCCTGGATTTATCCAATTCCTGGGAGAAACTCAGTTTGCACCAGGACAGTGGGCTGGGATTGTTTTAGATGAACCTATAGGCAAGAATGATGGTTCAGTGGCAGGAGTTCGATATTTCCAGTGTGAGCCTTTAAAGGGCATATTCACTCGACCTTCAAAGTTGACGAGGAAGGTGCAGGCAGAAGATGAAGCTAATGGCCTGCAGACGACTCATGCTTCCAGAGCGACTTCGCCTTTGTCCACTTCTGCAGCCAGCATGGTGTCCTCCACCCCAGCCACCCCCTCAAATATTCCCCATAAATCATCCCAGCCAACAGCAAAGGAAGCTGCAGCTACATCTCAGATCAGCAACCTTACAAAAACTGCCAGTGAATCTGTCTCCAACCTTTCAGAGGCTGGCTCAATCAAGAAAGGAGAAAGAGAGCTCAAAATTGGAGACAGAGTACTGGTGAGTCCAGAAACAGAACTAAGGTCATTGTGCTGAACTCTGAGATATAATCACTGATGAGTGGTTGAAATACCTACAGGCTCAGAGTCTGTTCTGGAGGGGTGACCACTCATTTATAGAGCAATTAATGAGTTTTTCTAGTTGTTCAGTCTATGTGTAAGCGTGCAACAAATTGGAACCTGGCTATGTAGTTTGAGCGTAGGTTTGCAGTGATCAACTCTAGTTTTATCTACCAGTTTAGCCAAAATAATATTGAGTTTATAACTTGTAAATGTTAAATAAGGTAACTTTACTTGACAAAACAAGCTCAGAAGTGGACTCTGATGTACTTATAAAAGTTTTTTTTTCTGGTTTTTAATTTTTGCTTTAAGGATAGTGTGTAAGTATATATGAGATCCTGCTTCCTTAAATGTCTTGGAAAACTCAGACATCACAGAATGTAATTTCAGAATTTCTCTGCCTTTTAAATTACCAGGTTTAGATCTAGGAAGAGAAAGGAAATGTATAGTAGTTTTACTACTAAGCAGGAAACACAGTGTATAAGGTCTACATGCTATACATTCTAGAACCCCTGAATTTATGACACAGTGATTGATTTGTTCTTGTTTTGTTTGTTTTAAATGAGATGCAGTATAACAGTGCTAAAAACAAATGCTGAGTCCCAACTTTGCCTTTGTGACCTCGGCAAGTTATTTAACTTCTTAGTTTCCTCATTCGTAAAAATGAGGTGACTAATAGTACTAACCTCATAGCGTTGTTGTGAGGATTAAATTAGATAATGCATATATAATTCTTAGCAGTGCGTGGTACATAGCAGACACTCAAGAAATGGTAACTATTTTTCTCACTGATGAAAATTTAAAACTTGACTATTTCACTCTTTCAACACTTTAGACAGTTCAGTTCCAGGCATGAAGTTTGTCGGAAATCTTTAACCCTGTGCTCTTTCAGTTTCCTTGTATCTGTTCAACAGCTGTAAAATTCCGTTGGGCCTGGAGGCTTCCAGTAATGTAACAGGAAAACAGGAATAGCTGTTAGCCGTGAGAGTGTACCATATGTCTCATTTAACGTTTCAACAGTGTTACGGAGAAGCCCGCGTAGAACTGATAAGGAAAAGGCTCTAAGAAGTGAAATCACTTGCCCAAGTTTTACAACCTGAAGAATGGTGTATCTGCAGTTTAAATTTAGGTATTTTTACTCCAGAGCCTGTTGTGTAGAGATGATGACTGATAGTATAATTTTAAATTTGAAGTATTCTGTATGATTTTGTTATCTTACAAATAAGGAAACTTAAGCCCAGAGAAATGAAGTGACTACCTACTGTCAATATAATTAAGTTCATGCAGATTTTCTGTCTCCAGTCCCATAGCGTCATGAATCCAGGAGGCCCCACATAGCTGTGGGAGCCCTTTTTTTTTTTTTTAAAGATTTTATTTATTTATTTTTTCCCCCCAAAGCCCCAGTAGATAATTGTATGTCATAGCTGCACATCCTTCCAGTTGCTGTATGTGGGACGCGCCCTCAGCATGGCCGGAGAAGCGGTGCGTTGGTGCGCGCCCGGGATCCGAACCCGGGCCGCCAGCAGCGGAACACACGCACTTAACCACTAAGCCACGGGGCCGGCCCTGTGGGAGCCCTTTAATACCTGTTACTTTCAAGGGGTTTCTTCTAGATTCCTTAGTTTCAAGGTCAGTAGGTTCTCTCTTCCAACTACAATAATCATGAATTTCAAAGTTTGATGCTTCAGAACTTGAGCATTCTTTTTTTTTCTTTTTGCTGAGGAAGATTCACCCGGAGCTAACATCTGTGCTCATCTTCCTCTATTTTGTGTGTGGGTCGCTGCCACAGCATGGCCACCGATGAGTGGTGTAGGTCCGCGCCCGGGATCCGAACCCTAGCCACCGAAGTGGAGCATGCCGAACTTAACCACTGGGCCTTAGGGCCGGCCCCTTAGAGCATTCTTAAGACAGCATTTCAGGGCCGGCCCCGTGGCTTAGCGGTTGGGTGCGGGCGCTCCGCTGCCGGCGGCCCGGGTTCGGATCCCAGGTGCGCACTGACGCACCACTTCTCCGGCCATGCTGGGGCCGTGTCCCACATGAAGCAACTAGAAGGATGTGCAGCTATGACATACAACTATCTACTGGGGCTTTGGGGGAAAAAATAAATAAATAAAATTATAAAAAAAAAGACAGCATTTCAGTGCTATGCTGCTCAACTTGTATCTTGTTTGTTTAGCTAATGCCCCCTTGCTATACCAATTTTGAATTTGACACAACTGCTCTTCTGTTGCCACAAAGGTTTTTTGATGCTTCCTTTTTTTATTTTAGCTGTATAGATATTGCTGCTGTGAATGCAATTTAAAAATTTTTGTGTGTGTATCTCTTAGTTCATAGGATGTATTCATAGCTAGCGGTGGAATTACTAGGTCAAAGGGTATATTTTTAAGGAGTACGGTACATACTTATCTAGTGAGCTTTGGTTAAATCAGAAACATGTTACCTTAGCACAACACTGCTACACTACACTGCTTTGCTTTGTAGATTAGCTTGCAGATTATACACAATGTCATTCTTTTTTTTTTTTCAATTATTTTATTGAGGTCTTATTAGTTTATAACATTGTGTAATTGCAGGTGTACATTATTATATATTAGTTTCTGTATAGACTGCATTGTGCTTGCTGCCAATAGTCTAGTTTTTGTCTGTCACCATACATGTCTGCCTTTACCCGTTTCACCCAGACCCACCGCTTTCCCCTCTGGTAACCACTAATCTGTTCTCTTTATCCATATGTTTGTCTTCTACATATGAGTGAAATCATGCGGTGTTTGCCTTTCTCGAGCTGGGTTATTTTGCTTATCATAATACCTTCAAGGTCCATCCATGTTATTGCAAATGGGATGGTTTTGTCTTTTTGAGTAGCTGAGTAGTATTCCCTTGTATATATATACCACATCTTCTTGGTCTGTTCATCAGTTGATGGGCACTTGGATTGCTTCCACACCTCTGGGCTATTGTGAATAATGCCGCAATGAACGTAGGGGTGCGTAAATCTCTTTGAATTGTTGATTTCATGTTCTTTGGATACAGTGCCATTCTAAGTGCTTATCTAGAAATGGCTTCTTTCTTTCCCATTCAAGAAAGCACATGGCGCACTTTCAAAACAAGAAGCTTTTCCTTTCCACCAACCAGTGATAAAAAATTGATTAAAATTTAAAAAATTAAAATTAAAACTAGTCAGATGTGCTGCTTGGCTGCTAAAACAGACAAAATGACAAGGTCAGCATAGTTTAACTCATAACAAAAGGTTTCCATGAGGATGTCATGACTAAAGTGGACCTGAGAATAGGAATTGGCTAAGCAGAAGAAAGTGGTAGTGGTGAGAGGGAAGTTCTAGCCTTCTAGCTGAGGGAACAGCAAACTCCCTGAGATGGGAGGAGTTGGCACGTTTGAGGAAGAGGCCAGTGTCCTTCCCCAGGCGCTGTGAGCGAGTGGTAGGAGATGAGACTTATTAACTAGGTGGGATCTACAGAGACTGGTGACATAGGGCCTATTAGGATAGGTCGTGTTAAGGATTTTGATTTTGACCTTAAGAGAAACGAGAGTGATAAGTGATGTGATTAGGTTTATAGTTTGGAAAGCTCTCACTGGCTGCTTTGTAAAGAATGGATTGGAGGTGGTTGAGAATGGATTTGGGGTGACCATTCTTTGAAGAAGTTGGATATTGAAGGAAAGTAGAGTGGTCAGGCTGGTGCTGGAGGAGTAGTGTATCTAGGGAAGATGTTTTTCTAAAGATGGCAGAGTCCAGAGTATTTATATCCTGATTGAAATGATCTAGACTAGAGGAACAGGTTGAAGATGCAGTAGAGAGAGGGGATCAGTGATGGAATGAGGTTCCTGGGGAGCTGGGAAGAGGAGGCACCCTGGGCACACACAGAGGTTGATTGGCCTTTGATTGAGGGAGGGAGACTTCCTCCGTTTTTATAGGAAGGAAGGAGAATCTGCAGATGCATGTTGGTTTGTGGAGGTTTAATGGCATATTTCGAGGAAAATTTTTTTTTTATAATTTTATTTATTTATTTTTTTCCCCCAAAGCCCCAGTAGATAGTTGTGTGTCATAGCTGCACATCCTTCTAGTTGCTGTATGTGGGATGCGGCCTCAGCATGGCCGGAGAAGCGGTGCGTCAGTGCGCGCCCGGGGTTCCGAACCTGGGCCGCCAGCAGCGGAGCGCGCGCACTTAACTGCTAAGCCACGGGGCCGGCCCAGGAAAATTTTAATTACATGTTAAAAACTAGCTACTTGAAACAGAATTTAATTTGAATCTATGAGAGTCTTAAGTCTTATGAGTATTATTGGAAGTGATAAAATTATTTACTGCTTTTGGTTAGTATTTCTAGGAGAAGTTACAAGAGTATCTTACAATCACAGTATTCTAGAGCTGGAAAGGATCTTTTGAGATCAATAAATGCTGTTTTTTGTTTAGAATACTGAAGCCCAGAGAAGAAATGTGATTTGCCTCAGGCCACATGGCTATGTATACGTATATGTATACATATATCACTGTGTTTTCTTGTTCCCAGTTTCTGTTTTTTCTGCTTTAACATGCTGCCCTGTTTAATAGAAATCTTTGATTTAGAAATTTAAGACACTTTTACTTCAAAA
The DNA here is from genome assembly GCF_020826845.1 of Diceros bicornis minor. Taxonomy (NCBI): domain Eukaryota; kingdom Metazoa; phylum Chordata; class Mammalia; order Perissodactyla; family Rhinocerotidae; genus Diceros; species Diceros bicornis. The sequence goes on from NC_080774.1 coordinate 7,768,510, forward strand.
TTTTATTAAGGAGATAAGATTTAGAAATCTAAAATATTTGATTTGGAATTTTCCTAATTAAAGAAAAATTCTTTTGATTACCAGAATCCTAAGGGAACTAAGATCATGATCCTTGTTGTGTGAGGATTGGTTTAGAATTTTCCCAGTCCCACCCACAGTGCCCTCATGGTTCCAGCCATGCTGAACGAGTACAGAGAGGGCAGAGTTCAGCCTGCTTTCTCCATATGCCTCGCCCTATATAACTTCACTTCTTCCTCTCATGGCAGAAAGAGGAGGAAAGGGGGTTTCTGTGTTAGGTATGATGTTTAGCCAATGATTTCTATAAGATCCAAAGACGGGAGCTCCTGAGATATGACTGTGTCAGGTACTCATGTCTTGAGGGAAGGCATTCAGGCTTGGAGAGGCTACCCCTTGTCATCTCTCCCCCTACCTTATGCTCCTAGTCACCAGTGAGATGAATCAGGTGTACTGTGAGCTGTGCTGATTTTGGTAACATCTGGACACTCGAGGAGGGTCAGTCAGAGTTGCTTATAACAAACACAGTTGCGTCCTTCCTGTCTCTCTCTGTGTCCCCATTTGTCCTCGTCAATATTCTATGGATCTTACTAGTTGAAGATTGCTTTCTTCTGTCCTATGTGGTGAGCTGCTTTGGGTTGATGCTGTGGTTCACTTGACTTTCAGAGACATACCTCTTTCCAGACTGGGACTCTCTGGGGTAACTAATCACTGAATATTTTTGAGATGGTCTTGCTGCATTTTGGGTATATTTGTCATTTCAAGGATGTGATGTCAGGTTCTTGAGAAACTTGACTGACTTCCAGCTGTTCTGTTTCGACATGGTTGTCTCCATGTCTGGGACTGTATGCTGTATGCTGAATTCTTAGCTTATGACCGTATATGAGGAGATTTTTCAGCCTTTTTAAAGTGACAAGCCTCATCTTTCTATAAGCTGCTCCCAGGGCTCTTACACTAAGAATCTTATAGTGTAAATCTATAGGTCTGGATACTGCGAAAGGGGAAAAAATCTTCCTGATAATTAAAAAATACCTTTATGCATAAGATTTATTTTGCTTGTGTTTGAACGTTAAATAACTACAGTTCATCTAGTATGTATTTTTTTGTGTCTTTCTTCATTTGTTCAACATTATGTTTGTGAGAGTTCTCTGTGACATGTAAATTTAAAACACACACATAGTGGGGTCATATTATATGTATACCATTTCACAGTATACTTTGGTAGATTTGCGGCATTTCTGTGCTAGTAAATACAACTATCCATTTACAATAATAAGCTGCTGTTTGGTATCACACTATTTGGAATTACTGTACCTAATCTAATTGTAGACATTTAGATTGCTTCTGTCTTTTTCTCTAGAAATGAAATTTCTGAGTCAAAGTATATATAAACATTTAAAATTGTAATAGATACTGCCAAATTAAAATGCAAAAAGCTAGGCCAGCCCCGTGGCCTAGTGGTTAAGTTTGGTGCGCTCTGCTTCAGTGGCCCGTGATCCGTTCCCGGGCGTGGACCTACACCACTCATCAGCGGCCATGCTGTGGCGGTGACCCACATACAAAATAGAAGAAGATTGGCATAGATGTTAGCTCTGGGCAAATCTTCAGGAAAACAAAAAGAAATCCAAAAAGCCATTTTATGTTCCCACAAACAGTATTCAAGTATGCTCTTTCTAATGATTTGATTTCTTTTATTTTTTCTCAGTCCTCTTAGCAGTGACTTAGAACCCCCAAACCTAGGAGTCTGGTTGTGATATTGCACTTACATTGGGCATTTGTTCATCATCTACTTTGGGGGGGGTGGTTCTTGGACTCATTGAGTTGGGGGTCGTGCTCTGAGGAAGCCGTTCTTTACCATGGCCTCTCCTTACCCTGATTGCTGAAACAGTAGTTATTACAAGAAGGATCTGTCATTTTGTATGGTCCAAACCTGAGAAGACTCCAGATGTTCACATTAGGTTAAAAACTTTCTGGAGACCTTGGCTGAATGTTGAGATCTTTTCCGGCACAATAGATTTCACTTAGCCTAATTGCTTCGCAATGGAGGATTGCTGCAGATTTGAATTATTTTTTCTGATTTTAGTTTTGATTTTTTTCATTTTCAGTTTCCAGAAGCCTTAAGTCTTACTCAACATAACCTTATAGGATTGCTGGGAGGGAAATGCAGAGAACCTTGCACTACTGATGGGAAGCTGGGTTTGGGAGCTTCCTCCTATTTGTGCACACCCAGATTCAGTAGAGTCAGATCTTAGCGGTTCATAGTGGATGTCGATGCTCCTTTTCCTGCTCATTGCTTTCAGTTGTGAGAGGGTAGAATAATGCTTTTCCCATGTCTACTTTTGAGGTGTGGGAATGCATAAAATTATCCGTCCGCCCATCGGATTTCATGTCTTTGGCTTCACTTTCCATCTTCCTTCAGTCCTGTAGTCCTGCACTGCCATGAATTAGGCCATCATGACCTTTACCTGGACTTCCAGACTGCTCTCCATGCTGCTGTCGTTGCCTCTCCTCATTTCTGTTCTTCACACAGTTACAGAGTGATGCATTTAAAATGTACATCTGATTATGCTGTTCCCCTGCGTAAAACCCTCGGTGGTGCCCTGTCTGCCTACACCAGTGGTTTTGTTTTCACACTGCTTGGAGAGTTCTCTACAGGGCTCAGTAACTGGGCACTGGCTGATTAGTGTGAAGTTAGGGTTCATTTTGCAAACCTAAGCCGGTATCTTAACCCCAAAGGTATCAAAGCTGGTATCCTTCCAGCCTTGGGAACTGTGTGGAGGCTCCTGGGGCTTGGGAGTTTCTGGGTTGAGGAGGCAGCTCACTCTGTCCTGCTTTGGGACTTGGGGAGAGGAAAGTTTGACCACTGCCTAGGGCTGAGTCTGTTGAAATGCCTGTTACTAGATCACATCTTCTAACTTTTAATACTGCATTTGTGAATTCTTTAAACATAGTTACAAAAATATCTTGAGCTTAAGATTCTTTGTAGCTTATGATCTTGTATAGGTTAGAAAAGCAAACTTCACTAATATCATTTTGGTCAAGTGGGGTGCTTTTTGATCTTAGTGCCATATAAGAAACTGACTCTGGTGATTAAATTTTCTGCACTTTATCAACCACAGGGCTAGTAGGTGTAGATTTTTCTTGGTTTTGTATTAAATGTTTAAACAGTTGAAATATATTTTTAAAAAATGAAATATTTGTGGAACTCTGGAAATATATTTGCCTAAACTGCCTAGTTTGAAAACCATGACTATAGAATATACTGAGTTTTGTTTGCTTTTTTATTTCATTGATGTTTTCAGGAGTTTGGGCAAAGAATCTTTTGACTAGAGGTTACAGAGATAGAAAAATGTAGAAATCTCCTTTGTAGCTTCTCAGGGATTGATAATGGATTTATTTGACTTCTTCCTACTTCCTAGATAACCTTTTCCAGGAGACATTTATTTAATATACATACACAGTATGGTTAGCTATTATATTTTGGCTCATTTCTTGTGGTAGTACTCTAGAAATACTGTGAGTAATATGGTGAAATATTCACAAATTAATCTTGTGGTTGGGCATACTAGTATTCCATACATCTTTGTCTTTTATTCTAGGAAATAAATAAATAAAAGACAGGCATGCTGTGTGACACCCAGGTGACATTTCAGTTTTCAGCATTGCCAGCCTTTAGGGAATCCCGTTCTTGCTGCCTTAACGTACATCCATTACCCCTCATCTTTTATTTTAAGCTAAATGTATCTTTAACTGGTATCTATTTCATTTTTAAACAGCTTTATGGATATATAATTTATGCCTCCATTGTAAGTGTACAATTCAATGATTTTTAATCAGTGTATAGAGTTATTAGAGTAATAAGTATATAGAGTCACTACAGTCCAGTTTTAGAATATTTCCATTACCCCAAAAACTTTCCTCGTGACCCTTTGCAAGTCATTCTCCACTCCCACTTCCAGCCCTGGGCAATCACTGGTCTGCTTTCGGTCTGTATAGATTTGCCTTTCCTAGACGTTTCTTATAAATGCCATTATGTAATATGTAGTTTTCTGATGTCTGGTTTCTTTCACTTAGCGTAATGTTTTATGGTTTATCATGTTGTAGTTCATTGCTTTTTATGACTGAATATATTCCGTTTTCTGGACATACCACGTCTTATTTATCCACTCACCTATTTATTTAGTTTTATTAATTTAAAAGTTTTTTAAAGGAATTCATGCTCATAATTTAAAATGTCAAATTTTTGGTGCTTACAGTCTTATATTAAGCAATTCTGTGCCCACTCTCTGAGGTAACAAGTTAATCTTCTCCCTTTTTTTTTTTTTTTTCCTGTTTCTTGTTATTCTTGGGGTACTGGATCCTGAAGGAGTTAATATGCTTTTAGAAGGAAAGATTAGTTTCAAGAGTTAAAGTGCAAGTTAAGCATAACTTTTTTACCTTTTAACCAGTGTCTTCATAATTATGTCATCTTTTGTTTACCTGTTTGTTCTAGGGAGAGTTAGAGTTATAAGAGAATATCTGTTATACGTCATCTGCTCTTGTCATACTAGTTTTTTTAGGAGAATTTACTTACCACCATATGTTATAGATTGGGAGACTCTGAATCATGTCATAAAGAAGCCACCTCACAAAATGGTGTTGCTCACAAAATTCCTGTGAAACAATCCCTCGTTATCACTCATTGGACATTTTATGGCTTTATAAACCAAGGCACAGTGAGATTAAATGGCTTGTTTGGGACTTGATAATGAATAGATGGGAGAGTTCAGTGAGGGTTAAATGTTTCCTGTTTCTGGACCCATTCATTAGCCCAGCAGAATTTATCAGTGTTCTTATTTTTCACAAGAGTTTACAAGAAGGTTATATGTCTTTCTTCCCACAGCATTTTTTGGAAAGCTCTAAAAGTACTTATCACTTTTTACTGGAATTATTTGAATTTCTTTCTCCATCAGTGGCCAACACTGTGTTCTGTTTATCTTTATATCCTTAAGGGCCCAAGCACTCAAGAAATATATATTGAATGAATGAATGAGGACTTAAAAACCTGAGATTTGCTAAAGCATGAACATAGCTAGGTTTTCCTTTAGTTGAGTTTCTAGTTTAGATTAACTTCTTTTTTTTTTTAAAGATTTTATTTATTTATTTATTTTCCCCCCAAAGCCCCAGTAGATAGTTGCATGTCATAGCTGCACATTCTTCTAGCTACTGTATGTGGGACGCGGCCCCAGCCTGGCCAGAGAAGCAGTGCGTCGGTGCGTGCCCGGGATCCGAACCCGGGCCGCCAGCAGTGGAGCGTGCACACTTAACCGCTAAGCCACGGGGTCGGCCCTAGATTAACTTCTAATTTTGACTTAGGTTGACCACAGTGTTAGGGGTTATATACTCATTTTCTGAGACCAAAGAGAATGAATGGTAGTTATTTGTGTTTGCCATGGGAATCTGTGTTTTTGGTTCAATGTTGAAAATTTTTTCTTTCATAATCTTGATATCTACCCCAAAACATCGATTTGAAAATTGTGGCTTATACTTATTATAAATGCACATACTGGGATTCTCTGGAACACATGAGAAGTAAAACCTAACTTTATAAAATCATGTTTAAATGCTTAGAAAAAAATTTGACTGTAAAATGTTTAAGCAGAAAAGCATTTGAATGATTTTAGGACTTCACGTGACTTGCTTTCTCTATTGAAGATATTTTTAATAATTACTAATGATCTTTAGAGGGAAAAGGAAAGCATATTGTCTGTGCAAGAATTCCAAGTTTGGTGGGAGGAAAAGAAAAAGAAAACTGCCCATTCTTGGAACTAGTAATCACCTATTTCAAACAAACTTTGTGGCATCGTATTTTATTTTCAGAGTAAATGTATATTATATTACCTGCATTTAGAGAAACAGTGGCTAATCTGTTATTTGTGGTAATTTTTTATAAAGCTTCTGATCTGAATGAAGCCTGTGGTTTGCTTGGAGAATTTATTGACCACAGCCTGTTAGACGCCTCTTGAAAAACAATTGTCATGACAGTAATTTAGACTCACCCCCAAAGAATTCAACAGATTATCTGAAGAGATTGCATCATCTTTAACCAATGTGCTGTGTTCTGCTCATAGGATTTGGTTAGACTGCTGCTCTGAATGCTGTGGTGCAGGAAGATGGAGAAAACTGCACCAATTTTATATAGATGACTATTTGTAGATTCTATGAATACCAATAAGAGTGTTAAAAAGTCAAATGTGCCAGATCTAGAACTAGTCCTCTCATTACTGTGGGCAAACTAGCTGCTAACATACGTGGACTCTTACACTGTCAGATGCTGCGCTAAGCAATTTTATGTGGATTATTTTATTTAATCCTCACAGAAGTCCTATAATTATTCCCATTTTACTTATGAGGAAATAGATTTAGAAATAGATTTAGAAATTAAGCAACATGGCTAACTAATAGACAGAGCTGCCATGTGAATTTGTCTGACTTGAGAGCCCACGCTCTGTGTTAGTGTATTTCTTCCTTCGCTCGCTTCTGAGACATCAAATTCAGCCTCAGCCATGGTATCTTTTTCCTTTAGTTGGTTTCCATGGAAAAGAGGCCTTTTCTTTGTAGGTCTCAACGGAGGTCACCTTTCATTTATGCAGCAAATCTGTGTCGAGTGCCTACTCTGCTCTGCTGGGCGTTTGCGTGTTGAAGTGCTGGACACAACAGAGTTCCTGCTGTGGAGTTTTCTCCAACCTCCAATTCTGTCTTTCCTCAGTGACGCCTGTCATGACACCAGGACGTTTCTGGAATGTGCTGGCACTGCCTGCCCTCTGTCATCTTTCACGTGCCCTCCCTGTTTAGAGTACCTTAAACTGTTAACTCCTTTAGTTCCTTAAATCGGTTTCACAAAAAGTTTCTCTTTCAGACAAAATGTAGATAGCTTTGAGGCTTGAACATTTTCCATCTTCAACAAAGAGTGAAAGGTGGGAAAAAGTTGTATCATCCCAAATTCATGGAAAGCTGTATTCAGAGAAAAATTAGAAACAAATACCTTTAGTATCAAAAAGCAAGACAAAAAATAAATTTAGTATTGGTTTTAAAAAATTAGGAAGGCAAGAACAATAAACCGAAAGGAAGTAGGAAAAAGGAAATAGTAAAGATAAAAAGTGAATTACATAAAATAGAGAACATCAGAAACAAAAGGGGAAAAACCTAAAAACTAGTTCCTTGTAAACATCAATAAAATTAATTACATTCCAAAGGTAATCTAAGTTTAACACAATCCCGTTGTACTTTTTTTAGAATTAGCCAAAATGATTTTTAAATTTATTAAACCGATAAACCTACTTAACCTAAATGTCTATCAGTAGCAGCTGATTTAATAAACTGTATGCATTCATACAGTGGAGTGATATGCAGTTGTAAACACAAAGAAGGAAGCTCTCCATGTCTTGATGTGGAACAAAGCGAGGTGCAGAATAGTGCATGAAGTACACTGGGTTTAGAGTAAAAATAACAGGGAGGAATAAAAAGGCAAATTAACATTTGCTTTTATATCCATAGAGAAATGCTGGGGGGCAGGATACATTGTAAATCAATAATAGTAGTTACACCTGTGATGGTGGGAGTAGGGCAGATAGGGGACAAGAGTTTAATAAGGGAGACTCTTGCTTCAATACATATTTATATTTAAAATTTTTTGAACCATGAGAATGTATTGGCTATTCAAGAAATAATTTAAATTCATTATGTATAAAGAGTTTTTTTTTTTTAATCAATAAGAAAAAGGGAAACATCCCAAATGAAAAATGAGTAAGGTGCACATCATGATACATCTGTACTGTGGAATACTAAACAGCCAGCAGTGACTGTCTCTGGGTGTTGAGAATACAGGTATTACATTTATTTTTTGCTTGTAATGTTCTTAATTTCCTGCAGTGATCCACCTCTTTTAAAATTGGGAATTAAAGAAATTAAAAAAAAAAAGAAGCTTAGAACAAAGTAAGAAAGTCGAAGAATATTCCAAAGAAGAGTAGTAAGGGAAACCAGCAGTAGCAAATATGGTAGAGATTGTGAAGTCGCAGTAATTGAAATGCTGTGGCAGTAGCACAGAGACTGAACTTTGAACCTGTAGAAAGACTCAGACACATCTGTGTGTTCTCATGTGCACATGAGAGAGAATCTGATATAATGAGTATTTGAAATAGAAGAATTATGGCAAAAGAAGGAATAATTAATAAATGCTGGTGGGATAATTGTAGAAATAATTAATGTTTAGCTATTATATCAAACAATAGCTGGGACAAAGAGTCAAAACATTTAAAAAGATTCACAGCTTTGAACAGTTCATGTAAATAAAATGTGAAGAACAGTAATTTTAATAGTTGTGAAGTAACGGAGAGCTTCACAGTGGAAAATAAAAATATTTTAAAGAATTTACATTTTCAAGCAGTTGAAGAGGCCAAAAGTAAATATGTGTGTAGATGTGTGAATATTTGTCCTTGATATGTATGTGTTATTGCTTCCTTTACATGAGAAAATAAACACAGCAATTATTACAGTGTGGGGATTATGGATGAGTTTTGTGTTCCTTTAATGATGTAGGGGTTTTATTTTTGTAGCAAATATTTATTTTGAAGCAAGAAAATCCCTCTGGAGCAATAAAGTATTTTTCTAAGGAAGGAAATAATTAATTTGGACAGTCTTAATTACTACAAATTACATAGGCTATTTCATTATCGGACTATATCAGGTATCGAATCACTCTGGTAATAGAAATCACCCAGGTAAAGTTTGCCAATCTTTGGAGAGCACTCTTTAGAGAGTTAAACAGAAGGTAGAGACAAGAGCTGCTGATAGAAATGATAGAGCACAGTACTTAATTATTGGTTGCAGCCGCAAAGGATTAAGCTATGGAATTATGTTCATCTCTTCATTTTCACATTCTCTTCCTCCAGGTTGGTGGCACTAAGGCTGGTGTAGTCCGGTTTCTTGGGGAGACAGACTTTGCCAAGGGGGAATGGTGTGGTGTGGAATTAGATGAGCCTCTTGGGAAGAATGACGGGGCTGTTGCTGGAACCAGGTTTGTTTGGAATTGGAAACTTGTCTCCCTCTTGCATGTAGAGGTGCTCAAGCAGATCTCACCAATTGTGTGTAATAGAATGGAAATAAGTGTTTTGAAGAGCTGTACTTCTATTTCCTAAGACTCATCTACTGATTTTTTTTTCCCCCTAGAACTGGAGTTGCTCTGTTGACTGTCTCTTTTAGTAATATGTGGAACGTGTCTGAATAGTTGAAAAACCAAAATTATTGGTTTTTTAGAGCAGTTTTAGGTTCACAGCAAATTGAGAGGAAGGTACATAGAATTCCCATATACCCCCTGCTCCACACATGCACAGCCTCCACCACTAGCAACATCCTGCACCCGATGGTACATTTGTTACAACGGATGAAGCTACGCTGACATACCATAATCAGCCGAAGTCTATAGTTTATATTAGAGTTCACACTTGATAATGTACATTCTGTGGCTTTAGATAAATGTATAATGATATGTATCTACCGTTATAGTATCATATATATTATTTTCAATTTATTTTTCAAAATAGAAAGGAAATATTATGTTATCCTTTTGGCTTCTCTCCTTTTTGATAGCAGTCAACCTCTGAATGCGTTTCTGGGTGTTATGGGTGGGGAAGTGAAGAGAAGGAAGCTACCTTTGTTAGGAAAAGAACATAAAATGTGTCTTCATATCTGATGACAAGAATTCTGTCCTGTGGCAAGAGAAGATGCAGCAGGCAGACCTCTTCCAGTGTGGGGATAACCCCATGCTCACCTCCCAGAGATAGGATGGATGGAAGTTAAATAATACAAATGAATGCAAGAGAAATTTCCCATATTTTCTTTTCAAAATGTTTTGAAGACCTGGGCACAGGTGTGGTATATGATGCATTATTAGTAGTAGTATAAAGTGTTGTAGTTAACATTTTACTTATAAAACATATCCAAATTCATTATAAGCATATGGGCTTTATCTACCAAATAAAATACAATAATAATGCCTTGAGGAGATAAAAATCTCTTAGTGCTGCAATGATTATGAAGCCATCCTTCTTGATATTAAGACGTAATTCTCTAGAGTCATATGATCTCCAGTGTCAGTCTGATAGCTGACATTACTGGTTGATATTTCTCCACCTTTACTTTAGTGAATCTGCCAGAGTTAGGTGCTTGTTTGATTTCTTTTTCCCTTCAGCGTAGTTTTATGTGGGATCACTATATTGCTGAACTCTCCTTTGCTGTGTGTTTATCAGATGGTAGTAGAAAGATTTATTCCTTTTGCGTAGAACCTTAGTAACAGATGAGTAATTCTGTTTCTAAGTATCATATTGTTATTTATTAGCATGTTTTCTAAAACATTATTGAAGTTATTTATTAGCCTAGATACATGTAAATACTGCACACTGGGTATCACCCCAGCTTATTGGTAGAATTCACAGCAAACCAGTCATGAGTTATGAATTAGGAGAGCTTTTTGGTTATAGTTGTGATTTCTTATAATTAAGTTTTCTGTTACTGTTCTTGTTGTTGTTCTCTAAAGGTATTTTCAATGTCAACCCAAATATGGCTTGTTTGCTCCTGTCCACAAAGTGACCAAGATTGGCTTCCCTTCCACTACACCAGCCAAAGCCAAGGCCGCTGCCGTGAGGCGAGTGATGGCAACCACACCTGCCAGCCTGAAGCGCAGCCCTTCTGCCTCCTCTCTCAGCTCCATGAGCTCAGTGGCCTCCTCCGTGAGCAGCAAGCCCAGTCGGACGGGATTAGTAAGCCTCCCTGTTCTTGCTGCATGATAAATGCCGCTGTCAGTGCACCTGCTTTGCTTTAAGAAATGCTAAGTCTTTCCTTGCCCTTGTACTAAATGTGGGTTGTAGCCTGTGAAGTCCTTGCAAGTTTCATGAAATAAAACTCCAGCAAGAATACAAGTTTTGAAATAAAAAGCTGTTTTTTTTGGGGTGAGGAAGATTAGCCCTGAGCTAACATCCGTTGCCAATCCTCCTCTTTTTGCTGAGCAAGATTGGCCCTGGGCTGACACACCTGTGCCCACCTTCCTCTACTTTATATGTGTGAGGACTGCCACAGCATGGCTTGGCAAGCGTTGCGTAGGTCCGTGCCTGGGATCTGAACCTGTGAGCCCCGGGCCGCCGGAGCGGAGCACGCAAACTTAACCACTACGCCACCAGGCCAGCCCCGAAATGAAGAGTTTTTACAGCCCTTTTTAGATTCTTAAGGCTTTACGTTGTACCAGTTCTTGGTGAGTCTGTAGTAACCACTGCGTCATCTAACATATGGGATGATTTCTTTTCTCTGAAATTATTTTGGGCACAAGAATGACAGGAAGATTGGAGGGATCCTTTTCCTCAAGGATATAGGTCTCTTTATCTTTGGCTTCAGACAATTTCAGGAACTAGAATATTTTGAGAAAAGGCATGTTCTCAGAATTCTATTATTATGTGAATATGGTCTAACCCACTGAAAGCAGTTAATGTGTGGAGTGTTCCTGCCTTGGGCCAGAGGACGCAGAGCAGAACTAGCACTTGAAAGGATGCTAGGACAAGCCATGTTTTGTTTCGCCTCCTTTCTTCATCTCATCCTCCCACTCCCTCTTCCTCTCTCCCCTCTCCCATTTACATCAGTAAAAATAGAATCATCAGGATTAAAATAAAATAGGCAGCGCCTCATTCTGTGGGTTAATGTGGTGTTTTATTAGAGTCAAGGCAGTGACTTTTTGGCTTCATCCCCTGCCCTTAAGTTTATTTACTTGAAGTGAGGCAAATACCATTTAAATTTTAAATGGCAGCATAAGATTGTACTCCAAACTGACCTCGAGATCTCTGCATTATGATGGTGAACTACAGAGAGGAGTTAAAACATTAAGTGGTGTGATGGGAGTGAGGCCACTGGCCCTTGGTCTCGTTTTGCCTTCTGTTCTGTAATCGTCAGGCAGGAAAGGAAAGGCAGAGGAATCTTTCCTTAAAGTGGGGGTAGTGCTTCTCTGCCAGCTGGCTGGACTTTCTTCCTTTTATGTTCAGGTAAAATAAATACCTGTTTGGACTTTATTTTGTGTATGGAAAGAAAGTCTGCATCTTCAACAGAAAAATGACAAATGGACTTTTATGACAAAAGCTTGACAAGAACCATGAAATGGAGATGAAGAAAGCCCTCCATTTGCACAAAGCCTTGTTGAGAGTGGGCCGGCAAACTCTGATATGGACATTGACTCCTTTGCTAATCCTGGACAGTTCCACCAACTGTCTACTCTGGATTGGGAATTCTTTCTTGAGTAATTTATATTGCATTGTAATTAAAAGTGTCCATTTCTTCATAAAATAACCAGTCTCTCCCTGCTTCCCCCAACCTCTCCTCTTACTTTGCAGACCAGTTCTGATTCCTCTTAGCTCACCTCCTTCAGTGAAGAAAACTGACAAAAGAGAAGTGTCTCCTTGCCTTGTAAAACAGCTTACTTTTGAATATCTTTATATAGGGTGGTTATTGTTTCTAATTAAAAAATCACCATAAAAGAATATGCCAAGAGTATAGAACAGTTGAAAGTGTGACTTCCTGGAAATATATCTCAGCAATATAATCCCATTCATGTATATAAAAAAGTCTAAAGATTATTTAATGCAAAATGATCTTCTGAAAGTATTGAGCACAGAGGTGCCCAAACTTTATGGTTTCATAGCACCTTTAGTGTCTCAGTTATTTTTTCATGGTGCCCCTAGGCCAAAAGAAATAGCTAACAGTTTTGTTTATTAAGTAATTACATCCAAACAACTTAATATTTCTGTCCTAACAATTTAGTAGCTGTTCACAAAAAATGATACTCATTAATTGAAAGAAAAAATAATATTTTTTATTCATTCTTAACCATAATTACTATTAGGTTGTATGCTCCTGTTGGGTGCTGCACATCTTGTTAAACCTGGGAATCTTAGTGAACACCGCCACTCTCATTTCCTGTGCTGCATTGAATTTTGCACAGTACTGGCTTTTTGTCATGACAGTAGCCAAAACCTAGCTTTGGAAAGACATGACGTTACCGAAAGGAATGTAGTGCAATCTAAGGTTGAAACTGAGTTGCCTCAAGCTAGTAGTTTGCATGGTGTCCAACAGATGTCGCTGTGTTTCCCTTAAAGTTTTAAAATATCCCACAGTGCCCTGTGACTTTACTACAGGGCTCTCTGCTCAGGGTTTGGGAACCTCAGACTTAGTGTATTCAGGAAGAAATGTGAGTATGAGAAAGTATAATTGAACCATATAATGAAATTGGAAATCAAGGTCAGGTGGTTAAAAGAGAGACTAGGAATCCCTCCTCATATGTTTAAGTAATTCAAGAAAGTTCACTAAATAGAAACAACAGAGGACCATTTGGGTTTGACTGGATTCCTTTACTCTCATAGTTATCAGGTTGCCTCACTGTTAATTGATGACAGATCCTCACTCGTAGTCTGCATCCTGGACAAGGGCCCAGGTAGACTGTAACGAGAAGAGCATTCAAGCAGCAAATGAGGCTTTGATTGCAGAAGATGAAGTGGAGGCTGCTTGATCTAGAGCCAGCCATCGCTAAGGAAATGGCCTTGGACAAACGCTTACCAAGGGAGGAGGCCTTTTCTTGACTACCTCCCAGCCTCTGGAGCCTAGCTTGGAAGAATATTATTCAACTTGCCCAAATTACCTGTTAACACTTAATGGGAGGTTCTTTTCTCTGTGTTTTTACATAATGGTTAGCCTCAAGGTGGAGGAGTCAGGTATGTGAAACAGCAAAGATTAACAGATGACAGAACAAGCTTCTTTCTGTCCCTTTCTCCCCAACTTGTCTCTTTCTGCCCCTGCTTCTCGTTTTCCTCCCTCTGCCCTTTCTGTTCCCCTTTTCTTCTCCCTGTCGCTCCTCTATTTTCTGTCTCCACAAATCTCTTTCCCCTCTTTTTTCTCCCTCCTATGTCCTTTTTCTTCCTTTCTCTTACGTGTGTACTTGCCCGTGCATGCACACTCACCCACTCACACACACTTTTGAAGGCAGGTCGAGTTTTCCTCTTCATCTTATCTTTATAAATCTCTCTGGTGATGGGGATTCAGGTCCTTAAGGCTGGATTCCTGGGTCAGATCTCCTCTGCCTTCGTTTTAAAAGAAGAGTGAAGAAAATCCTGACAAAGATCCAACTATTTAATCAATTAAAGGAAGGTTTGTGACTCTAGGGGTGATTTCTTGGTTACATAATGGTATTTAGAAGCTTAAGAAGTTGAAAAAAGTCTCAGCCTCAAAACTAAGGATCAAAAGATTGGCCAAAATGTCATAGCAAGAAGATAACTATTAATGAAGTTCAGGCTCAAATGGAGTTTAGAGAAACTTGTTAAATGGGTTCTGTGGAATTTTCCTAGATTCTTACAAGGCCCTGTCAACTGAGTTCAGGGTACCTTTGATTTGAGCCACTTATTCTCCTTCTAAACATCTTCCTGGTTGTTCCTTGACCTCTTTACATTGATGTGTTCTTTGTGAAATTTACAAGCAGGAGGCACATGCTGTGTTGTTCTCTTGATGAAAAGCCTTTCCTAATTGACAAGCCTGGGAGCCGGGGCTGCACTTTTGCTTTGCTGAGGAGACGCCCACCGTGCATGCATTGCTGCATCTAACGCACACCTCCTTGCATCCCTGATAGCATCATCGCCCTTCACTTCTTTAACTTTCCTTTGCAGTTGACTGAAACCTCCTCCCGTTACGCCAGGAAGATCTCCGGCACCACTGCCCTCCAGGAGGCCCTGAAGGAGAAGCAGCAGCACATTGAGCAGCTGCTGGCTGAACGGGATCTAGAGAGGGCGGAGGTGGCCAAGGCCACGAGCCACGTGGGGGAAATAGAGCAGGAGCTAGCTCTGGCCCGGGACGGACACGACCAGGTGAAGTCTGGTGCTGACCTTCTCGCAGAGATGGTGATGGGTTCTAAGCTAATCTTGTTGCGGAGCTGTTGATGGTTTCTAACTTGAGGGAGGAGGCTGAATGGATTACCTGGTGCTTGGAGCTGGGGAGCTAGTCTTGAGAGTACTAGAAATGAGTATAAATGTCTTTGCTGGGCTGTTTGAAAGCAGTGACCTGGGGTACCAGTTTGCATCATCGTAAAGATGAAGTTTTGATTTTCTTGAGTCTACCTTCCGTTTTGATCTTTCCGTCCAGGTCTTTTGGCCTGTATGTGTTAGGAGAGCTTGTTTACTAGGACTTGACCAGCCATTAAAACTCCTGCTTTATAGATTATCCTTTGTATGAGTTTCAGCTTCAAAAAAGATGAGAATTGTTTTAATATTGCCCTCTATTGCTTTAATGGTGTGGTTTTGCATCATCTAGCTTCCAGGAATGCTGCTGAGAATAACCTATTAAAGATCTTAGAAAGCATTTTAACGGGAAAGGTTTTAGAGTAATGCCAACCTATGATGATACCACTTAGCCATAGCTCTTTGGAGGCGTCCTTGAGCCTGTATCTGGGTCAGGAAGAGGCCACTCACTGACATCCTTGCCTTCCCCAGCATGTCCTGGAATTGGAGGCGAAGATGGACCAGCTGCGAACAATGGTGGAAGCTGCTGACAGAGAGAAGGTGGAGCTTCTCAACCAACTTGAAGAGGAGAAAAGGTGATCCCAGACTGTTCCCTGGTGCAAGCATGGCCTTTTCCTTTTAAACGACCTTAGGCAAAATGTGTACCATTAACAACCTTATTGCTGCCAACCCTTAGAACCAAAGGAATGACTGTGTGTTCAGTGGAAATTGATCTCTTCATATTGTATGAGGAGGGTTTGCTTTGATTTGACTTTTTTCGAGAACTTTGGAATCATCTAAACATGGCCTGATTAATTTAACAAATATTTATTGAGCCCCCTGTGTGCAAGCATCCTCTTGAGGATAGGCTTAGTCAGGGTTGTGGAGTGAATTCAAACCCACCTTCCACCTGGAGCCGTTCCTGGTGAGAGGATATTCCAGGTCCAAGTTCCCTAGTGTTTATGAAACACATTCCATGCATCTAATGAAATTGTATGATGCCTGGTGAGGGATATAAGGTCCCTGTTCTTAAGAAACTCAGTACCTTATTAGGAAAACAAAACCTCACGTGAAGCAATTAGAGGATTATCCAGGTCAGGATGAAAGCAAGTGCTAAATTGTGTGAGACAGTTTGCTTCTTATAAAACGTTTTTTGAGGCCATGAACAAACAAGATCTCTGAAAAAACCATTTGAACATTTCTGGGTTGTGGGACGTTTGTCCTCTGTTGCATTTAGTGCCATCTTCTGTCATGTCTGATAGCGACTTCATTCAGTAGTTATTAGTATAACTGTGAGCTCAGGACAGTCATAAGTGCTGCTTTGGTGAGGGGATACAGTGGAGGTGTGACAAGAGTCTCTTAACAAGGAAATTACTTTCTCACCGGAGAGAGAAACGCCATACATAGGAAATTCTCCTCGCATCTTAAATATGGCTACAAGTGAAAAAGAGACAGCAGCAGACCCTCCTAGGCCCCTCTCAATGCCAAGGCATCAGTACCATTGGCTTCTGTTCCAAAACTGGCTCTTGCTGTACTGACCTCTGGGCCGTAGACATGTCCCGCCGGCTCCGCAATAAGCATGAGGGCTTTAACCTATGGTCATATATATATATATAACTGAGGATATTTTTTTATTCCTAATTTTGCTAGAAATGCTAGTGAGTTTGAAAGATTTTTGTTTTTTTCATGTAGGTTATGAACTTTGTCCACCTTTTCTTCCTTCTCTTACACCCAATTTTGTAAAGATTCATATCGAGGATGTCACCCAGATTTTATAAATCTTCAGACCATCAATGTTCTTTGACTTTGGGGATGGCATTGATTGAAACCCACACCCAATATCAGATATTTTAAAATGTGAAAAAACGTGCATTTTATTTTATTTTATAAGGAAGATTGGCCCTGAGCTAACATCTGTTGCCAATCTTCCTCCTTTTTTCCTTTTTTTCTCCCGAAAGCCCCAGTAGATAGTTGTATGTCATAGTTGCACATCCTTCTAGTTGCTCTATGTGGGATGCCGCCTCAGCATGGCTTGATGACTGGTGCATAGGTCCCCGGGCTGCCGAAGCAGAGTGCGCAAACCCAGCCGCTATGCCACCGGGCCGGCCCCTAAAATGTGCATTTTAGAAGCAAAGAAATAGGATCCTCGATTGCTTCTCCTCCAAATTGTTCACAACCTTACTCTCCCAGTCTTGGAACAGGTCCTAGTATTGTCCTGGGAATCTCTGCATGGGTAGCCTGCTAACCTCACCCTAAAATACCTGACGTGGGGTGTGTTTTCTGGGAGAGATGTGTTTTCTGTGCCACTTTCCCCTATGTTCTGTTATTGGATGATAGAAATTATAGATTTGTATTCTCAAACGTATTTCTGTGGTAATCAGACCTTTTTCCTGTAGGCTGATCTTGTCTGGATTAGATCCATTCTGGTGGTTGTGACCAAGGGAACCAGTTGATTTTTCTCATGCCTCCTGGAATCAGTACCTGGAGAGAACCTTGGAGTTTCCTGAGTAGAGCTCTTAGATTTATAAAGCAGAGGCCTAAAGATACATTTCTTTATTTTCTATGTCTCTAAGGCATTTCTTTCCACCATTATCTGCTAAATTCACCAGGGTATTGATTATAGATTTTTATTTTATTTTTTGGTAAGGCAGATTTTACTTCAAGTGCTTTGTTTCGATTTTGTTCCACAGGAAGGTTGAGGACCTTCAATTCCGGGTTGAGGAAGAATCAATTACTAAAGGCGATCTTGAGGTAAAACCCCTCCAGCTCTCCTAAAGCTTTTATGGGTACCAGTATTCAGAACTATGAATGAAAGCATTGTGCCAGCTGATACATGTGGCCAGAACAGGCAGCAGAGGGAATGGCAGGAATGCCAGCCTCTGGCCAGGCTGGGCTGTGGACGTGTCTTATGGCTGAGGTGATGGAGCCAGTTCTCGAGCCTGTGGCTATGCTGTCCCAACTCCTGTGGCCGAGTAAAATTTTCACTACTCTTTTCTTTGCTTCAAAATTCAAAACCATGAATTGGAATTAAATCATAAATCTGGCAGTGTGTCCTAAGAAAGACTCTGTATGTTCCTCTGATGATCAGAAATTGCATTTTAAAGAGCATTTTTTATTTCATCATAATAGTCCAAAACAAAGCTTTTTGCTTTGTCTCAGCTTCGCTTTTCAGTTAAGCTGGAAAAATTCTTCATAACCTTATAAAAGTAATAAATATATGTTCTAGCAGTTGATTTTTATAAAAGTAATTTATCAGAGCAAAAATCGAGAGCAATTTGTATTTCAACTTCTCTTACTTCCACAGCATATTTTAAATTCATAGAGATTTTCCTTTAGCATCAGGTTTCTCATCTTTTAACAATTATTCATATTAGTTTTTTAGACACCAGAATTAAATGGTTTTGATGCTTTTTAAGACACTGCTAGATATATGACATGTAAATTAATAACTTTTTCCAACTTTGCAGATTTTTGGTTCTTTAATCTGTAATATTTTAGTGAAAATTGTACTTGTTTGTGAAGTTCTCAGAATATACATTTTTGCTACCATTAAAATCTTAGAGGCTGTTGACTGCTCACACCATTCTTAAATTTCAGAGACCCTTCCAAACAGGAACTCTAATTTCTTTGCAAATAAATATATCTTTACAGTCAACAAAGAGTAAGGGAAACATTTTCTGAAGTTCTAGTTTTATAAGGCCCAGAATTTAATGGATTATTAATAATTTAATAGATAGCGTCTTCATTCGTTTCATATATAGTCACATTCCTTTAGTTGACTTTTGTGTTGTTCTCATCCATTTAAAAACACCCCAAAGTCTCATATCATCATCTAATTCATATGAAGTATAGCCTGTGGTGTTTTGGGGAGGGCAAGTTAAATTATTTACAGCAGCACTAGACTAGTGTAGTCTGTCTGGTAAACTTACTTGAAATTAATCAAAGTTATTTTGAAACCCTAACACATATTGAAACTTTAGTTAAATATCTCTTTTGTTGTTAATTTTTTTATTTTTTTACTGATAGCAAAAGAGCCAGATTTCTGAAGATCCTGAGAATGTAAGAGGGCACTTAACTGTGTGGATATTTCCCTTGTTAACACAGATTGATTACAGATTAAAATGCTTATTGATATACTCAAATACTAACTGCATAATCTGACCTTGAGACATCGACCTTAATATTTCTGTGCATGTGGCTTTCAAAGCAGTTACATTTGTATCCTGAAGAAATTGTATGTAATGACTGAGCTCTATAAATCCATTTATTTAACACACAGACAAATGTTTGCTTTATAAAAAATTTTGCCAGAAAAGAAAAAAAAAAATTTTATCTGGGGGCCTCGCTACCTTCACTTAATTCATAATGGATTAATAGAATTCTTTCGAAAGAGATGATGGGTGACCGCAACATAAAAATTATTAGATGGAGTTACAGAAATTCTGTGGGAAAGTTTCTTATTTTATTCCCACAAGAGTGTAAGGGACTTGGGAGCCCCAGACTGATTGCCTTTTGTGTGCGCTCCCCCTGCTGGCTGATGCCTGCCAGTGCAGCTGACAAGAAATTCAAACTTCAGTTTGTTGCTGCAGTCTTTTCCCTAGTTTGTGAAACTAGAGGCAAGCATTCTTCAGAGATAACACTGTTTTAAATTTATTATTATTGAAGTGAGATTTTTCTAGTGGCAGTGCTACTAGACATGTGGGTATTTTTCTTTTCCTTCCTCCTCCTGGTTAAGATCAAACACCCAATTCAGATCTTACCAAACTGGCCTTGAGACCATGGCTTCCCCGTGCACCCTGCCAGCTGTGATGCCAATTGAAAGGCCCTAAAAACTTTTTACTTTGATTTACCACCACAAGAGAACAAAATTTAAACAAAGAACTGTTCTTCCTACCACCTCCTGGCAGCTGAACTAGACAACTCAAGACTTAACTTTAAAAAAAAAGCCTCCGTTCTGAAGGTTTCCTTTTTGTGAAGCTACTTCAGTGCTCTGGGTCTCCTCTCTCCTTCTCAAACAGGCTCCGCTGCTGCTGGTGTCAGTCTGCATGGGGTCTCCCTCCGCCTCTCTCGTGCGCTTCTCCAGAGCCTTTGCTTTCCCTCTCAGCGCCCTGTCTCAGGACTTTTCTCCTGGGATACTCTGCCTTCTTTAAGAAAGGAATAATTTAAAAGGAGAGTTGTCCGTTCTATGTAACATTTTTACTCCATACCGTGGCATGGAAGTGGGTCACTAGTTCCCTTGCGGATGATTGATCGCATGCTCTGTGGAGTCCCGGATCATCTGTAGGCACAACCCCGAAAGGAGGTGTTGCTGCGGTCGTCTGGAAGATCTCGGAATGGGGAGAAGATCACATTCAATGGATATTTGCTTTTTATCTGAAAGTGGTGATCTTTCACCCAGAGGACACTGAACTCAGTGTCAAGAGGTGAAGAAAGGTTCTGTTGCCTTTGTTTTTTCCTGTTAGTTTTGGATTTCACTTCTTGAGGCTGTGACCCCAATTATGTAGATCTGGATTAGATTATTTTCTTGTAAAAGCAGAGAAATTGAACAACTTCTGTCTAAGGCACATATGGACCAACGAAACTATCCAGACAGTTAGTTACATAGAATTTAAATTTTATTTCATTATTTTCGTTGAGTGTAAAGAGTTGAAGCTGGTGAGAATTTTTTAAAAATTTTCTGTTCACCTTTTAAGTATTCCATGATTGTTTATACCTGGTTCACAAGCAAAGTGACCTCTTGACTACATTGAAATCCCCACAGTATCACTGGAGTGAGTAAAGATGTTTATAATGTAGAACATTCCACCTTCTATTTAAGCTCTGCACGACTTTCTTTACTTTAGAGTTTATTGTCATTTTCTCATTGCCCATAATTGTTTAAACTAATAGATCTGACCAGTTAGAACCATAAAATATTTAAATTAATGCGAGTAACTAAAACTGCTGGGAGCAGCTCAGTCAATAGGTCTTATCAGTTGATTATGTTGATAACCTCTTGGATAGGACAGGTGAGTGGGGAAAGAGGTACATTCAGACTGATACCTGGATTATTTCAAATTGATAAAGATTCTCCTGCACTAAAACTTGTTAGAAAGAGATTGCCTTCTGGGTTCTCCATCAGGTTATATCTGAGTAAGTGATGATGAGGAGTCTCACTTTAGGATCTTACAGCAATTTTGCCTGGAGTTCAAACTCATGCCTTTGTGTTGAATCACCATTTCTTACCTCTGAGCTAATAAGAACTACTTCATCTTAGGATCAAGATAATGAACCCTCACCAGTTCTAGCTGAACTTTTCTCCTGCTCTGAGTCTCAGAGATGGAGGCTGTCGAGCATAATTATTACTGAATGTTCTCTTTATGAATTTGATTCCCCCCTCCCTTTTTTTCCCCTGGTGACAAATAGCCTTTGGAAAATGCACTGTGGGAAGGAAATTAGAGCTTTAGTGGCTCCTCGCCTGTCAGTTGTGAGAATTTTGCTTAGCATCTCAGTGTCTTCTTGCTTATGTCAGCAAAGGGCATTGGTGTGATTTCCTTAGCTCTTGTTTCTAGAGTCCTTTCATTAGGTTTAATACTTGACCCTTCTTCACATCAAACTGTATGTCCAAGTGCAAGGATCTGCTCTAGGGACTCATTGAACACTTAGAAGATTTATGACGTTACCTTTTCCTTATGTAGATGATAGCGAGGATCATTTTGAGGGTCAATGTACTTTTTAAAGTAACCGAGTCAGTTACATACACATTATTGTCAAATAGCTGTTGTGGGGAGGGGGGAAAATGATAGTTTAGAGGAATATTAACTATTCTAATTTGTGCTGATAAACTTCACTTATCAATATACTTATATTTGGCTGCATGCATCTGACACTTTTCATCTTGCCTCATATGTTTTTCGTTTTTGCATTCTCATCAGACTAGCTCATGTCCCCTGCCCACCTCATCCTTCCATAGCATTCATCCTCACTCCCAGCCTCCTCATCTCAGTTCCGTCCTCTTCCCTTCTCCATTACCCTTTTTGTTCCTCCTTTGGCAGAAGGTACTGGTGGCTCAGCCTGCATGCCGCTCTCTCTCCTCTTATGCTGGCATGTCATGGTGGCACTGTTGTGTCTCTTCCTCTTCCTTTTTACTAACAGACGCAGACCAAACTGGAGCATGCCCGCATTAAGGAGCTTGAACAGAGCCTGCTCTTTGAAAAGACCAAAGCTGACAAACTCCAGAGGGAGTTAGAAGACACTAGGGTAATGGTTTTCACTATTTCATGAAGCAGACCCATGTATGTGAGTGGTGGACACTTTGGGTGACATGCCTTGCACTTGGCCTAAGCCTTGACCCAGTGGTTCAACCGGAGTTTGGTCTTAGTACTGTTCAGGTGTTCGTGAGCTTAGACTGATGGGTAGGCACAGGTGTTTTATATCAAATCTTTTGTCAAAGGTAAAGATTTATTCCTTTGGTTAACTCAGCCAAAATCAAGATCAGAAACTTCACAACTGTATAGACTGCATGGACATCCACAACTGCATTTGAGAGTCTTTGTATTCATCCTTGAAATACATTTCTCCAGTTTGCCACAAGCAGTCAATTGTCCTCTTATTCTCATACTCCTAGTTACTGGGTTTTCTAAGTAATTTTTTATCATTGTTGTTTTCCTGCCTTCTTCCCTGGCCTCTTGGGGGAAGAAATTGAAACATTGGCTCTTTTTAATGAGAGTTAAGGACTTTCACCCCAGGTATTGTTTTTTCTTGATACCTTTGCATTTCCTTCCTTTCTGTCACCCACTAGATTAAAATCGCAGTGGTCAGGAGGGAAAAGTGTGTTGGGAACAGAATGGCTTCTCACAACTCCCAGCTCACTGTGTTTGGCCCTCAGAGCCAGTGCATAGTCCTGTTTTTGCTTATTTATGTATGAAAGCACCTATATGGTGCTTGCTTCGTGCCAGGCACTGTTCTGAGCACTTTACAAGTACTGACTTATTCAGTCTCACCACAGCCCCAGGAGGGAGGTAATAGTAGTGTCCCCATTTTACCGATGAGGACGCTGAGGCACAAAGAGGTAAAATAATTTGCCCAAGGTCACACAGCTAATAGTAACAGTGGAGCCAGGATTTGTGTCTAGGCCATTTGGCCCCAGAGTCTATGCCCTTAACCACCATAGGATGGTGTCTATTTTGGAAGTAGTTTTGTGCTGAAAGATTTAAGAAATAATCTGAGTCATTTACATATAAGGAAACATGTATGCATATATACCTTTTAAATCATGAATTTGACTGTCAATAGCTAAATTGCCCAGATCTTTAGCTTTAAAATTTCAAAAATTACTGTCTCTGATCAAATTTGATATCCTAATTTTTTTCTTTTGAATTATTAGTACTTGTAGAAATTTCTCTTGTTGAAAAAAATCATTGACTGATCTAAAAATCTAGATAATTAATTTTTCTTCTCTAAATCATAAGTTTTTATGTTTTAAGAAGAAAGAAAATATCCTCGGTTGGCCTCAAAACTAATATCTCCTGTGTATTTGGTAAGAAAAAAACCTGGTAGTTTGGTGCTGTTTCTTTGTTACCTGAGAGCCAGATGATCTGGGAAATACAAGGGACTAACAATAAGACTGAGCTCCTTTAGTGTCGCTGGCTGTTGAGATAAGGATATTTTTTTACTTCTGAACTCCTCTCCCATACAGCTTCGTTAGCGAACAACTTGGATGCTTTTTTTTTTTTTTTTTTGCTGTGGATAAGAAGGCATCCATTCACAGCATGATTTATTCAAGTATTTCAGCTTCAAGCTGTTACCTTTCTATAACAACTTGTATCTTCTATTGATCCTCACTCTTGGTTTACCAAGTGTGAAACTAACCAGTGATGCATATAAGTTTCATATCACCTACATTCCTTTTTAGGAAGCACTTTAGAATTTCTCTAAGCCAATCAGTCCAGTTTATTAACAGTGTGCTTGGTGCTGTAGAGATATTAGCAAGAATAAGAAATGATACCTGACTTTTATGGCCTCAAACTACCAGGAGAGGCAGACACATAGTTTCGTCTGAGGACAGACTTTGAGAAATAAAATAAAAAATAGAAGTGCTGTGAAAATGCTACATAAGGTATAATCACACTCTTTATTGTTTTCACTTATTTTTTGCTTGGTGTTTTCTCAGTTTGACTGTTGTGACTAAGAACTATTACCCTATTGGATTTAATTTACTCATGTTATAGACCTTGTAGCAATAGGGTTTGTTAGTGTTTTGCACCTTATTTTGTGGTAACAAACTCTTGGACTCCCCCCCCCCCCTAGAAAAAGTATGTAAATGAATTAACATCTGTAACCTGAAGCACCTATAACCCTGAAACACAGCAGTTATAGTTGGCTCTGAACTATTCACTGACTTGATTATGCCCTCCTGGAGCACCAAGTGCTTTCTTTACCGCTTCTCTCGTGGACTTTTTTTTTTTTTTTTTTTTGAGGAAGATCAGCCCTGAGCTAACATCCGTGCTAATCCTCCTCTTTTTTTTGCTAAGACCGGCTCTGAGCTAACATCTATTGCCAATCCTCCTCCTTTTTTTTTTTCCCCAAAGCCCTAGTAGATAGTTGTATATCATAGTTGCACGTCCTTCTGGTTGCTGTATGTGGGACGCGGCGTCAGCATGGCCAGAGAAGCAGTGCGTCGATGCACGCCCAGGATCCGAACCTGGGCTGCCAGTAGCGGAGCGCGCGCACTTAACCACTAAGCCACGGGGCCGGCCCTCTCGTGGACATTTTAGTTTGTATCCATATCACAGCCTGTAGTGGGCTGAGGAAATGAAGGAAACACACATCCATTACTTTATGTCCCAATAAAGGCAGTGTGGGAGAGGAGTCTTCAGTCTAGAGGAGTTTTGATCCTTGGAATTTGGGACTCACTGGTGTTTTCAAATCATTCATGTTACCTTCTATTTCCCAGGTTAGTCAAATAATTAATTTTTATGCCTGAAGCTACCATTTCCCATGTTTTATGTACTAAACTGACTGCCTAACAGGTAGCAGAGGGAAATAATATCCTAGGAATAAAAGGAGACAGGTTAAGAAAGTGTTTTTCCTAGTCCTGGGGTGTTTGTTTAAAAAAGTAGATTCCCGGGTACTATTCCAGAGCTCAAATAGAATCAAAATATATGGGAGTAACTGGGAACCTGCATTTTAGACATCCATCCCCGGTGATTCCTGTGTTCACTGAAGTCTGAGAACCACTGGGTTAGGGGAACAAGACGTGTATATCACAATGCTGATAGAATCATAAAACCTGAAAAGGGAACTCTGTGTAAGATTCTTATATATAATTGCAGGTAAGTAATCATTCTTACTCTGTCCTTTTATTAATTAATTAATAATTTATTCTTTATTAATTAATAGTAAATTAATTCTTTATTATCCAATTGAGGCTTTTATTCTACAGCTGATGCTATTTTCATTGAAACATTTGATAGGTAATTTTACTATATAATATATATAGTATACTATATAATATATATATACAGTGCTATGCAATAGGAGGAAGTATAATATGAGCCACATTTATATATAATTGAAAATTTTCTGGTACCCACATTAACATACATTTTAATAGGTAAAAGAAACATGAAATTAACAATATATTTAAACCAATGTATTGAAAATATTATCATTTCATTATATAATCAATATAAAAATTCTTAACAAGATATTTTATGTTCTTTCTTTCCTAAGTATTCAAAATCTGATGTATATTTTATACTTATAGCACATGTCACTTCAGATGAGCCATATTGCAAGTGCTTAGTAGCCATATGTGGCTAATGGCTACTATACTGGACAGCATGGTCTGTAAAATCACCTCCATCAGATTGATGAGCATTTATCCACCCTGGGTGAAGTGGGGTAGAAAAAACAGTCAAAATGTGAAGGATTCTTTCTTATCTCTCAGATGTATCTGAGAACTTTGAAAGTTACTGTTTCCATTAACTTATTATCAGTTAATACTTCCCTGATTTAAGTTTCTTTAGAAGAAAAAGAAATATTTTTGGAGCGAGTTAAACTCTATATCAATTTTAGATCCCTTTAACATCTCAAAATGGTAGAAATTTGCCAAAGATTATAATTTGGAATTGGGGCTCCCAGAATTGGGTATAAGCTATTATTGCAATTAGAGGTAGATTGACACGTAGGCATTTGTAGTAGCTGGACTGCTGCCTGAGATGGGGTAGTTATTAAAGACCTTCAAGGTTAAAGAAAATCGTCAGTGATTTGTTATTTAAATGATCTCTTTTTCTTTGGACTGCTGTTAATAGGTGGCTACAGTGTCAGAAAAGTCTCGTATAATGGAACTAGAAAAAGACCTAGCACTGAGAGTACAGGAAGTAGCTGAGCTGCGCAGAAGGCTAGAGTCCAATAAGCCTGCTGGGGATGTTGATATGTCACTCTCCCTTTTGCAAGAGATAAGCTCTTTGCAAGAAAAGTTAGAAGCCACCCATACTGACCACCAGAGGGAAATCACTTCTCTGAAGGAGCATTTTGGAGCTCGGGAAGAGACGCATCAGAAGGAGATAAAGGCTCTTCAGGTCAGCACAGAGAAGCTTTCCAAAGAGAACGAGTCGTTGAAAAGCAAGCTTGATCATGCCAACAAGGAGAATTCGGATGTGATAGCTCTGTGGAAGTCCAAGCTGGAGACTGCCATCGCGTCCCACCAGCAGGCAATGGAGGAACTGAAGGTGTCTTTCAGCAAGGGGGTTGGAACGGAGACAGCAGAATTTGCTGAGTTAAAAACACAAATAGAGAAAATGAGACTAGATTACCAGCACGAAATAGAAAATTTGCAGAATAAGCAAGACTCCGAACGGTCTGCTCACGCTAAAGAGTTAGAAGCCCTCAGGGCTAAACTGATGCAAGTCATTAAAGAGAAAGAGAACAGTCTGGAAGCCATCAAATCGAAACTGGACAAAGCAGAAGACCAGCATCTAGTAGAAATGGAAGACACCTTAAACAAGTTACAGGAAGCTGAAATAAAGGTAAAGGAGCTAGAGGCACTACAAGCCAAATGCAATGAACAAACCAAGGTTATTGATAATTTTACATCACAGCTCAAGGCTACCGAAGAAAAGCTCATGGATCTTGATGCACTTCGGAAAGCCAGTTCCGAAGGTAAATCGGAAATCGAGCAACTTAGACAGCAGCTTGAGGCAGCTGAGAAACAGATTAAAAATTTAGAGATTGAAAAGAATGCTGAAAGTGGCAAGGTTTGTATCGACATCTCCATCTTTTTATTTTCCATTTGTTATTCATATTTTACATTATGTTATTTTTGAGTTGAGGTAATTCATCCTCCAAATTCCTGATTTAATTAAAACAGATTGCTTGGTGCTAACAAATTTCTCAGTTGAGTATAGTATCTTCTGAGTGCCTTGAGTGTGGTTTCATCTGAGGAGATTAGAGAAAATAATAGCTCAACTATGTGAACTTATTTTGGTTTCCTGTTGTCTGGGTACTTTATTACTTTATCTCTGGGCCGTGCTGTGTGATCTCCTGTTTAAGCTTGGTTCCAGTCTATAATCTCTTTCTAAAATAGAGAACTCCCTAAGATGACGGTGTTAAGGCAAATGAATTGAATGAAGGAGATAGACTATACATAGAAGATCATCTCCTCCTTTCCCTCCTGCGTAATTATTTTGTCCATAGCGTTATATATAAAAACAGAATGTGAACTCTGAGTGCCACTTGACTTTTGTAAGTTAATGTGCTGTGATAAATAACATTCACAGCAAAATTAAGGTTAAGAGCCTAGAGCCCTTTGCAATGCCACTTATGTCTCATTGGAGTTTTTTCTATGTCACAATGAAAACAGGATCTATTCCTTTTTTGAGGGAGGACTGGACAAGTATGCTTTAGATCAAGGAAATTATATGAAACATTCGCCAGCTACATTTCTTACTAACTAGCCTTGTTAAATGTCATCATCTTTTTTTTTTTTGGCTAAGGAAGATTCGCCCTGAGCTAACATCTGTTGCCAATCTTCCTCTTTTTGCTAAGGAAGATTTGCCCTAAGCTAACATCTGTTGCCAGTCTTCCTCTTTTTGTATGTGAGCCACTGCCACAGCATCGCCACTGACAGGCGAGTGGTGTAGGTCTGTGCCCTGGAACTGAACCCAGGCCACTGAAGCGGAGCGTGCTAAACTTTGCCACTAGGCCACTGGGGCGTGCCCATCATCTGCATTTTTAAGGACTGTTAGAGGAATGAATACTTTTTCCCAGTCCTCCTGCCGCTAGTTGAGTTCCCGGTATTAATGCTGAATGTTCTGAACTTTTTGCAGGAGAAGCTACTCTATTGGCAAAAAAGGAAAGGTTATGATGGTTAAATGGGGAGAGGTGAGGACAGACAAACAGCAAAAAATGGCTAAGCAACCTCAGCTGAAGATGACAACCTAATTACAGGAAATTTTTCTCAAATCTCCTCATGTGGTTCCGAAATAGCAGTTGAAACACAAAAATTAATTAGTAGAGAATATGTAGCTAATGGTTGGTCTACTTTTTTACATCAGTTTAATGAAAGCCAATAAGACTATTGTCTAGTACATTTTTAAAATTTTGTTTATATTTTAAATGTTAAAATACTTTGTGTATAAACATATAAGCATATAAAATAACACAGACGTGTATCCACCATTCCTATCTTAAGGTTTTTAAAGTCCAGAAAATGAAGATGCTCAACTAACTCATTTAGAAAGTAAGCATCTGCACTTTCTGCTTTAGATCATGCTGATATTCCAAATTTAGGTATAAAAAATACTCTATTTTGACTATTTTAAAATAGCTATTAGAGAATCATATCTAGACCTGATTGTGTGAAAAGTCATAGAGTTAAACAAACAAACCCAAAACGACTTTTTACCT
This sequence comes from Diceros bicornis minor, assembly GCF_020826845.1. Taxonomy (NCBI): domain Eukaryota; kingdom Metazoa; phylum Chordata; class Mammalia; order Perissodactyla; family Rhinocerotidae; genus Diceros; species Diceros bicornis. Next base: position 7,797,468 of record NC_080774.1, read on the forward strand.
GTACCTTTATTTCTTTCAGTTTTTTGTGGTTGTGTTTGTTTCTCATAAAATTTTTATATTTGCTTTATTTTTTTCTCATCCTTTTTTGTTTCCTTTTATTCATTTGCTTCTATCCCATATAACTGTGTACGGTAGGCTAGTAGCATTACCCAAGAGCTGCAGGGGAAAGAGCTAATGCTCAATAACCTTCAGGAAAACTTGAGTGAAGTCAGTCAAGTGAAAGAGGCTTTGGAAAAAGAACTTCAGATTTTGGTAAGTACTTACTTGTTGGGAATCTGAATCTCAGGGTTTCTGGCCATTTGAATTGTTCCTGTTTAAAAACAAAAATCTCCCTAAAGAAAGAAGTATTACACCTATTTCTTTTCTCCTTCAAAGTGTTGGTTTAAATCGAGTGTATTAGTCGTTGGCTAATAAATACCTTGAGGGGAATTGGTTCAAACCCAAACTAGCAATAAAGGTAGGTATTACTTTTTTTTTTTTTTTTTTATCTCTCCTTTGTCTCTGGTAAAGCATTGCTTTGGCATGTTATTGACTACTTAGTTTTAATAAACATAGGAACCTTCCGAGTTATGCATCCAGCACAGTTAGGTTTCATTTATAATAAGGCCTTGAACCCTCCCCTGCATGCTTTGTGGCTGTGTGGGGCAGCAAGCCGTCCTGGACCATCAGCACCCTCTGTTGGCAAGGCAGGGTGCAAATTCAATGAATTCAAAGAATTCTCTCTTACAACTCAGTTTAATCTACCTCAGGAGATTACTTTTCATATGTGTCCTCTTCCCTTCATCCCAAGTTGTAAGACATTTTTTTCTTGTCTTTTCTCAACCGTTCTCCTTGTACCTTGCGTCCTGCCTCAAAAACTCAAGCTTAATCAAGGCTGACAATTGTGATCAGTGCCAGCAATACCCACACGTCATGGAAAAGGAAAGTCATAGGCTTATGGAAAAACTAGATAAGGGGTACGTTCGTTACGAAGGGTCAGTTGTCTCAGATCCTCCAAATACCTTCCTACTCCCCACTTATTACACTTCTTATTACACCAGTGGTGAATAAAAGTGTTTGATCTTTCGGGGCCGGCCCGGTGGCGCAAGCGGTTAAGTGCGCGCGCTCCGCTGCGGCGGCCCGGGGTTCGCTGGTTCGGATCCCGGGCGCGCACCGAAGTACTGCTTGGTAAGCCATGCTGTGGCGGCGTCCCATATAAAGTGGAGGAAGATAGGCACCGATGTTAGCCCAGGGCCGTCTTCCTCAGCAAAAAAAAAAGAGGAGGATTGGCGGATGTTAGCTCAGGGCTGATCTCCTCACCAAAAAAAAAAAAAGTGTTTGATCTTTCTTCCTATTTAAATACCAGGGGTTGCCGGCCCCGTGTCTTAGCAGTTAGGTGCGCGCACTCCGCTACTGGCGGCCCAAGTTCAGATCCCAGGCGTGCACCGGCGCGCCGCTTCTCCAGCCGTGCTGAGGCCACGTCCCACATACAGCAACTAGAAGGATGTGCAGCTATGACATACAACTATCTACTGGGGCTTTGGGGGGAAAAATAAATAAATAAATAAAATTATAAAAAAATAAAATAAATAAATACCAGGGGCTGGCCCCATGGCCTAATGGTTAAGTTCAGCACACACTGCTTCGGTAGTTTGGGTTCAGTTCCTGGGTGCGGACCTACACCACTCATCAAGTGATCAAGTGATGCTGTGGTGGCATGTCACATGCAAAATAGAGGAAGATTGGGGCAAGTGTTAGCTCAGGGCGAGTCTTCCTCACACAATAAGAGGAAGATTGGGAACAAATGTTAGTTCAGGGTGAATCTTCTTCAACAAAAACAACAAAAACTGTTAACTGCTACATTAACTTATATGAATTTAACTATAGTATATCAGTAAAAAACAAGCAAACCAAGAAGCCCAACAACATGTACACACACGAGAGAGAGAAAGAGAGGGAGAAAAAAACCAATATTACAAATTGCTACCTTTTTTTTTTTTTTTTTTTTGGTGAGGAAGATCGGCCCTGAGCTAACATCCGACAATCCTCCTCTTTTTTTTTTTGGTTGAGGAACACTGGCCGTGGGCCAACATCCATGCCCATCTTCCTCCACTTTACATGGGACGCCTGCCACAGCATGGCCTGATAAGCGGTACATGCCCGGGATCCGAACTGGCGAACTCCAGGCGGCCACAGCGGAGTGCGCGCACTTAACCGCTTGTGCCACCGGGCCGGCCCCACAAATTTCTACTTTTTAAAATGCTAAATATGTAGCTGCACTGTTTATTATGGTGGCTACTGTTCACATATGGCTATATAAATTTAAATGAGTTAAAATTAAATAAAATTGAGTTCCTTAGTTGCACTAGCCACATTTCAAGTGCTTAATAGTCACATGTGACTAGTGGCTACCATATTGAGCAGCACAGTAAAGAACATTTCTATCGTTGAGAGTTCTATCGAGCAGTTCTGGTATATAGTATTTCAGCTACATTTTGAGAAAAACTTGGCCTGGGAATTACCAGGTTCTAATATGATGTCCTTTAAGGAAATGTGTTTTGAGTTTCACATAATTTTTCTGCCCTCTTCCACAAACTTTTAGGATGCTTTACTTTTTTTGCAAGTTAGTGTATTCCTCTATATACTCTGAAGAAAAACCTGCCCCCTGAAGTCTGGCTTTGGGAATAACACAGGTGGACAGGGACGACCTGTAGGCTTTGATGGACTTGTAGTTCATGTGCCCATATTTTTGTAATCCTGGTTAGTTAGGAGTACTCATTTAAAAATTCTCTTGGTGTTGGGCCGGCCCGTGGCGTAGCAGTTAAGTGCGCGTGCTCCGCTTCAGTGGCCTGGTGTTCGCAGGTTCGGATCCCGGGTGCTCACTGACTCACTGCTTGTCAAGCCATGCTGTGGCGGCATCCCATATAAAGTAGAGGAAGATGGGCATGGATGTTAGCCCAGGGCCAGTCTTCCTCAGCAAAAAGAGGAGAATTGGCATTGGATGTTAGCTCAGGGCTGGTCTTCCTCACAAAAAAAAAAAAAATTCTCTTGGTGTATCTAGCTCAGAATTCTCAGGAAAGAGAATTTTGGAAATCCAGGAGAGTGCTTTTTATCTTGGCCTACTGTCATGTTTAGAAAAGACAGTGGGTGAGCGATGGCCCTTTCTGTTTAAGAAGTAGTTGGCACAGATTTAGTTTCAGGATAACAGGTTCTGATTACTCTCAGATATAAAGCATTTCAGAACTCTGTTCAGTGTCTCAGGCAGATATCTGAAGAGAAGGTCTGCTACTTGAGGGTAGCAACATGAAGAAAAAGTATACACGTGCACTGCATGTATGTGCACACATGCATATACCTACATAAGTATGCACATTCACATGTACAGATACACATGCATACCCAGGCATGCACACACACATACACAAACCTCATTTACTCGTGCGTATACTTGCACAACGTACATATGGTAGTAATTGCCTGTGTGTTTTAAGTATAAGTTAGTTTTAATGAAACAAAACCAGCAACAAAAAATAGATAGTGTTGTAGTTACAACTGATAGAAACTTTTTATAAGTTGAAATCTTTCTATTCTGAATATCCAATTCTTTTTCTTTAGAAAGAAAAGTTTATTGATGCAGCAGAGGAGGCAGTTTCTGTTCAGAGAAGTATGGAAGGTATGTCTTACTAAAGTTTGAGCAGATCACTTTAGATAATATGTTCTCAAACTGGAGCTGGCCTCGGGAGTACACAGAGTAGATGCTGCCTGTAGTCTAATTTCACTCTCCTGGAAGCTCCCGCAGTACACAGTAATACTGAATTCCATTGGCTTCTTGAAGCCTCAAACTTGCATTAAGTCTTTCTTCTTTTGAGTTAAAGCTTTTTCCATATTAAAATGGAAATATACTTGGGAAAAGTATTATCTTACTTAAGCTTTAGTCGTTGATAGCTTTATGAGTTTTAATTGGAAGGAGGAAAGAGATGACTGGAATGCAGATGCCTGGTGCCTGCCTAGTCCACAGATTTGAGGAGGCAGAGAGATACGTGCTTGCTTCTTCAGGTTCATTATACAGTAGTTTGATTTGTAATGGGACCCTTTAGTATCCCTGTGATCTCAAATCTCAAGCGTATGATTCGATTTGGTTGTAAGAGAGCCAAGCTCTAGGTGGCTTATTAAATATGAAATTAATATATTTTTAACTTTATCCTAAATAGAAACTGTCAATAAATTACACCAAAAAGAGGAACAGTTTAACGCACTATCTTCTGAATTGGAGAAGCTGAGAGAAAATTTGACAGGTAAGAAGATATCTCTGGTTACTAGACATTAAATACAGTAGGCTTCCTAGGATTTGAGAGAATTGTAATATGTTAGAATAATATATCTACTATTCAGGTGTAACTTCTTCACTCATTATTGTGCCATACTGTGATAAAATACTTGTTTGAGCTCTGTAACCTTCAGCAGATCCTCTCTGCTCTGTCTTCAAATGAGTCAGAATCCAGCACATTGCACCACTCCCACTGCTCTCTTCGATCCAAGCCACCCATCACCTTTCATTTGAGTTGCTTTAACAGCAGGCCACCTGGTCTGCCTGTTTCTGCCCTTGCCCCTTCTGTCTGTTCTCAACACAGCAGCCAGAGCAGTCCTTTTAACATCAAGTCAGATCATTCACTTCTCTGCTCAAGATCACCCAGTGGCTCCCATCTCTCTCAGAGTGAAAGCTATGGTCCTTACCATCATCGGCCCTCTTACCACTCTGATTTCATCTCATACTACTCTTCCCCTTGTTCATTCCACTCCAACCATATTGGCCTGCTTGTTGACACTTGCATGTCAAGCATGTTCCTGCCTCAGGGACTTTGCACTTGCTTTTTCCTCTGCCTGCAATCCTCTTCCCTCACTTCCTTCAGGTTTTTACTTAAATGTCACCATCTCAGAGAGGCCCTATCTAATTTAACCTCACAACTCCTTCCTAGCTCCTTTCTCTGCTTGTATTTTTTTTCCTCTTAGCACTTACCACTATCTTTTTTACTATTTATTTTCTTTATGTGATTTTCATGAGGGCAGAGATTGCTATATGCACATATTCCTGGAGCAAGGCTTGGCATACTGGATATAGTCAGTAAATTTTTGTTGATTATAACACAACAGTGCTATTCCTTTTTCTATATATATTCAGACATGGAGGCAAAATTTAGAGAGAGAGATGAAAGAGAAGAGCAATTGATAAAGGCAAAGGAAAAGTTGGAAAATGACATTACAGAAATAATGAAAATGTCCGGAGATAATTCTTCTCAGCTGACAAAAATAAATGACGAATTACGTCTGAAAGAAAGGTATGTATGAATATGTTAGTAAGACTACCTGCTTTAGGTTGGGCTCTGAAGCAAGATCTAGATGGGAGGAGAGCCAGACTCTTCAGAATTGCTATGCTTTAAAGTTCCCTGTCTCTCTTTCCCTATTACCTCAGTGTATCTTTGAGTCAACTATTTACCTTTCTAAGGGATACAATATTGTAGACTTTTTGGTGACTTGTAAAGAAAAGGTAGTAGTTTACCAATGGCAATAACATCTTTTACAAGCAGTTAAAATATTTTTAACCTATTTCAATGTAGTGATAGGTAACACTTATTCAGGGCTTACTGTGTGCCATGCACCATGCTGACAGCTTTATATAGAGTATGTTTTTTAATTCTCATAACTATCCTATGAGGTGAGTGTATTATTGTTACCATTTTAAAGAAAAAAAAATGGAGGCTTAACAAGGCTAAGTAACTTGCCTGAGGTTTCAGATCTAGGCAGTCTGGTCCCAGAGCCCTTGCTGCTCCTAATCACGACCTTGTGCTTCCTCATGCTAAAATTTCTTTTATCTTAATCTCTGTTGTTGTCTTTATTCTGAGGTTTTGTTGCTTTGATTTTTTTTTTTTCTTTTAAAAGTTGCCATATAAAAATCAAATGTTTTATTTTATAAGGCAGAAATTTTCAGAGGACATTATAGGACCGTTAGACTTTTGATTCTGAAAGTGTTAATACTTGGCAAAGTCATGTGCACATCCAGCCATGCACCTGCCACAATTCAGCATCAGTGGGTGATTGGCAACTGGGCCTTGGTTGGCCAACTCTGGTCAAACTTGCTGTGAGGCGAGTGCAGCTGCACAGCTGGTTGTGCACAGTGCCGTCAAGAAGTTCCATTTCTGTAGGTGTTATATAAGTGTAAAATCCAGAGGTACCACCCAAGTTTCCTTCCTGCGTCCTCGGATTCACTTGACAGCCTGTTTTTAGGTTAATGTCCACGTTTTCTTTACATCTTTGTTCGACCATGGTTATCGACCATGGTTATCTTTAACCTAGAACTTCAGGTTATTTATAGTCACTTTTTATATCTTCTGTTCTTAAGTGGCACTAGAATGAGATTTTGATAATCTAGTCTGCTAAAATTTTGAAACTTTCTAAATTCTCATTTCCTCTAATATGTTTACTTTTCACTCATTTTTCCTTATTGATCTATTGATGTAAAATAATAAACCTTCACAATTATAATAGTTGTTACTTTAAATAATGTATTTATAACTATCAAAATTGTTAAAATTATTCTTCAGGGCAAGTCAAGTCATTTTGCTCATGTCAGATGTTATTAATTACTCATAACATTTATAATCATCAACACAATTATTATTAATAGTATCCTTTTAAGTATAATTCTAGAGTTTAAAGCATTTTTCTGAAAAATCTGACACCTTGTATTGAAACCTGTTCCAGAAATGTGGAAGAATTGCAGCTAAAACTTACAAAGGCTAATGAAAATGCAAGTTTTCTGCAGAAAAGTATTGGGGAGGTAACTCTGAAAGCTGAACAGAGCCAGCAAGAAGCAGCTAAAAAGCATGAGGAAGAAAAGAAAGAATTGCTGAAAAAATTGTTGGACCTGGTAAGGAGAGAATAAATGGGACTATTTGCTGGCAAGGAAGGTGAGGACAGTACACATGTGGCTAGATGACTTATTCCTTCACTTGGGGTTTCTGCAGGAAAAGAAGATGGAAATTAGCCACAACCAGTGTCAAGATCTGAAAGCCAGATATGAAGAAGCCAGTTCTCAGACAAAGGCAAAGCATGAGGAAGTCCTGCAGAACCTACAGAAGACACTGTCGGACACAGAGGCGAGGCTGAAGGCTGCACAGAAGGAGAACAGTGACTTGTTGCAGGAGATGGTGGAACTGAAAAAACAAGCTGACAAAGCCAAAGTATGTTCTGGGAGAGAATTATGTTGTTGCATAACAGTTGCTCGAGTTCTACATCAAGGCTGGAAAGTTGCTTAGAAAGCAGCAGCACATGGGATGAGTTAAGTTGGCCTTTACAGATGTTAACCTGAGTGCATGACAGGATGGTAAATTACCTTTCCCATGGCTTCAGGTGTTTTCTCCCAGCTGCTCTTCCTTCTCAGGGATGGTAATGGCTACAAGTCTTTCCCCTGAATGTACTGTGTAGCCGTCACCCCCTCTGCTGCTTGTCCTCAGCTGTCACAAAGAGTCGTATGTTGCCTGAGCTCTGTCTGCCTGCTTGTAATAGACTCTTTGTTGTGGGAAAGCATGTTCCTCTAATCTTGGCCGTCTTGCTGCTACCTTGCACTAGGATGAGGAGAGACATGTTGCAGAAAGGCAAGGGGCAGAGGCCAAGTGAAGCAAGTGGAGCAGGGAATGGAGCCTGTTTGGAGGAACAGAGCTCTTACAGAAGAAATCACAAGTGAGAACTCGAGAGAGGGCTTTTATGTATCCACAGGAAGGCACCATGAGCTTACTGACAAGCTGGATCCAAGGGCTGTGAAGAAACATCTTATTATTAAATACAGTGGGACTTGATATATTGAATTTCATTTTATGGTGTCAGGATTGTACTGTGCCCCAGTATAGTTTTTGACTCTGGTAACTTAATGAAATTCAGCCCTCCTACTATTATTTAACTTTTTCCTACTACTATTTAACTGGCTCAAAGAAAAGTAAATACTTGTCTCTATTTTTAATGTGTCAGAGAAATGTTTGTATAGGAGTTTAGTAGAAAGAAAATATAAAAGAACATACATAGAACTTGAAACAAAGCCCATTTAAAACTCGTTAATTAAGTGGACCATGACATAACATATATAAGATATAAGATGCCTAAATTTTCTCTCTTCTGCATGCTGGCCTTCAAGGCTTTCCCTTCTCCATGTAAAACATCTCCAGTTTTATGAGCCATTTAACACTGGATATAATTTCCAGACCTTTTGTCTTTATGGTTCCCTTTATCTGGACAGGCTTCAGTTTTTTAGTGTTTCGCTTAAAATGTTGCAGCCTGACCAAACCACAGCATTCTAGTAGTTTGTGTAAAGTCTCATTAATTTTGTTTCTAGGTTTTTTTTTTTGACCAAGGTCATTTGGTTAAAATGCCAGGATTATTCCTCCTCCAAAGTTGTCTGGATATCTGATTTCTCTGGATTTCATTGTGTCAACAGCAGTGGCTTTCAGACTCTTTTGAGAATCTGATGAAACCTTAAGATATTTTCCCCAGGAAAGTTTATGTGTACACCAACAAGGTTTTTTTTTTTTGTGAGGAAGATCAGCCCTGAGCTAACATCCATGCCAATCCTCCTCGTTTTGCTGAGGAAGACTGGCCCTGGGCTAACGTCTGTGCCTGTCTTCCTCCACTTTATATGCGACGCTGCTACAGCATGGCCTGACAAGCGGTGCCTCGGTGCGCGCCCGGGATCTGAACCCCGGGCCGCCAGCAGCGGAGCGCACACTTAACCGCTACGCCACGGGGCCGGCCCCCACCAACAAGTTTTACATAAAATTCCAGGAGGTTTCATGAAGCCCACAAAGCTTCTGTGTTCCCTGGTTTAAGAGCCAGTGATCTACAGCTGTTCTGTCCAGTACAGTAGCCGTTAGTCACATGTGGCCATTTAAATTTAAATTAGTTAAATTTTAATAAAATTACAAATTCAACTCCTTAGTCACACTCACCACACTTCAAGTTCTCATTAGCCACACATGTGGCTGGTGGCTAACGTATTGGACAGTGTAGATAAAGAACATTTACATCATGCAGAAAGTTCTGGACACTGCTGGTATAGACATCGGGGTCAAATTATTTTATAAACCGGTACATTTTTTTTAAAAACCCATTTGTTTTAGTCACCAAAGCCTAGCAAGTTAGTCTGTATTTTTAATAAATTATATGTAATATTGGGACTAAATCAGCCTTAGGCCAGTGATTCTCCTTCGGTAAGTAAGATCCTGCAGTTAGTTTGAAAAACAGTAGTTTATTTTTCTCTCACCCTACCACCCCCCTTTTGGTTAAAATATACTCACTTTTTGTAGTTATTTGGATTGTATTTTCAGAAATTCTTCTATGAATCCTTTCTTTGATAGAAGTAATTGCATAATTCAAATGACAGGAAAGAATCTTATGTCCTGGTGTCAAAATCAAACTACTGACTACTGTTTTTCTCTTCTAGGTAGCTACTGGAATAATTTTAAAAGTGGTTTCAAAGATGAAATAAGCTAATAGATATATCAGTACTTTGCAGAGCTAAACTTGCTTTGTATCATCCTTTTATGGGCTCTGTTCATCTAGTTTCTTTCCCTTATTATCCAGATAGTTTCTGTGACATTTATTTTAACAATTTTTTAACTTTCATGATTTAGGTTATATTAAGTTATTTGGGCTTGCATTTGTCTGCTTTATTTCATTTTGTTTCCATTCTCTCCATCTTTTGTTTCTGTAGTCGCTAACTTATTTGTTAACATCAGCCAAAAAAGAAATTGAACTAATGTCAGAAGAGCTGAGGGGTCTGAAATCAGAGAAGCAGCTTCTTGCACAGGAGGGAAATACTTTAAAATTAGAAAAAGGTTCACTTTTATCCAAGCTTATAGAGGTGGAGGCCAAAATAACTTTACTTCAGGAAGACCAACAGAAACTGTGGTCTGTAAATGAAATTCTTAATTTAGAAAAGGAGAAAGTCTTAGAAGAAAAGCAAAATGCTGAAAAGCTTTATCAGCAGGAACAGCTCAATAAAGAAGCTTTGGCTATTGAGAGAGAGAAATTACTTAAAGAAATCAATATTGTGCAGGAAGAACTCTTGAGGATAAATGTGGAAAATGACTCTTTGCAAGCTTCCAAAGCGAGCTTGCAGGCAGTCGTAGAAGAACTCCAGTTCAGCAAAGATAATTTGATTGCTGAGTCTCAGAGGGATCGGGAAGAAAAAGATCACCTGGAGGATCATATCAAGAAGCTTGTTACTGAAAACCTTGCCTTGGCTAAAGATAAAGATGAAATTATTCAGAAGCTTCAGAGCTCTTATGAGGAGCTAGTCAAAGATCAGAAAACCTTGGTGCAGGAGATTGAAGATCTCACAGCTGAGAAACAGTCAGCTCTAGAGAAACGGTCAGGTCTTGATAGCATGTGTGTAGCCTTAAAGGTAGAGAGAGACAATCTTCTTCAAAAGAACAAAGATCTGCAGTTTGAGAAGGATGTGCTGCTTCAAGATCAGGAAAAGCTGAATGCCAGCCTAGAGGCCACCCTTCAGGTCAAACAGCTGCTCAGCACGGAAGCCAGTGGGCTCCACACACGGCTGGACGACACCAGCAAAGCTCTGAGGAAGGCTGAGCTGGAGACTGTGCAACTTCACGCTACGAATACAAGCCTCACAAAGCTCCTGGAAGAAGTTAAGACCAGTCGAGAGATCACAGATTCCGAGTGCATCCAGCTTCTGCATGAAAAAGAAATCTGGGCCTTGTCGGAGAGAAGGCTCTTGGCTGAAAAAGAAGAACTTCTAAATGAAAATAGGCTCATCACTGAAAAACTCAACAAATGCTCAGAAGAGGCTGCCCATGTTGAGATGAGCCTAAATGAGAAGATCACTTACCTAACTTCTGAGAAGGAGATGATTTGTCAGAAAATTACTAAACTCAAAAAGCAGCATGATAGTCTCTTGAAAGAAAAGTCTGTGCTGGAAATGCAAAATGGAGATTTACTTGCAGAAAGAGAAAATTCCATCAAAGCTATAGGAGATCTTAAAAGGAAATATGATCAAGAGTCTGCAAACAGAAGAATCATTGTGCATGAGAAGATGAAACTACTTGGCAACATTGATGCTCTGAAGAAAGAGCTTCAAGAGAGAAAAAAAGAAAACCAAGAACTAGCAGCCACCAAGTGTGATCTCTCTTTGATGCTGAAAGAAGCTCAAAATGCCAAAAAGAATCTAGAAAAAGAACACACTAACATGTTGCAAGCAAAGGAGAGTTTGAATGCTGAACTTAAGACTTGCTGTTCTGAAAAGAACATCTTGCTGAGGGATGGGTTAAACCTGCAGGAAGAGTGTCAGAAATTAAGTGAGGAGATCCGTACAATGCAGCAGTCCTTAATCCTGGAAAAAGAAGCCAGAGCAAAGGAAAACGAGTCATCCTTGTATGAAAACAATAAACTCCACAGGAGAATGGTGCTCCTGGAGCAGGAGATGGAAGAGTTAAGAGTGTGTACTAAGGAGCTCCAGTCTGAAAATTTTGTACTAATCCAAGAGAAGACCAAATCAGAGCAAAAAGTGGCAGAGATAATTAAGGAAAAGGAACTCTTGAGTGCAGAAACGGCTCAACTCGCTGCCAATATAGAGACTCTGAAAAGTGATTTTGCTGCTTTGTCCAAATCCAAGTTAGAACTGCAGGAACTGCACAGCCACCTCACCAAGATCCTGGATGACCTCCGGCTGAACCACGAGGTGACACTGGCCGATCGAGCCAAGGTGGTGCAGGACAACAAGAACCTCCTGGCTGAGAAAAGAGAAATGATACTGAAAAAGGACGAGCTCCTGAAGGAGAAGGAAAAGCTGGCAGAAAGCTACTTCATCCTTCAGAAAGAGATTAGCCAGTTGGCCAAAACCAACAGCCATATTTCAGCCAATCTCCTAGAATCTCAAAATGAAAACCGTATTTTGAGGAAAGACAAGAGCAAGCTCACTCTTAAAATTAGAGAGCTCGAGACTCTTCAGTCATTTACGGTAAAGTGGGAGGTTCAAGTATTGAGCAACTGGACTACTAACACTGCACTAACTTTTTAGTGGTTTAGGGAATTTGTCTTCGTTTACACATAAGGAGATCCTACCCCATTTAATCAGTTGCCTGTATGTCTCAAGCTGTTTCTTACCACCCAAAAGGGCAGTTCTTTACTAAATGTCTAATTGCAATAATCTCTCTCAATTAGAAAAAAGTATAAACTGTGAATAAAAAGGGTATGTTTTTTAATTTAAGGAGGAATTTTCGTGAAAAAGTCAACTGTGTTTCTTAAAGGCTTAAGAACAATAGTAAAATGGGCACATAATGAAATATATCTTCTGTTTGGCTTTTAACTGTTTCATTGTGCCTGTCCATTTGGAGTTGGAAGATTCTGGTGAAATTTCCATATAAGGAAGGTAGAATTCCCATAAGCTTTATTAGACCAAATGAAATTGTAAGTACCTAAAAAGATTTTAATTCATTTTTATGATTATTTTTTCTATCTTATCAGCTAAGGATTTGTTTCCAGATGCATATTATCTTTTTTATTCACAGCCATGTTTATATTCATTACCCACAGCTTCTCATATACCTTTCCATTCAATGCTTCTCATTAAACACTTGAGCCTTACGTTATAATTGCCCAAATAATTATTATTTTTATTGGAAAAATTCCCAACCTAAATTCTGAGTGATTTCAAAAGCCCCAAATTTGAAATAGCAAGAATAGTATTTTAAACTTATAACAATAAATAAGATTAAGAGAAAATTCAGCTCTGTAGGGATGTTACTCTTTATTATCACTGAACGATTCTCTCAAACATAAGTCAGAATGTGCGCATGACTGTCAGCTTAACTTCGAACTTGCATTGGAAGATGTAGGTTAATAGGGGTCTGAAAATATGCGAATTGCATATTACAGTTGGCTTACTGAAAAATGACATTAAAAGGGTCTGCAACTTTGTTCTACTTCAAAGTAAAGACCTTTCATGTCTTGGTCTGTTCATTCTGGCATCATCCTCTCTGTGTGATTCCGTAACCACACAGACACGGAGTGCTGCCTGAGCAGCACAGCCTGAGCGCTGCCTGATGGGGTTGGTGAGAGGTGTCCTCATTTCTCACAGTGCTTTCTTGTATTTAGGCTGCTCAAACAGCAGAAGATGCCATGCAGATAATGGAACAGATGACCAAAGAGAAGACTGAAACTCTAGCCTCCTTGGAGGATACCAGGCAAACAAATGAAAAACTACAGAATGAAGTAATCAGATTTAAATGGCTTTTTGTACAAAGGACAGCTTATCGACTTCATGGAATGTTTGATCACTTAACTCAGGATTGTTTATTTTTTGAACTGTGGCCTTACGCGGGTTTGATCTGCGTTAGTGGAGGCAAATGTACACCAGAACCATGATAATATTAAATAAAGTGTATTACTTAATTGCTTATTTAGTAGGATCAACCTTAAAAGAATGAGGGGAAAACCCTAATTGCATAGCTTTCTATGATCATTGTTCAGTGACAGAACTAATGAGAGGCGGTACTGGTAACACTCTTGAGTTTTTGTATCTTTTATCTTAATTTGAATACGTTTTGTTTCTCAGCTGTCTCCCAACTTTGAGCCACTGAATTCCATTCCTCAGCCCTGAGTTTGATGTAGGCCTTTTCTTGTCCTACTTCAGTACTGGTTCCCTTTTGTGTCATCTTGAATTAGTCACTTCTGGGTCTCAGACAAATTTGTGGTGTTAAGATAATTTTGACTCTGTCCAAAAGTAGCATTTCTCATTCTTGCACCCTTGTTTGATTCCCCTCCTCCCACCCTCCCAACTCATACCAACCCTTTCTTTCTTTGGAAAGCTGTTACCTAAATCCTAAGCAGATTGATTCACCGAAATAGTTATATGAAGTTCTGTAGAACTTCAGAATGCTTTTTAAAGTGGTAGGCAGGTAAGACATTAAGGAATTAAAGCAAGGGAGGGGACAGCCACATTGAATAGCTATTACAAAGACTGGGCCTTCTCAGTGTGGAGGGTCAAAGACTGAAATCTATAAAGATGTGAACATTTAAGATAATTACAGGGTAAATAAAACTTGATAAAGGGAGTACATTTATAGAACTGACAGTCCTAAGAGAAGACGACTTAAGCTGAAAATAAACATTAAAAAATCATAGATGATAGTCAAAATTAGAAGCTAAAGTAAATGAGAAGATTTTAGGGAATGTCTCTAACCTTTGAGGTTAGAATCAGAGAGAATTGTGTGCTTCTGTAACATACCCTTTAGTGTATTTGTTACAGCCAGACCACAAGACTCGGTGAATCATTTTTTGGACCCATTGTGATATTTTGTTTTTCTTGTTCTGTGACTCTGGAATGTTAGAGGGCATTGAAAGGAAGATGGTGGTGTTAAAACCAGCAAGACACTTTCTGGGACTCCTGACTGTTGGCATATGACATGGCAAAAGTATCTCTGGCTGTAGGAGATAACTACACAAGTCCCAGAAAGCCAGCATGGCACCGGGGCACACCCTATGTAATGGATAGCGCCTGTTGAGCTCCGGTCCTTGGTGGGGGCTCTGGACCTAGAACTCTAGCCACCTGCTGGGGCCTGTGGTTGGTTACATCCCCACTCATGCCAGTAATGTGTTTGGCTTTCCCACCGGGGGCCAGGCTCTGAGCTGGCTTCGTCCTGTGTGGGCAGATGATGGGGCTGAATGTGTGTGAGTGCCTTTCAGTCTCACTACATGGCTTTTTCCTTTTTGGATTGAAGTTCAGATGGATGGTTGAATCTCTTTGCCCATCTACAGATATTTTGATTCAAATAATTTTTGTCATGAGGACTATATAAATTTGGTACTGACATTGAAAAATATCCTAATTTATTAATCTATGAGGAAGGAAAGGGGTTTGTTTTCATTACAAAGGATAATCCTTGTTGATGTTATTCATGCCTTTGCAATTTATTTCATGTATTTTTTTTAAGATGGATCATACATGAATAGCAAGTACAATGATAAATATTGAGAAATGTACACAAAGGGAAAGAAAACTTTTAATTTATGTAGCAATTTAGTTTGACATTTTGGCCAGGTGTACAGGAGATTTCTGACTAAATGTAAGGGGGTGGTTTGCAGTTTATAATAGACTTAGTCATTTGTAATCTCTTCACCCGGGTGACTTGTTTTTCTTTTTGCAAGTGACTAATTTCACCTACTTTTTTAATGTGCATTTTCATGAATAATTTGTCTATCCAGTCATGTCATTGGAAAATGAAATCATTTCATCAAGTTTTTTCTCTTCGTCTTTAAGTTGGATACGCTTAAAGAAAACAACTTGAAAAATGTGGAAGAGCTGAACAAATCAAAAGAACTTCTGACTGTAGAGAATCAAAAAATGGAAGAATTCAGGAAAGAAATGTAAGTTTACTTCCTTGGAGAAAAATTATGGAACTTATTTGAAAGTACAAAAGTGAAAACAATGCTAATTATTTAAAAACTACTTGACAAGTACATAAAGTAAAAAGTAATAGTCACCCTCCTGCCACTGAAATGCTGTTGCATACCTGAGAAGTAACTACCCCTATAACCACTGTTAGGTTAGAACTATAGCTAAGTTGAAGGATCAAAATGAAATGTGTGCTGGCTGAGGAGTTTAGGATATTTGGGATTCAAATGTGACTTTGTGACTTTGTGAAAGTCACAGCCTTATGAAAATACAAGTGGAATCACAGTTTTTAAAAGTAGGATGCTTATGTGATAGCTAATCTTGACATTTGGAAACATCAGACTCTTTATTAATAAATTCCTCAAAACTCTTTCTATAAAAGAGAAAAGCATATCGTTTTTGAGATGGTCAATAATCTTGATTTTAAGAGTAATCAAATCTTGCATGGAGATTAAATGAGCAGAATTTTGGAAGACCCTTTCTAATTAAGGCTTACCCATGAGTCTGCTGCCTAGATTTCAGGCAGACAGGCTGTCCGCGTTTCCTTTGTCGACACTGCCTTTCAAGGTTGGTTATTATAATTATTGTAGATTGTTATTTATCTGGCATTTTAAATGATAGTTACAGTGGAGGTTTCCTTTTGTTTATCTATTCTGAGAACTTATCTATTCACTGTATCAACTGTGTGAACCTAAAAGTTTCAAGTCAGTTAATCTGGTGAACATTTGAGTATGTCCTTCATGCTAGGTACAGTGAAGCTAGGAAGGATACAAAGATGAATTATATGTAGTTCCTGCCCTCCAAAGGTTTATATTATTTATTTCCAGTTCTGATCAAATAGATGAGATTCAAACAAAAACAAAAGCAGCAGTTCCAAACTGCCGTTCCTAAGTCACCATCCTTAGTACTATTTGTTGATCAAGCTTGGATTAAACTGGTATATGTGTAGTTCTTCTGAGAGTTCTTAAAATCCTCCTTAGAAATAGTCTCATCTGAGCTACTCGTGATGTGATGATTGATTCCTTCCTCAGTCTTAGTTCTAATGATTCTTCTCTAGATGATTGAACAGTTCCCAACAGTTCCGTTTACATCCACAGATTTATCAGTTTACAACTGTGATTATAGACATCAGGAGAGGCTTAAATTTCTTGACCTGCAAAAGCCAAATAACACAAATAGACAGTCATCACTGATGGGAAAAACAAATTCAGTGTCAGTTCAGAGAGGGTGGGTTCAGTCACAGTTGAGGATTTTTTCCCCGTGGTACAAGTTGTTAAGCTAACCTGGAGCGTTTTGGAGCACTACGTTGACTTTAGTTCTTTTGTGTCACACAGGCAGCTGGTGAGGGAGGATCTGAGCAGCAGGAGAAGATTCCCTAACCAACCTCCCACTGCCATATTCCCACCTCTGAGCTCTCTGGGCCTTACTAGGGTAATGCAGGGGGCAGGGCCAGAGTGGACCTAGCCAAGAGAGCTCTTGGGAGTTGCATACAATTCCTCTTCCTGCAGTACAACCTAGGAGACTCGTGTAATGGTCATTATGTTGGTCTGGTATTTAAGTGTTCAGCATCCTCAGTAAATCTGTCATGTTACCCACCCCCAGTTAGTATAGGATGGGTTCACCTCTATTAAGAGGTAAATTGTTTTTTTGCCCCCTTCTTTGAATGATCTCACTGAATAATAAAAGCTTAGCCTCATGCCTATGGACACGAAGGATTGGAGGCAAAAGACTGTGGCCTCTGCTGCTGTCCCTCTGACCTTGGCCTCTGTTCCTCCCTGGAGCTGCTTTCCTCAGGTTTCTGATCCCTGAGGGGAGTAGTTCAGGCAAGAAGGAACCAGACCACAGGGCAGACAGAGTCTGGGCCACTTTTGATTCTCTACGTTTTTTCTGCCTTACCAGACCCAGAGGATCACGTCTTCTGTAACTCGATACACAGTGGCCAGGATTCTTAGTGGGAGGGAGGAACAGTGGGAAACACACCAGTGACAGACAACAGAGCTGGTGGAGGGAGCTATGAGGAGTAGGTAGAAAGAGCCCCTGCCCCCAGTGACTCATTGTTCTCTGCCCTAGAATTGGCCAAATTTCAAGGACCATCTGATATAAATGTACCATGTAATGGGAACAGTGCTTCTCAAAACACAAAAAAACAGTCATTTTACTGTTCCTTAGTTCTTCAGTGCTCAAAGCTAGAGAATAAGCAGCTGTTTTTCTGTGGTTTAGCGTGTATCTGGGGCTCTTCGTGTCCTCGAGAGCTTTTCTGGTGTTTCTCCTCACCTGGCAGGACTGCAGTTCCTAGAAGAAAAGGGACACCAGTGTACACACTGAAGCTCTCATAGGAACCACCTCCTAGAGAATAGTGCCCTTGGCACTGGGAACCCAGTGCTGTAACCAAGGGTTCCTCTTCCTGTATGCTGCTTACTGCACTGGTTTTAGGAAAACCCTTGCTCCTATTTTCAGATGGAAAGAGAGAATAAAATGGTTTCTCTCTGGTGTATAATTTTAAATCTTAGGGAAAACCATATTAAGTAATCTAATTTTTGTCTTTAATTACTTACCTGGCACAGTAATAAATCTAGAATATATTTAGCATGGTAATTAATAGATTTCTGATATATTCGTAAGTAGAATGTTTGCAAGGCAATATTAACAATATTTATGTTACCTCTCAGTTTTAAAACTGTGACAGTCTTGTTTCAAGATATCTTGTGTGGAAAGAAAAGTAGCTTAAAAAATTAGGAATATATTTGTAGATATTTTCAGAATTATTCCTTTGAGTATTTCCAGAAGTTGGGCTATTGGAGCCTCCTTCCTCTATGAAATGCATGTATCCATTATGCTCTAAAGAAAACCTGAAAGGTGTTTCTATATTCAAATGTCTATCTGCCAGTTTTAGCTACAGTTCTCTTGCTTCTGCAACTTACTGGCTTCATGATTTGGGGCAAATCTTTTCACTTCCCCAAGCTTCAGTTTTCTCATCTTTAAACTATAAATAATATTAGCCTCTTTGGGCTTTGAGGATTAAAGGAGAAAATGTATATGAAAGCATTTTGTAGATTTTAAAACATTGAACAAATGCTGTTGTTATAGATCAATACTTGAGGACATTTTGATATTTCTTTGAATCCTTGTTTTAATTTTCCTTACTGTGGGCTCTTAATAGAAATCAGGATTTAAAAAACTTTAGAAGATGAAAATTTTTATGAGAGAAAGAGCTGGATCACATACTTATCACTGACAGGCCATGCAAATGCTGAGACCAGACAGCCCCTAATGAAGGCAGTGATTGCCTGGGAATAAGTTGTTTGGCTGATGATGATTTCATCATAAGTAAAATCTTCCGATTTGTTAAGAGCTGATAGACTTTGGCCAGACGATGAACTTTAGCTGTAATGTGTATATGCGTGTGCATGTGTATATTTTAATCCATAATTAAAATCAAGGCTTCCAGCTTTGGAGTGACTAATTACCTGAGGCTAAAATTTCCTCTCAGTTTTTCTTCACTTGCTAAACAAACATCTCTGGGAAAGAGAATTTTTGTGTAGATTTATTCCCCTAAATCTTCATAAGGTCATCCCAGTATGCATAGTATAGGTGGATGGAGAATTAAAAATCAGAAAACTGAAGATGCCAAGCACTGCCACCCATTAGACAATTGAAATTAAAAATAGATGTGTTCATGCATCAGCAGATGGATTCATACCCAGATGACTTGATTCAGAATTCAGCCACGTATGACAGCTCACTAAATGGAGTTTAGCCAGCACAGACTTAAAATTCATAATTGCATCAAAACCTTCTATGGCATAAAAACAAAATCCAATGATCAAATAAAATATTTTTAATATTTGCATGTAAAGGATAATAATTTGGGATGTATATTTTTGATTAATTTTAATAGTGGGAATATGTTTAATAAATATACTCACCCTGTTCACATTTTATATGCTGTTAGTCATGATATAGGTTAGCGGGCTATATTTTTATTTGCTGTTTTTAATTACAGATTAGCATTGTGGAAAGAATACAATCAAAATAGAATGCTTGTTATGTAATTAGAAAACTGCATTTGCTTTGGGCATTTCACCTCGAGTTGTTCTAAAAATATACTCAGATTCACGCTAGCTCTTGACTCTGATAGATACTGGCAAATGGGGCCATTAGATTTTTATTTCTGCCAGAAAAAAACGGATTACAGATCTGTGCAGTTAGAACAGAGTGCCTTGGCAGCAAAGTAAATGACTTGATCAACGTAGTGAGTTTTAGTGCATTTTCTAAATGAGAATAGTCCTAAAGACAAGGAATACTGACCGTTTCATTCGTCACTTACTTTATAGTAACATTGCTTTTCTATGGGGAGCGTTTAGAAGTGGGGTAAGTGTGGGTGGTGAGAGGGTGGATGTAGTGTTTATTAGGTTTAAAAAAATGTAATAACTGTGGCTGGCAGTCCTCCTCCTGAGAGGTTAAAGCCATTTTTCCCCTCCTGCATGTAGATAATACTGTCTCCTGTTATTATAGATCCTATCAGGCACGTGACCCAGATATATTTTCCTCAGTGCTGTGAAGCTGGTTGTCTCCCACAGTTTCCTTGCCTGTCTTGTTTCTATGGTAACCCTGCACTCACTGTCCTTGCAGAGAAACCCTAAAGCAGGCAGCAGCTCAGAAGTCCCAGCAGCTTTCAGCGTTGCAAGAAGAGAACGTTAAACTTGCTGAAGAGCTGGGGAGAAGCAGGGACGAAATCACAAGTCATCAAAAGGTCAGTGGGCCTTGGGTGGGCATTCCTAGCTCTACTGTGCTGACGTCTGCTGCTGTTGGCAGGGCACTTGGAGGCTGCTCAGAGATGTGCTCGATGTGCTCGGGTTGTTCCAAATGGGATGTCAAGTTACCTGTGTTATGTGTCTCCTTGTTTTCAAGCATCCTTCTATAGGACCTAGAGTAGGAGTGAGTTGACAGGTCCTTCAAAAAAAAAAAAAAAAACACTGAAAACTTGCGGCAAGTAGAAAATATCTTTATCAGATGATCTTATAGCAATGCATTTAAATGGAAAGGAACAATATTTTTTCTCTACTATTGCTTGGATTTCAAAATTAGTTTTCTCTAAGGTTTTTTTTTTCTTTCATCAAAATTGGTTTTGAGGAAACAGATTCCAAGAATGTGGATTTGGTATGAGGGTTGGCAGCTGTTTTTAAATAGAACTCTGCTTTTCTTTAAATTAAAAAAAAATTTAAACATTTCCTAGTGGAAATGTGTATATATGTGTACTCATGTGCATTGATACATGGAATATGTGTTACACCTGGAATGACCCGTACGCTTACCACAACCCATTTGCTTCTGTATTTAAATTATAAAGGTTTCTGACAAATTTATTAAACACTGAAACAAAGCTGATTTTGAGTAATGCTTCATTCTGCTTTTTATTCTTTAACAGTTAAATCAAGTGCTAGGTTGTTATTCACATCTGACCTCAGAGCAGAAGCTCAAAATGACATTTTTAAGAGAATTTTAGCATGTAGTCGTTAATTCTTGCATTGTACTTCAAGAGAAAAAAAATTTTTTCCCCCAGCATATTTTGCAAACGTTAATTCTCATTTGGGATGGAGTAATTTGGGGTAATTGTATGGAGTACCCATTGACATGGTGCGGTTTGTGGTGAAAGCACTTCTTAGAGAGTTGATTTTAGACTTGGAAGTCTTCATTACTGCTTTCCACATTTTCTTACTTCGTGAAAGAGAGGCACATCTCTCCAGACTTTAGGGTGGTGATGATGCTGTTGGTGAGAGTAGCTCACATTATTATTGGCTCTTACTATGTTCCAGGCACAAATAAATGATAGCTATCATCTCACTTAATCTTTACAATTATTCTAGGAGACAGCACTATCGTTATCCCCATTTGTAAAAGAGGGAACAGAAGCACAAAGAAGATGGTAATTTGCTCAACCACGTTCAGCTAATAGTGTCATGAGATGTTGGTCGTCTTCTGATTTGGGTCAGGAAAAGAATCAAAAGTGGGTTGACTTAAACAGAGTCACTGCATTCTCCTCTGATCCGCATGTGAGATATTGGAGTTCATGAAAAATGGAAGCTCTTTGGCCAGATGAGGTTCTTTTTTTCCTGGCACAAACAAGAGCGTCTAAAATGTTGGGTAGCTCTCTCATCAGTGTGTCTGTAAGAATTTACAGGAGAAGGATCTTGGCTAAGTGCTAAGTCTGTTCATCTCCTTTTATCTCATTTCATTAAACATCTCTGGGAGAGAGAGTGGATTCCATAAATGGGAGCAACACTCAGAGATCATCCTCTCTTCTGATGTTGTGACCCTAACTCTACTGTTGATTACATTTCTGTTTCCGTCGCTCAGACCGGAAAGGATTCAGAAGGAAGCGTTATCACTCTTTGGGCAGAGGTTTTCAGGGCTCCTCTCCATCCTCCATCCTCTCTCTCTTTTGCATATTGGGATTTGAATTACCTTCCTTTTGAAAAGGTTTTATGACTAGAAACTTGAGAATCAGTGACCGAAGGGTGTTAGAGAACAGTACCTGTAAGAAAGAAGGAAGAAAGTGACTTCCCTTCAAAAAATGGGGTTGTTGTGCCCCTTGTAGTAGTGTTTCACTCAGAAGAGGGAAACTGTGGGTGTGAACGAAAACATAGGCTTGGATGATAGAGATTGTTAAAAATGATATAGATTACCAAGAAAGATTACGTGTAATTCTCTCCTTGATATAAATATATTTCAAAAGAATGGAGAGGGCCGGCCCTGTGGCTTAGCGGTTAAGTGCGCGCACTCCGCTGCTGGCGGCCAGGGTTCAGATCCCGGGCGTGCACCGACGCACCGCTTCTCTGGCCATGCTGAGGCCGCGTCCCACATACAGCAACTAGAAGGATGTGCAGCTATGACATACAACTATCTACTGGGGCTTTGGGGGGAAAATAAAGAAATAAATAAAATCTTTAAAAAAAAAAAAAAAAAGAGTGGCGAGAATCACCCATTTAAAATAACTTAGAAGCAACCTTAGTTTAAAAAAGACTGATTAATTCATTGAGCTCTATTACTCTTAGTGTATAATCTCCAAGAATCTAGAGGACTGTTTACTTCCATAAAATTACAAATTTTTACTTCGTTACTTTTTACAGTTGAGCCAAACTATCGATCAGCTATGTTCAGAAATATACTACAGAGCCACAGTGTTTGGCAGAAACCCTAGTTTTTAAAAAAAGAATTTTAATTGTAGTGCTATAGAAATATTTAGTGTTTCATTCTAAAATTGAGACAGCAGAGGCTAGATTGACCTGGGAGAGATAAATACTGACCTAGGACCCAAGTTCTCTCCTGATTCCTTTATGTAGTAGCACCATAATTCACTGAACATTTACTGAGCTGGCTGCTTGTGTTTCACAGAATCGTCACAACATACCTCTGAGATAGTGATATTATTTTGTAGACGAAGAAGCTGAGGCTCAAAAGTGAAATGACTTGCCAAAGGCACGTAGCTAGACAGTGGGGAGCCAAGATCTGAACTCGCGTCTGATTGAATTGGAAGCGCGTTTCCCTGCTACTCTCCTGTATTGAGAATAAAACTTACTTCTACTTACTTCATAGTTATTGTTGTTAAGATAAAAAAAATACCCATGAGCTAGGATTGTGGTAGATGGGGTCAGACAGTGCTATAAAAATGCACTCTCTACTAGTATTTTTTTTCTGCCTCATATTTGTTTTGCTTAGAAAATCCAAGACATCTCAGAATCTGTTCTGCATCTTAAGGATCTCACTGGGATTACTGGCTAAGGATTTTTGCTTCCTTGAGAAGCTCCCTTCATGATGAGGGCTGTTTTATTTCCTGTTTGTCATTTGGAAGTGAGGTTATTTATTGAAATAAAAGAATCCCTGCTTCCCTGTGACAGTGGTTTTGTAGAACATTCTCTCTGTTTATCATCACTTTAAAAAGATAATGTAGGGGCCAGCCCAGTGGCGCAAGCAGTTAAGTGTGCGCACGCCGCTGTGGCGGCCCAGGGTTCGCAGGTTCGGATCCCGGGCGTGCACCGATGCACTGCTTGGCAAGCCATGCTGTGGCAGTGTCCCATATAAAGTGGAGGAAGATGGGCATGGATGTTAGCCCAGGGCCAGTCTTCCTCAGCAAAAAAAGAGGAGGATTGGCAGATGTTAGCACAGGGCTGATCTCCTCCTAAAAAAAAAAAAAAAAAAGATAATGTAGGAAATTCTAAATTAAGAGGGTTAATAACAAGCAGGACTAGTTGGTTGAAGATGGAGAGTGATAATAGTTCTGTTCTTCGTTAGAAACCCCCATTTGACTTGACTGACAAGTGGGCATCATGTGCTCCTCTAAAGGAAGTATTTTACCAATTGAAAGGGCTCACCTATTTGCTTACAGTCCTTGAGAAAAGAGCTGGCAAAGCCAGAAACAGAACCCACACGTGTGCGTTCTTTGTTGTCTGCTCTCCCTATCTGACATTCTCCTTTCTAATGAAAATTAAGTCACCTTTCCCAAGTGGGATTTTTCATTTTAAGGGGAAAAGGGGGGCAACAACCAGGATCAGTTAGGATTGTGAGAGGCCAAAGTGTTTGATTTATCTGGCGTCAACAATGGCAGAAATCTTTATAAAATGTCGTATAGAGGGCCTTGTCTTTTAAAAGAGAATATATAAGATTGAACCATATGAAATTGCTATTGGTTCTGGAATTTCGTATGGTTCAACCTAATAGTTAACATAACTTACCTTTTCTTGATAACTGATGATTAGGAAGATTGTTCTTATTGCTATTGACTCTTCACTCTTACATTCAGTCTCCTGCCTGGTGGCCTGACTGGTTTCATGCTGCTTTAGGTTGGCTGTGTATATGTGTTAAAATACACATAACATAAAATTTTCTGTTTTGACCATTTTACAGTGTACTATTCAGTGGCATTTAGAACGTTCACAGTATTGTGCAACCATCACTTCTGTCTAGTTCCAGAACATTTTCATCACCTCAAAAGGAAACCCTATACCCATTTAAGCAGTCACTCCCCATTGCCCCTCCTCCTGGCATCCAGCAACCACTAATCTGCTTTCTGTCTCTATGGATTTGCCTATTCTGGATAGTTCATATAAGTGGAATCATACAGTATGTGACCTTTTGTGTCTGGCTTCTTTCACTTAGCATCATGTTTTCAAGGTTCATCCATGTTGTAGCAAGTGTCAGTGCTTCATTCCTTTTCCTGGCTGAATAGTATTTTATTGAATGGATGATAACATATTGCTTATCCATTTGCTTCAGGTGTTTATGTCTCCTTTCTCCATTCAGACTGTCACCTGTCCTGATGTCTGCGTCCCTGCCTATAGCCGCTACCTCTAATTGCTACTGTGGATCTTTTGTGGGTTGGAAAACCTTTCTTGTTTCCTCAAAAGCCATTCTAAATCTTGCCACACTGTTTACGCTTACAGCCCTATCTTCTCCTTTTCTTTTCTGTTTTTTTTTCCTGAGGAAGATCAGCCCTGAGCTAACATCCCTGCTAATCCTCCTCTTTTTGCTGAGGAAGACCAGCTCTGAGCTAACCTCTATTGCCAATCCTCCTCTCTTTTTTTTTTTTTCCCCAAAGCCCCAGTAGATAGTTGTATGTCACAGTTGCACATCCTTCTAGTTGCTGTATGTGGGACGCGGCCTCAGCATGGCCGGACAAGCGATGCGTCGGTGCGTGCCCGGGACCCGAACCCGAGCCACCAGTAGCCGAGCACGCGCGCACTTAACCGCTAAGCCACGGGGCCAGCCCTCTTCTCCTTTTCTTTACTTCCAAACTTTTAAAAAGAGTGATCTGTTTTCTGCCTTTATTTTTCACCTCCCATTTCCTTCCCCGTCCCCTGCAGTTTGCTTTTTGCCACCACTAGTGCAGTGCTGAAATGACTCTTGCTGGAGTCGTCACTTTCCCGTGATTGCACAGGTGCATGGCTGCCTTCCGTCCTCTGTGAGCATTTGGCACCACCACCACCTACATTCTTGACTTTCCTCTTTTGACTTCTTCTACCCTATTTGCTCATGTTTCTCCTGCATCTCCTGCCACACCTGGTCACTTACCATTCACTTGTCTGCTTTTACATCTTTTTTTCTCCCTTCCTCATTTGGTGAACTTTTCCTCATAGTTAGAGCTCCACCCTAGATGTCATCATCTCTCATCTCAAAGTCAGCTGCTTCCTTCTCTGTGTTCATGTAGCAGTCTCTACAGTTCTCTATTTGTAACACTTAGAACATTATATTGTGGTCATTTCTTATGCTTGTCTCTCCACACAGGCTGTGAGATAGTAGGAATCATAGAGCACAATATGTAGGTTTGAATGAATGGATGGATGAATGGGTGATGAAGTGAGTATCTTGTTTTTAGCTGAGGCCTCAGGTCCTGTTTTACAGAATAAGATGCAGAGGCTTTGTGACTACTCTTTCTGCTTTCTTACGTGATTCCAGTTATTTCTAGTTTCATAGCTTTGTTGCAGAGTTGTGGTTCCAAAAGCGTGATCACCAAATGAGTGGTGCATTTGCTATGTGTAGATGGTAGAAATATACAGTGCGAATTCAGGCAGGGTCACGCAGTTTCAAGATTAATGGAAATGATGCAGGACATTATTTATTTTCATAGGGAAGACTAAAAATAATCATAATAATGTGAGTTTTTCTATAGAAATAGTCACCTTAGGTAGTCACTTTTGAAATGTCTGATTTATCATTCCCAAATTTCACGTGTATTCCTCCTTGTAAGGACTGTAGATACACTGAGCTGTCACTATGAGAACAGTGCTGATTTCCCACTGCTTATTTGCAAAATGAGGTTACAGTTTGCTTGTGGAAACTGGACAGAGATTAGATGACTCAGTATTTCATCAACAGTTCTTCCTGACAGAGGTTATAGCAGATGTTGTATACAAAAAACTGGATTTATCATCTAAATTGATCCATGAATAATTGCCTGCCTTTTAAATAAGGCTGAATTCCCAGACATGAATGTTTAGAACAAGAATGCTATTTTTAGCTTGTCATGTTTTATTTGGGAAAAATGGTGATCATCAGCCATTATCATTTTCATCTGGGCTTGGGGGACTTCTGGGCAGGTAGGGCTGAGTGAAGCTGGATCACAGACTCGCAATACCTAATGAGATGAACACACTTTTTTTGATTGTTAAAAAATGTCTCCAGGAGAATCCAACAAAGCCAATCAGCTTCATGCTATAAATGTTAAAATTGACAGTTAAGAAAAGAAACAAAGTTGTGGTTTGGCTGTGTTCACAAGTAAGAGAAGAAAACAAATAACAAAATCCTGAGAATTCTCTTTCTAATTCTCCCCATCCCCTTGCCCAATCCACTTGGGAGAAAATTAGACTGAAAAGGTGAGTAGACAGCCTGGGGAAAAATCAAGGAAAAATCTTTGAGGCTAGAAACTCTCTTCTATGATCTCAGGATTCTACCAGAGGCAGGAAAAACTGCTAGTTGTCATTGTCCATCACTCATCTACCCAACAAAGAATGGCTTAAGTGGGAGTGGGTGGGGTTTTCTGTCAAGTGATAATAAGTCCACAGGTAGGCAGTGCAGGTGAGTCCAGCCACTCAAGAATGTCCTCAGAGAACCCTGCTCTTCCTTTCTGCTCTGCTGCTATCCTTAGCATGTAGTTTTCATCCTCTTGATCACTGATGGCTGTTGTACCTCTGGGCATTGCAGAGCCTTCCAGGAGGGAACGGGGGAGGGACATGGTTGGGAAGGGCAGAGGGATTCTCTTCATATGGTTTTGTCTTTTAATTTGGAGAGGAAAGTTCAGATCTCCGTAATAGTTTCACATAACTACCTCCAACTGTAGATGAGGCTGGGTTCCCATCTCTAGGAAGGGAAGGTAACAGAGGAGGTGAGAGTAGATGTTAAAAGATCCAATTTGGGGGCCGGCCCAGTGGCACAGCGGTTAAGTGTGCGTGCTCCGCTGCAGCGGCCCAGGGTTCGGATCCCGGGCGTGTACCGACACACCACTTGTCAAGCCATGCTGTGGTGGCATCCCATATAAAGTGGAGGAAGATGGGCATGGATGTTAGCCCACGGCCAGTCTTCCTCAGCAAAAAAAAAAAAAAAAATTGGCAGATGTTAGCTCAGGGCTGATCTTCCTCACACACACACACACACACACACAAAGATCCAATTTGTAGTATCTGCCTAAGGCTGAAACCTGAGGACATGCCCCTGTGGGAATAGGATTACATCTGTTCAGATGGAGTGAATGAGATACAGGACATCAAAAGAAAAATCTCAGAAAAGAGACCTCCAACAGATTCTATACATTGCCTTAGCAGCACTCTCTCCATCCTTGCCCCAGGGCTTTTTGGCTAATGATGGCATAATGATATTTCAGTCAATGAGGGACCGCATATATGATGGTTGTCCCGTAAGATTAGTACCGTCTAGGTTTGTGTAAGTACACTCTATGTTGTTCACACAAGGACGACGTTGCCCAGCGACGCATTTCTCAGAGTGTATCCCTGTTGTTAAGCAATGCACAACTGTATAGACTACAATGCCTGCTTTTTCAGTTGTAGCTTAGAGATGAAGATTAAAGGTCTCAGATAAAGTAGGAAGGATATAAGGGAAAATTCATTTACATTCCACGTGAGCAAATAGAAGATCTAGGTAGAGTTGCCCATAGTAAGATGAACACCTGAACACATATCGTACCAAAAGAGGAAAAAGGAAAAGAAAGGAACACAGGAATCCAGAGAAAGATGAGAAATTCAGGTGGTGAGAAAAGACTGCCCAAAGTAAAATATTGCTTTGTGCTATGTAAAAATGTAAGTGATTTAAATACAACTGTTCAAAGAGAAGATGTTAAAATGGCACAAGTTGAAACAGAGAATGAAGAGTTAAGGAAACAAATTGAAGACCAAAACCACAGCATATCAGAATTACTAAATAAATCAGAAACAGAAAGGAACTTAAGGAACGTTTCCAAAAAATATAAAGGAAAAGCTTGAGCTAGTCATAATATATAAAGAAGAAAACATTCAAAAGATACTAAGGAATTAAAGTGAAGGAAGAACTGAATTGCAGACGAGGAGGTCATGGTGGGGTGTGTGGACACCCAGTCAGGGAACCCAGAGGGAGAAATTGGTCCAAAGCAGTTAACACCCAAAATTACCCTGGTTATTATTGAAATTCAAGAATACAGAATTCTTCAGGGGCCTAGGCAGAAAAAGGAGATTCCTTATAAAAAAAGGTAAAGGACCAACCCACTCACTGCAGCCACATTCAGTGCGAGAAAACTCTGGTGCACTGTTTCCAAAGTTCTGAGGGACAGAAAATATGATCAGGAGCATCATATCCAGGTAGTTATTCAGGTAAGAAGACAGACAGATGTCTTCAAAAATGTAAGTAGCTGAGCATCTGTGAGTCCTTCTGGAAAGTAGCTATTTGATGATAAAATCCGGCCAAGCAAGAGATGAGTCACCGTACAGGAGTTGGCTAAAGAGGAACTGTGTCGAGAGGGCTGGTGGTGAGCGCTAAATCCAGGTAAACAGACGACTGAGCTGACAGCCTAGGGAATTACAGATATAGACAGAATTGTGTTTTTAACTTTTTATTTGGAAATTACTTCAAACTTTGCAAAAGTTGTAAATATAGAACACAGAATGCTTTGCTTATAAACTCTAAGGACTTGTTTTTACCTAACCTCAGTGCAGTTATCAAATTCAAGAGGTTAAACACTATTACCTAATGTACAGGCCATCTTCCTGTTTAGACAATTGTCCCAGTAACATCCTTTATAGCTGTTTTTTCCTAGTTCAGGATCCACTCCAGGATCATGCATTCCATTCATTGAGATGCCGTGTCTCTTCAGTCTTCTTTAATCTGGAATGGTTCCTCTGCCTTTCTTTGTCTTTTATGACTTGACTCTTTTGGAAAGAACAGGCCAGTTATGTTATATGAAATCCTTCATTTTGGGTTTATCTGATGTTTCATCATGATGGCTTCAGGTTACACATTTTTAGTAGGAAGACTATATAAATGATACTGTATCCTCCTGGCAGGATGTTGCTTTATCCCATTATTGGTGATGTTAATTTTGGTCATTTGGTGAATGTAAGTTTAAAACATTAGAAAGGTAAAAAGAAAAAAAAAGGAAAAAAGGTAGAAAAATATACAGAGAGAATATGATTAACAAAATTTGGGGTGGTGGGGTTGAAGGAAAGTTGAAGTGTGCAAACTTCTCCATCTTTTATATCAGGATGATGTTTGATATTGTCTAAAGTTAAAATTAATTTATGCCTAAGAAAATGATGTTAACCTATTTTATAAAAAATATTTTACTTAAAAATTTTACAAAATAAATACATAATATAAACCTAGTGGGAGCTCTTAGAATGGAATATATCTTTGTGGTAAAGAACATTTTTCTGCCTTCAACCAATTTCTTTTGTTTACTTCAATTTTTCTTTCTCCTGTTAAATTCAAGTAAAATTAAATTTGCTTCTCCCCCCACCCCCCCACCCCCATCTATCTTTCTTGCTCTATACACATGGAGATGTCTGGCATGTCATTCAGCTAATGTTAATTATAGTAGAATTATTCTACCATAAAATTCCATTCAGTTTTTCCATTCACTTAATATTCATGAGTGGTAAAATTGGGGAAATTTTTTCCTCCTTTTAAAAAAGTTTTCTGTATTGCTGAATTTTCTAAAAAAGAACATGTGTCATTTTAACAAAAATAATAAAGTAATTATTCTTTTAAAAAATAACAGTTTTATCTACAGCTTAGCAATTGCTGAAGCCAAAACCTCTGATTTGTTTGGGTTCTGCAGGAATCTTCCTTTCACCCAGTTAAGCATTTTCAAGCATTACGTTTAGGAAATAGGCCAAGGGATACATTCAGTTGCTGAAGGTCTTTTTACATCCTGCATATTCTCTTTCTGCATATTTTAAGTTTCTCGTTTGAGACACTCCTCTAGACTTCACAGTCTCTAAACTACTCTAGCTTTTGAGGGATTTGTGCAAAGCCACTTCCTAGCACTGAGATGCCATCCAGTCTATAAATAACTGCCAGAGGGTCTACGCCAAAGGGTGTGGGTCTCGTCCAGTTTTCTTCTGTGTAGTTAAGGATGCTTGGAGCTGGACAGAGGATGCACTGTAACTGACTAAAGATGCTAGCAGTCTTATGGGAAGAGTAGCTGTTGTCTTTTCAGCAACCAGGAGTAAAAATTAAAGACTAATTTGATATGTGTGCACTGTATGAAGAACTACTTCAAATTTATTGGCCTCACTCAGTCACAGTCCCCTATGGCCCTATGGCCACACCATCAACAGCATTCTTATAATTTCCCCGCCCCCCAAAGCCCCAGTAGATAGTTGTATGTCATGGCTGCACATCCTTCTAGTTGCTGTATGTGGGACGTGGCCTCAGCATAGCTGGACAAGCGGTGCGCCAGTGCGTGCCCGGGATCCGAACCCAGGCCGCCAGCAGCGGAGCGCGCGCACTTAACCGCCAAGCCACGGGGCCGGCCCAACAGCATTCTTGATAAGGATAGTGATACCTGTGTGTGTATTTGAAGTTGTAAATATATTCATATGTATATTTACTTACATAATTCATATACGTATTCATATAAACTCAAACTAGTCTCCAAGGCCTGCCGTATTCCTATGCCTTTTCTAAGAACTTATGGTGGTGACTTAATGCATACTGTTGCAGGTCAAGTTCCCTGGGAGGGAGGCTGAGAGAGTGTTTAATGTGCATAATGTTTATTAAGGTGTGCCCTTGGGACAGCACCTGTGGAAAGGAGGGGAAGGAAGCAGGACTAGGCAGAGCAAGAAGTTGAGCCATGATGCGGGCCCATTAAGGCCTTGACTGACCCCATGGGGAGCTCTGGAGCTGGAGTGGCCCTTGAAATTTGTCTCAAGTTGGACTAGATGGCCAGTGTCTTTATAATCCCATATTGAGCAGTCATTGGAAGTGGTCCGTCCTGTGAAGGGGCTGTGACTATAGCAGAGGTGGCTCTGCAGCAGTGATCCCTGAAGAGGCTGACAGCAGGCTCTCTGCAAACAGCATTCCCAGAAGCTGGGTACAAGGTCTGGCTTGAAAGTGTGGTCTAGGCAGCACTTCACTGTGTCCATCCCACCCTCCTTTCTTCTCTGAAAGGACTTTTCCACAGAAATTACTAAATCCCCCTCTTCCTTTTTTCCCCATTACCTTCTTCACTTCTAAGAACAGAAGTCTGTCTGTCTGTGTGTGGGAGGCGAGACAAGAAATCCTCAGGCACAGGGGATGTGAATGTGTTTTGTGCTGTCAAGGTAGAGCTGCTATTTTGGACCTCAGAACACTTGCTTAGAGAATAGACTGAAATAGCCCAGATGTGAACCGTCTCACTGGGGAAATCAGTGAGAAAAGAACTGGCTTAGCATTGGCTTGCTTAGACTACTTGAACAGAGAATTCATTCTGAGAGACTGCTAGCTTCCAACTCATAACTCATTGAGAGCACCAGCTTTCTGACTAGTTGATAGATTTGTTCGCCAACACATAGTTATTGAGTGCCTACTATGTGCCTGCCAGCGTTCCAGAAATGGAGGAGATGACAGTGAGCAAAACAACAGAAAATCGCTACTCCTCTCTGAAGATTTTTATTTAGGTGGTTTTTACTGAGCACCTAAATAATAAGCAGGAGTTGTGTGTAATGACTTTGAACTTCAACACGTCCTTTTTTTTTTTTTTTTGTGAGGAGGATCAGCCCTGAGCTAACATCCATGCCAATCCTCCTCTTTTTGCTGAGGAAGACCAGCCCTGAGCTAACATCTATTGCCAATCCTCCTCCTTTTTCTCCCCAAAGCACCAGTAGATAGGTGTATGTCACAGTTGCACATCCTTCTAGTTGCCGTATGTGGGATGCGGCCTCAGCATGATCAGACGAGCGGTGCGTTGGTGCGCGCCCGGGATCTGAACCCCGGCTGCCAGTAGTGGAGCGCGCGCACTTAACCGCTAAGCCACGGGGCCGGCCCCCAACACATCCTTCATTTCACCCGAGCTAGTATTTTTCTTAGCTTAAATGATAGATTTAAAGCAAATTACCCACCTTGTTTATTTATAAAGCAGTTTTGTGGATAGATGAACTCTTTAAGATTTTCTGCTCCAGTGTTCCCCAGACTATGATAATTTGTACACTATCTGCACTGTAATATTATTTTCTTAATATTTTTCTTTAAAGTAACCCTCCCCTTTTTGCAATCTTTTATTATGAAAAATTTCAAGCATACACAGAAGCAGAGTGAGCAGTGCAATGAAGCCACGTGTACGTGTATCCAACTCCAAAAGCAGTCAATTCGCGCAACTCCCACTCACTATCCACCCTGTCATGGATTATTTTGAAGCAAATCCTAGATATCCTATCATTTCATCTGTAAATATTTTTGTATCTCTAAAAAATAAGAATTATTTATTCCTTTTAAACTGTAATGTTATTTTTAAATTAGAAATATCATATATTTGTAACATGAAACAATGCAAGTATGTGTCATTTCAAAGTTATTACTCCTCCCATTGTCGTTTCATTGAGGCAACATTATAAATGGTTTGGTGTATCTTTGCATTCTGTTCTTCATGTGCTCAACAGCATATACAAATGCATATATACATTCAGTTTTCATTTTTTACAAAAGTTATGTTGTACAAATTACTCAAACTTGCTTTTTTTCCCCCAAAGTCACACTTATTAAGGTATAATTTACAGAAAATAAACTTCACCCTTCATAGGTGTATAGTTTGGTGAGTTTTGACATATATATACAGTCATATAACTTACCTCATAATCAAGATTTCCTTCACCCCAAAAAGTTCTCTCGTACTCCTTTATAGTCAATTATCTCTTAATCCCTAAAAACCATTTATCTCTTTTATGGCCCTGTAGTTATGCCTTTTCTAGTTAGGTAACATAAATGGAATCAAAATAGTACATACCAATAAAATATTGGCAAATTGAATCTAGCAATGTATAAAAAGAATTATGTACCATGACCAAGTGAAATTTTTCCAAGATATGCAAGACTGGCTCAGCATTCAAAAATCAAATTGATATAATCCATCACATCAACAGACTAAAGAAAAAAATCATGTGATCATATCAATAGATGCAGAAAAAGCATTTGAAAAATATTCAACACCCATTCATGATAAAATCTCTCAGCAAACTAGGAATAGAGGGGAACTTGCTCAATTTGATAAAGAATATCTACAAAAAACCTACAACTAACATACTTAAGGGTGAGAAACTCACAGCTTTCCCTTTAAGATTAAGAACAATTCAAGGATGTCCCTTCTCACCACTGCTTTTCAACATCATACTGCTAGTCCTTCCTAATGCCTTAAGACAAGAAAAGGAAATAAAAGGTATACGTATTGAGAAGGAAGAAATAAAACTGTCTTTTGTTTGCAGATGACATGACGTAGAAAATCTGAAAGAATTGACAAAAAAACTTCTGGAACTTATAAGTGGTTATAGCAAGATTGCAGGATACAAGGTTTAATATACAAAAGTCAATCTCTTTCTTATATACCAGCAATGAACAAGTGGAATTTGAAATTAAAAAACATAATACCATTTACATTAGTGCCCCCAATAATGAAATAGTATAAATCTAACAAAATATCTATCTAAGGAAAACTACAAAACTCTGATGAATGAAATCAAAGAACTAAATAAATGGAGAGATATTCCATGTTCGTGGATAGAAAGACTCAATATTGTCAAGATGTTGGTTCTTCCCAACATGGTGTATAGATTTAACGCAATTCCAATCAAAATCCCAGTAAGTTATTTTGTGGATATTGACAAACTGATTCTAAAATTTATATGGAGAGGCAAAAGACCCCAAATAACTAACCCGATATTGAAGGAAAAAAAGAAAATTGAAGGACTTATACTACCCATCTTCAACACTTAGTATAAAGCTAAGATAATCAATACAGTGTGATATTGGCCAAAGAATGGACAAATATGTCAATGTAACAGACTGGAGAGCTTAGAAATAAACCCATATAAATATAGGCAACTGATCATTGACGAAAGAGAAAGGCAATACAATGGAGCAAAAGTCGTCTTTTCAACAAATGGTGCTGGAACAACTGGACATCCACATGCAAAAAAGTGAATCTAGACACAAATATTATACCCTTCACAAAAATTAGGGCAAAATGGATCATAGACCTAAATATAAAATGCAAAACTATAAAACTCATAGAAAATAGGAGAAAACCTAGATGACCTTGGGTATGACTTTTTAGATAAAACACCAGAGGCATGATCCGTAAAAGAAAGAATTTATAAGCTAGACTTTATTAAAATTAAAACTTGTGGGGCTGGCCCAGTGGTATAGTGGTTAAGTTCACGCTTCGGCAGCCCAGGGTTTGCAGGTTCAGATTCTGGGCGCAGACCTATGCACCACTCATCAAGCCATGCTGTGGTGGTGTCCCATATACAAAGTAGAGGAAGAGTGGCACAGATGTTAGCTCAGGGACCATCTTCTTTAAGCAAAAAGAGGAAGATTGGCAACAGATGTTAGCTCAGGGTGAATCTTTCTCACCAGACGAAACACTTCTGCTCTGTGAAAGACAATGTCAAAAGAGAATGAGAAGACAAGCCACTGATTGGGAGAAAATATTTACAAAAGATACAACTGATAAAGGACTGTTACCCAAAGTATACAAAAAACTCTTAAATCTCAACAATAAGAAAATGAATAGCTCAATTAAAAAATAGACAAAAGACCTGAACAGATACCTCACTAAGGAAGATATGTAGGTGGCAAGTAAGCATATGAAAAGATGCCCAACATCATGTGTCATTAGGGAATTGTAAAATTAACAATGAGATACTACTACACACCTATTAGAATGGCCAAAATCCAAAATACTGACAACACCAAATGCTGGTGAAGATGTCAAGCAACAGGAACTCTCATTCATTGCTGGTGGGAATGCAAAATGGTACAGCTGCTCTGGAAGACAGTTAGTTTCTTACAAAACTAAATATATTCTTACCATATGATCCAGCAATCATGCTTCTTGGTATTTACCCAAATGAATTGAAAACTTATGTCCACACAAGATCCTGTGCTTGGATGTTTATCACAGATTTACTCACAATTGACAAAACTTGGAGGCAACCAAGATGTTCTTCAGTAGGTGAGTGGATAAATAAATTGTAGTACATCCAGATGATGGAATATTATTCAGTGCCAAAAAGAAATGAGCTACCAAGCCATGAAAAGACATGGAGGAACTTTAAATGCATGTTACTAAGTGAAAGAAGCCAATTTGAAAAGGTTGCATACTGTACGGTTTCAACTATGTGACATTCTGGAAAAGGCAAAACTATGGAGACACTAAAAAGGTAAATGGTTATCAGGGGTAGGGGGAGAGAGTAATGAATAGGGAGTGTACCAATGATTTTTAGGGCAGTGAAACTATTCTGTACAATACTACAATGGTGGATACATGTCTTGATACATTTGTCAAAACCCATAGAATGTACCACACCAAGAGTGAACCTAATGTAGACTATGGACTTGGGGTGATAATGATGTGTCAATGTAGGCTCATTGATTGTAACAAATGTGGGACATTGATAGTGGGAGAGGTTGTTGGGGAGGCAGGGGGTATGTGGGAAATCTCTGTACTTTCTGCTCAATTTTGGTGTAAACCTACACTGCTCTAAAAGATAAAATTTATTAATTGAAAAAAAGGATATAACCTTACCCATAATAACATAAAGTGTAAATGGATTAAACACTGATTAAAAGGCAGAGATTGACAGAATGAATTTTTAAAAAACATAATCGAACTATGTGCTGTCTGTAAGAGAGACAGTTTAGATTCAGAGAGACAAGTGGGTTGCAAGTAAAAGAATGGAGCAAGATATACCATGCAAACAGTAACCAAAAACGAGCTGGAGTGGCTATGCTAATGTCAGACAAAATAGACTTTTAAGACAAAAATTGTTCCTAGAGACAGAAGGACATTTTATAATAGAAAGGTCAATCCATCCAGAAAATATAACAATTATAAATATATGTGCATCTAATAACAGCCTCAAAATACATGAAGCAAAAACTGACAGAATTAAAGAAAGAAGTAGACAATTCCACAATAATAGCTGGAGACTTCAATACCCTATTTCAGTAATGGACAAAACAACTAGACAGAAGATCAATAAGGAAACAGAAGACTTGAATAACACTATAAATCAGCTAGACCTAGCAGTCATCTATAGAGCATTCCACCCAAGAACAGCAGAATACACATTCTTGTCAAGTGTACATGGAACACTTTCCAGGATAGATCATGTGTTAGGTCATAAAGCAGGTCTCAATAAATTTAAAAGGCTTGAAATCATGCAAAGTATGTTTTCTGACCACAATGGAATGAAACTAGAAATCATAACACAAGTGTCTCAAGTGTCATTTTAATTTGCATTTCCTTGATGACCATTGATGTTGAGCATCTTTTCATGTGCTTAGTGGCCTTCTTTATCTCTTCTGTGGTCAAATGTCTGTTGAGATCTTTGCCCATTTTTTAATTTGGTTGTTTGTCTACACATTATTGAGTTGTGAGAGTTCTTAGTATAGTCCGGATACAAGTTCTTTATCAGGATGTGTTTTGCAAGTGTTTTCTCTCAGTCTGTGGCTTGTCTTTATACTTCCTTAACAGTGTCTTTTAAAGAGCAGAAGTTTTGAATTTTGATCAAGTCCACTGACAGGGCTTAGAAGCAATAAGACTCCAATATCAATGAGCACACCTAGCGCCTAGATTTTGGTTTCTAAATATTGTTCTCTGCTAAAAGGCCCTTAGAGAAATAGCTGATTCCAGGGCTGAGACAGAAGGGGTACAAGATGAGCCTGGAATATCTTGCGTACCAAAAAGCAAGGAAGTGCTAGGGATTAGTCAAAAGCACATCAAACTATGTTGAAGGTTAAATCTGAGATAATTTGAGCATCAAAAGAAATAATAATAATAATGGATTACAGCCTACTGAATAAAATAGGAAACCATCATATAAATACCTCATAGAACCAGATAGATGTAAATAAGTAAACAGAGGAAAAATGAAAGTCCTTCTTTATGGTAAACACCAACTAATAAATAGATGAAATGATGGAATTAGAAAATCACCATTTGGTAACCATCATGGTAATAATTTACTTAGGCAAGAATTATCAATTGGTGCTAAAATAAGTGGGTCAAATTTTGTTGAGGAACAGGAAATGTACATAGTTTCAAAATATCTCTCCACAAAATGCATATTAATTATAAAGGAAAAAATAGTACCTTTACAGTGGAGAAACATGAAGATACTTCTTTCTTAAACAAATGATCAAAGACACCCTCACCAAAAAGCAATATTGTGCACCTCTTGATATCATGTACTGAGAAGGACATGGGATCACTTCTGTGGTGTTCCTGCCAAAGAGTGCATGATCTGACTCGATTCACATGGAAGCATCGGATGAATCCAAATTGACGGACATTCTATAAAATAACTGGCTTTCACTCTTCAAAAATGTCAAGGTCACAAAAGACAAGGAAAGAATGAGGAACTATTTAGATTTAAGAAATTTGACTGCTAAATGCAACTTGTTATCCTAGATTGGATCATGGACCAGAAGAAGAAAAAACTATTGTTTTCTATTAAGAATGAGTACAAATTAACTCAAAATGGATCAAAGGCTTGACAGTAAGACCTGAAACTATAAAACTCCTAGAAGAAAATATAGGCAGAACACTCTTTGACATCAGTCTTAGAGGGATCCTTTTGAAGTCCATGTCTACTCGGATAAGGGAAACAAAAGAAAAAATAAACAAGTGGGACTTCATCAGACTAAAGAGCTTCTGCAAGGCAAAAGAAACGAGGATCAAAATGAAAAGACAAGACAACCCACCAGCTAGGAGAAAATATTTGCAAATCATATATCTGACAAGGGGTTAACCTCCATAATATATAAAGAACTCATACAACTGAACAACAAAAAACCAAATAACCTGATCAAAAAATGGGCAGAGGATGTGAACAGACATTTCTCCAAGGAAGATATACAGATGGCCAATAGGCGTATGAAAAGGTGTTCACCATCACTGATCATCAGGGAAATGCAAATCAAAACTATACTGAGATATCACCTTATACCCGTGAGAATGGCTATAATCACCAAGACAAAAAATAACAAATGTTGGAGAGGATGTGGAGAAAAGGGAACCCTCATTCACTGCTGGTGAGAATGCAAACTGGTGCAGCCTCTGTGGAAAACAGTATGGAGAGTCCTCAAAAAATTAAAAGTAGAAATACCTTATGATCCAGCTATCCCACTTCTAGGTATTTATCCAAAGAACTTGAAATCGACAATCCAAAAAGGCTTATGCACCCCTATGTTCATTGCAGCATTATTATGCAGAATAATAAATAATATTCACTATAGCCAAGAAGTGGAAGCAACCAAAGTGTCCACTGACAGATGATTGGATAAAGAAGATGTGGTATATATATATACAATGGAATACTACTCAGCCATAAAAAAAGACAAAATTGTCCCATTTGCAACAACATGGATGGACCTGGAGGGCATTATGTTAAGTGAAATAAGCCAGACAGAGAAAGACAAACACTGTATGACTTCATTCATATGTGGAATATAAACTAACACACAGACAGAACAGTTTGAATGGTTACCAGGGGGAAGGGGGTGGGGAGTGGGTACAAAGGGTGACGCGGCACATTTATATGGTGAATGACAAATAATAATTTACAACTGGAATCTCACAATGTGTTATAAACTATTATGACATCAATAAAAAACGTTAAAAAAAAAAAAAAGAATCGAGGCTGGCCCTGTAGTGTAGTGGTTAAGCGCACGCGCTCCGCTGCTGGTGGCCCGGGTTCGGATCCTGGGCGTGCACCGATGCACTGCTTGTCAGGCCATGCTGTGGCGGCGTCCCATATAAAGTAGAGGAAGATGGGCATGGATGTTAGCCCAGGGCCAGTCTTCCTCAGCAAAAAGAAGAGGATTGACATAGATGTTAGCTCAGGGCTGATCTTCCTCACAGACACAAAAAAAAGAAAAATCAGTACAATAAATATCCCAAACTTCTATTCCATGGAAATTCAGGCATAGTGCATCCTCCAAGAAAGAGGGAGAATCTCTGCATACTGTTTTTTGCAAGGTTGAATGATTTTTCAAATGTTTATTAATAATTTGTATTTTCTGTGTTGCAAACTATCTGCCATGTCTTTTATCCATTTTATCTTCATTGTAGGCATTTCCCAGTCTTAAGTATGTTAATTGATTTTTTCTTGTGTTTTAATTTTTTTAACTATAGAAGTAAAGCAGCTTCCTTGTTTAAAAAATAAATATAAACTATATAAAAGGGCAGAAAAGAAAAAATGAAATCCTCTCTCATCTCCACAACCCACTCTCTAGATGTTCTCCCTTTGATTTCATTTTTTAAAAGTTTGCTTCCCACTCTTTTTCCTTCCTTTCACTCTTTAAAAATTTCTAAATATTTCTGTGAATTACTCATACAGCAAAAGCATATACCTTAATGGATATAAGTATCCATGAAGTATGAAGACCTTGTAGCAAAGCATGTACATAATGGATACATAACCAGAAATAAGACCATAACTACATATAGTGAGCCAGTAGCTTAAATTCTGGGCTGTTGGAAACCATTAGATAGTCTTTGGTATTATCTTTAAAAAAAACACATCCACATAAGAGCTTTTTCACCCCTTTTTTAATTAACAATGTGAGTTGAAATTGGTAGTTGGCTAAACTCTGTATGGTGCACATTGAGGGTAGAGGTGAGTCTTCTCTTATAAGATTAACTGATCTTTTATTTTTTACCCTTCAGAGGATAATAGAATTTTAGAACTAAAGGGCCACTATAAATTCCTTTGTAATCTCTTTATTTTATAGGTGAGAAACAAATGCTTGGAATATAGTAGGCATAAAATGAGGCCCATTTAGAGTAAATGACCTGGTCCTAGCCCTCCCTGAGTTAGTAACACTTGACCTCTGTTGTTTCAGTCAAGGAACCAGAATGTTAATAGTGAAGCTTTCACTCATTCATTTAACAAACGTTTACTGAATGCCTAAGATACGGCATGCACCGGTCAGATGTTGTTATTTAATATTTTTAACTCTCAGGTCCCTGAAGAAGGGGAGTCATTCAGGTCATAAGTGATTTGTAAGTTAATAACTGTACATTCTGTGATATAGTGACCACTTGCTCGGTTTTCATTGCCTGTGAGGAAAGCCAGTTGCTTTAGCTGTCCTGGAGCCTGGAAGTGTGACCTGTGGCTGAGAAATAGGCCTCTCTGTGGGCTTGTTATGAACTGAACTTTTTTGTGTTTTTTTTTTCAGCTGGAAGAAGAGAGATCTGTGCTCAATAATCAGTTGTTAGAAATGAAAAAGAGGTAGGCTTTCTTTTTGTGTTTGTTGCTGCGTGTGTGTGTTTAATAAGGAAAATGTTGGAACATGATGTGTACAGTGACTTGTAGAAAACATGCGACCTTCTTGTAATCAGAAAATTGCCTTGTGATAGTTTGGTATTCATATTTGACACATGAAAATTTATTTGCAAAAGTTTCAGTATTAATTATTAAAACAAAGAATAGTTTAATTTTTAAGCCATGTTCAGTTGCATTTACTCAGAAGTGTTCCAAAATCAGATTCTCGTATTATACTGCTGTTACCTCCTAGTTTCAGTAACTAAAAATACTGTAATTTACATAGAGTAATTGATCTGCATATAAATACTGATTTCAATTATATAAAAATTGTAATTTTTCAATAATAATGAGTAACTCCATTTTAAAGATTTTATTTATTAATTTTTTTCCCCCCCAAAGCCCCAGTAGATTGTTGTACGTCATAGTTGCACATCCTTCCAGCTGCTGTATGTGGGACGCGGCCCCAGCATGGCCGGAGAAGTGGTGCGTCGGTGCGTGCCCGGGATCCGAACCCAGGCCGCCAGCAGCGGAGCGCGCGCACCCAACCG
This sequence comes from Diceros bicornis minor, assembly GCF_020826845.1. NCBI lineage: Eukaryota > Metazoa > Chordata > Mammalia > Perissodactyla > Rhinocerotidae > Diceros > Diceros bicornis. The sequence goes on from NC_080774.1 coordinate 7,838,957, forward strand.
CCAAGCCATGGGGCCGGCCCAGTAACTCCATTTTAAATGCTTCTATTTATTTTCTAAAAAAGAGTTTGTTATTCTTTCATGATAATCAAATGATATTCAAATGGAAGCCTTCCAGTACTTTTGAGTAAGGATAAACAGGCCCACAGAAATAATCGTTTAGGGCTGGCCCCCTGGCTTAGCGGTTAAGTGCACGCGCGCCGCTGCGGGCGGCCCGGGTTCGGATCCCGGGCGCACACCGACGCGCTGCTTCTCCCACCATGCTGAGGCTGCGTCCCACATACAGCAACTAGAAGGCTGTGCAGCTATGACATACAACTATCTACTGGGGCTTTGGGGGAAAAAAATAAATAAATAAAAATTAAAAAAAAAAAAAGAAATAATCGTTTAGAAGCCCAATGCTAATACATCCTGAGAGTCTCTGTCTGCTCTTTAAAATGTGCAGTTTGTGTCTAGAGAAATTTTTTGCTTCGCATTGCATGCCCAGCAGGTTCAGTGTGTACTGTTGCTGAGACCACAGCCAGTGCTGTGGTTTGCTGTACAGTTCTGAATAGATGTGCATCACAACAGTGGCATGCTTTTTTCTTACTAACAAAACTAAAACTAAAATAAACCTTTAAGAACGGTATAATCAAGAATTCTTCTATACCTCAATTTAAAAAATAATAATAAAATAGAAAAAAAAACTACAGAATTCCTCTATGCTCTTGCAAAGTATTTCATTCTTACCTGTCAGGGCAGAAGTTTCCCTTACCGATCACTGGCACGCATGTTTGACACTGCCAGTGTCCCCTCCTACCAGCATGGCAGTTGCTTAGGAATTGAGGGCTTTATTTAGCCCACAAAGACATTTGGGTTCCGTAAGCTACATTCTAGAGGACATTAGGCGTCGGTCCAGGGGTGCCTTTCCTCACTCCTTTTTTTAATTAGGAAATACTCAGATTCATTCTTCTGTAAAGTTTCACACCAGAATGCATGTATGTTTCACGACGGCGATGCCCTTGGTCCAGCCAGGTGTTCTCCAAGTGATGATGAGCTGCGGTGACTGGTCTGCCATGCCTTAACCTAGTTCCTGTGTACAGGCACAGCTCTGCCCATGTGGTCCTTATTAATTTGACATAAATAAGGCTTTGTTTCTTTAAAAAGAACTTCATGTATGCAGTTATCAAGGATATGTGAAAAAATTAATAGGGCTTATTCTTGTGGAGGGAACATATAAATAAAAATGGGCTGGTGTAAATACTGACATAATCCCCTTGTATTTATGTAGCACTTCATAATTCACAAGTTTATCAAATGTCACAACAACCCAGTGGAATGCATGGCGGGGCTTGCATTTAAATACAAACTAAAGGGCCGGCCCCGTGGCTTAGCGGTTGAGTGCGCACTCTGCTGCTGGCGGCCCGGGTTCGGATCCCGGGCGCGCACTGACGCGACGCTTCTCTGGCCATGCTGGGGCTGCGTCCCACATACAGCAACTAGAAGGATGTGCAACTATGACATACAACTATCTACTGGGGCTTTGGGGGAAAAATAAATAAATAAAATTATAAAAAAAAAAAAATACACACTAAAGCCCTAAAGTTAGGCAACTGGGCCAGGAACTTGGATGCAAGCATAAGACCCAGGTCTTCAGATTTTTATGCTGGTTCTTTTCTCACTGTACATTTATTTAGTTTATTTATTATTACTTTTTAATCTTTTTTTACAAGAAAGATGCTGTGTTTTGTTAGTCCTCACCGTGTGACTTTAAATTACATGCCTTTCAACATGTGATTAGGCACGTGACTTTTTTCACCAGCTTAAAAAGATAGAACAAATTTGAGTACGTGTCGAGTCCTCTCTTCTTATGTCACCATCTCTGCTCCCATTTTTAAGTCCTGGATATGTTTGAGAGTGTCTCTTGAAAATTACTCATTTTATCAGAAATGCAGATAAAGATGATAATTTTTCCTGTGAGCAAAAAATTTAAAAACCTAGTTTCTCATATTTAGAAGTGGTTTTTTGTCAAATTCTTAACCCTCATGGAAATTTGTGTCTATTTCAGAAATCTGAATGCAAACGTATTTTAGCTAATAATTTGGGCTCTTAAGTGCCTTCTAACAGTCAGTTTGGTAAAAGATTCGTATGTAGGTCTATGTGTTAATAGTTAAGTACATATAGCATAGAGTAATAAAAAGAATTTGATATGCTCTTAATTTAAAAGTCTAGAAAGTACTTAAATCATAAAAATATTTGAAATATAGTTGTTCACGCAAGAACTGAGATCTTAGTCAACAGTTTAATTTAGAAGTGATAATTGAACATTCATAGTCAAGATAGTATATAATTGCTTCATTCAAATGGTCGTTGTACTGAAGTGCATCTTGACTGTAGGATTAAACTACTTACCATTAAGAGATTAGTAGCAACCTCCTGTATTTGCTGTGGTTTTTGGTATCTAAACATTGAATTGCAAGCATTATGTAGTAAAGGTTTTTCTCTTAGCTTAAAATGTAATCATTTCTTTGGAAAACTGGTCTCCAAGTTAGGCAAACCTTTTTCAAAAGAAATTCCAAGATGTCTAGTATATAAAGCAGAGCCAACCTTGACTTGCTGTAGTTGACAGAAGTGGAGCAGTGTGTTCCTCTGACTGCTCAAGCCTACAGCAGGTTTGGGAACTTGGCTTCCCTCCCTTCTCTAGGCTTTTTGATATCAAAGAAGGGACTCCAGAGCCAAAATCTTAGGTGTGGACTTTTTGGAGTCAGAATTAATTCTGTTAGTGTAAACACAAGACGTCTGTCAGGAATGAAACCTGGTACCATCGCCAGTTCTGACGAGGTCCCGTGCTCCTCCAGCTCATTAGGCTCACTGTGGGTTGCTAACTGTCTGACTGTCTCCAAGCTTGCGCTACTTATCAATGCTCATTTCACCCCTCTCTTTTCCCTTTCCTACTCTTGCTTCCTTTGCTATATCTGTGTGTCTTTAATGGTAAGACTAAAGAAAGTCTATCCACGTTATAATAAATAAATTTCATAAATTTTTAGTAAACCAAATGGTTGTATATATTTTTTGGCTGCCTTTGTCCCTCTGTGTCTTGCTTTTGTTTTGTAAAATATTCTCAGCAGTATATACATAAACACACACACACACACATATCTCTTTTATACCTATAAATAGCAAAGAACTTCTGTGCAAATTTAGTTCTCCTTACTGTATTTGCATTTCTCTTCATGTTTCTAATATTTGGTTCTTGTTATCTTGCATTTTTAAAGCTTGCCCAGTAACACTTTAAGGTATTTGCTTCATTACTGGAATTTATTTCTTATGTAAGTAGTAAGGAAAGAATCTGGGTGATATGCTCTCCTGGGGGAAAGATTTCTGGCCCCTATAGCCCTTCTTTCATGTTATGTTTATCTTTCCTTCTTGATGTTTTTAGTAACACCAAGTCATTCTAGCCAATGTGGCTTAAAAGTAACACAGGCCCTCCTGTCAGTGTGATTTGTGACTCAGGTGTCAGTAATGTTGGCATAAATGGTTTAATTTAGCCCTCTTGGTTTGCACAGTGGGATTAGGCCTTAGAAATAGCCTAAGAAGCCGGCAATGAAGATCTATCACAAAGATGAGATGCCAAAGTCTATTTGTCCTGTCATTTGGTATATAAATCACAAGTCAGATCCCTTTCTTAAGCGTGCATCTTTGTTAACTTGTGTAAGAAACATTCTACTTCCATCTTCTTAGAAAGCAGCCTCACTTAGAGGTTATGTGTATGTGATGATAAGCAGACAAAGATACCTATACATTTTTCCTTCTGCCAGCTGATGGTGTCTTTATCCTTCCCTAACAAAGAATCTGTGAGATCTTGCCTAACTAGAGTCTGATTATAGAAGAATCTAAATCTGTTCAACAACCCCCAAATCTTGGTATTTTTCAGTAAAAACATTTAAAATTACGTTTTTCAAATTTGAGTTGGATTTATAATGAATGAAGCTCTTGAAATAGTTTTTACAAATAGAATAAACTAGCAAATAAATTTAACAGAAACTTAGGAGCCCAAGACTTATTGAATCTTTGGCTAACATCAGATATTCACTATCAGATGGAAGAAGTGCCTGTACATTCCTTCCTTTAAAATCTTTGTTTTTGTTTTAAACTAACCAAGATCCTATTTCCTAGCAAGGTGGTATTCACTTAGTAATTTAACAGCACCAATATCCACCCCCTTCCAGTGTACATAGAACGTTTGGGTGTTGAATTCAAGAAATTTCTGTAAGTCTCAGATTCTTTTCTTACTATTTTCATTCTGGAGTGTAAGTGTAAGCCACTCAATGAGATAAATACAACACTTATATTTTCATCTTTGTGTAGAATTTCAATTTACCATAAATCATGAGAATTCTGTAATTCGTGTGCCGGATATCTTGGGTCTCACTAACCAGACATATGTTCTGCCATTTCTAACCTGGGCCTCAGTTTCCGATTCCTCCAGTCAGTTCTGAAACAGACTGAACCATTACATGCTCCACGTTCACCCAGTTACTTCTAATAGAGTAATTTGGCTTGTTGTTATTAAGTTATGAACTCTCACTGATGATTATCTACATTAATGCAGTGTCTAAGGGTGTGTGGCCTGAGGGCTAGCTAGGAAATGTTTCTCTAGTTTTGTTTTTCCCAAAATATTTTTGTGATACAAGATCTTTTTCCTCTTCACACTGCATGTAATTTTTAAAATCTTTTTATTTTAAAAATAATTTTAGATTTACAGAAGAGTTGAAGGTAGTACAGAGAGTTTCCATATACCCTGCACCCAGCTTCTCCTAATGTGAACATCTTACATTCCCTGGTGCATTTAGCAAAACTAAGAAAGTCACATTGGCACAGTACTCCTAGCTAGGCTCTAGGCTTAGTCAGATTTCCCCACTTTTTCCATTAACCTCTTTTTTCTCTTCCAGGATCCAATCTAGGAAACCACATTGCATTCAGTTGTCATATCTCCTTAGTCTCCTCCAATCTGAGACAGTTCCTCAGTCTTTCCTTGTCTTTGATGGCCTTGGCACTTTGGAATGCATGTAATTTTTACAACAAAAACGTAAACACATACACATGTATAAACACAGAGTAGCCTGCCCTTTGGGGTTGTATCTTTTGTGTCTTGCCCTCCCTCCTTGCCCCCCTCATCTTTCCCTTTCTTCTCCCACTCCCTAAATGTTTCCCTCTCATTAAAGGCCTGGTGCCCCTCCCTCTGCTGATAACCAAATGCTGCATCAGGCTGAGAACAGAAACCAAGTGCTCTGACCCTCTCCCTCCCGGCTCCCCCATGCTTTCCTTCTACGCCTGGAAATCCATTGTAACATTTCTGTTCTAGCCTTTATGTAATTACCTTTAATTTCTATGAGCAACTTAATGTCCTCTTCAGATTCTATGGATGAAAAGTAATAATCTTTCAGTTTGAATAGTAATAATAATCTTTGCTACTGTTTTGGCCCATAGATCTCAAAAACACATTCTTGGAACTTGCTAAAAGTTACTGAAATTAGTGAGAACCAATTGATACTTCCAGCATAAAACTGCTCTGCATGACATCTGTATAATCGCTTTGCATGTGTGTATTTTAATTGTTGTTATTGCTTGGTAATAATTTATTCAAGAAGTAACAGAATTCAACTCGGGGTTAGCTTTTTAAAGAATTCTTTGGGGGTACAACAGTCTTGTTCTGTTTTTTTAATTTTACGTCTTCCAAAGTTATTAACTTGTTTCTTTAAATTCAAATGGATACAATGATATGCAGATTCTGGCATGTCTATGCATAGGTAAACTTTTTCTCCCCTCACAGTAAGTAAAATTTCAAGTACAATTTTGCAAGCATAATAGCCTTAACCCCTTATAAACCTCCCTGTGATACTTTTTTTCTTACATTAACTGACGTTAATTGTGTGTGTGTTCTAGGACAGTTGTAAACTGACCACTCTCTCGGTTGATTTCTGGAATTTTTTTTAACTCTTTGGTCTTTTAGAGAATCCAAGTTAATAAAAGACACAGATGAAGAAAAAGCTTCCTTGCAGAAATCCATCAGTATTACTAGTGCCTTACTCACAGAAAAGGACGCAGAGCTGGAGAAGCTGAGGAATGAGGTAGAGTACCAGCTACGGCGAACGCTCACACTCCCTCCTTGTGTGCTTACTCCGAGCCTAAGTTAAACCACTGTGTTTCAGGTCACAGTGCTCAGGGGAGAAAACGCCTCTGCCAAGTCCTTGCATTCAGTTGTTCAGTCTCTGGAGTCTGATAAGGTGAAGCTTGAGCTCAAGGTAAAGAACTTGGAGCTTCAACTCAAAGAAAACAAGAGGCAGCTCAGCAGCTCCTCAGGTAAGTGGAGTGCCATGACCACGTGGCACTTCTTTCCAGCCCTGCTGCTTCCTGCAGAGGAGCCGTTCCGGGTAGAGATGCCCTTTGAAGGGGCTGTTGTGCTGCCCCTGACTTGACCCATCTGTCCTTGGCTCTCCCACCATTTAATCAGATGAGGGCTGGTCACAACCTGGGTGCCACACACGGGGGCGTGCCTGGTATCCCCACTCTGGACCTTCCTGTGGTCTTGAGGGTTGCCAGAGATATAAGATGGTAGGTGATAGCTGCCATCCCAGTAGCAACTGTGGGTCCTGAAAGTGCACTGCAGTGAAGGAGAACAGAGATGGTCCCTTTGTGAGAGAACGATAGTTGCTTCTTTAAATTCAGATGGATGTGAGGGCATTCTTACTCAGCAGTGGGCCAGCCTGAGAGAGAACACGTGAGGGGTGGGGTAGGCGTCTAGGTAGATCCCGTAGGGGTCCAGACATGGGACAGGAACTCATGAAGGTGTTCTCAAAGAGGCGCATCTGGGAATTCCACGTGAAGATGAATTTCTAACACTGGCCCTTTCATTGCAATAACAAGGAAAAAAGATTGTGATTTTTTAAAAAATCCCCCCTCCACTTTTACTTATTTATTTTTTTAATATAAGGTAATACTGATACTCAGGCAGAAGAAGATGAAAGAGCCCAAGAGAGTCAGGTAATATTCCTTCCTTTTGCTTTGCTTACTTGCTATTTTTGAAAATCATTTAATCTTTTGAATAGGTAATACATTCATACAGTCTAAACATTAACCAATATTAAAAATATATACAGTAAAAAATCTCCCTCCAACCACTGTCTCTCTCCTGCTCAGTTCCCACTCCCCCAAACAGGTAATCACTATTATTAGTGTCTTTTTTTAAATCTCTTCTGAGACTTTAAAAAATGTATATATAAGCCAAGACTAATACAGTCTTTTTCCTCTTCTTTTTTACATAAATGGTGGCATATTACATAAATTGTTCTGCACTTATTTTTTATAGCCGTATAGTATTCCATTACATGGCCATACTATAATTTAATGAGTTCCCCATTGGTTGGCGTGACATCTAGGATGTTTCTGATCTTTTAGGTGTATTGTAAACATCTATAATTTTGCAGATATACCATTATTTCTTTAGGATAAATTCCTAGAAGTAGAATTGCTTTGTCAAAAGGTTCCTTGCTTGTCTTTACCTTAAAAATATGGGGTTCTTGAAAATTGAGTCCTAAAGCCAAAATTATCAAAACAGCCTTAGTTTTAAAAATGGGATTATATGGAAGCAAACTATTCTATATTTGGAAATATAATAGCACATAAGCAACTAACATCCATCTTCACTTTTAATGATGTATTTTGGGTATATTTATCCTATTCCAAATTCAAAGGTACAAAAGCCATCTTTTACTTTTAAATAAAAGAAAAACTCAGTGAGTTTGTAATTTGTTTTAGTTATCTGACATCTCCTTTGAAAGGCATGAAAGGATTCAACAAATGTACTAACTTACCCTGGAGAGCATTGTCTGCTTAGTTTGTATGTCTCATAAGCATAAACTTAATTAACAGTGTTTTCTCTTTTCCCCTTTCCTTTCTGTTTCTGTTTGTTTCATCTGCCGCTGCCAACACTTTCTTCCAATCAGCAAATGGTTTGTTTTATGTTTCCTAATTTGTGAGCACGTGTTTGTGTGTGTGTGTCTGGTTTCCCACTATATTTACATCCGTGTTGTGGCTTTTTTTCCTTCCTGAAATGGATTTCCTAACAGAATAAAGTCTTAGAAAATGCAGTTTGAGAAGTGCAAAGAGATTCAGTGGGTCTGCCTTTGATGTTAGAAGGAATGTTCTGCAGAGAATCACAAAGCTATTGACTGCTAGCTTTGTTTCGTAACTTGCCCCAGCAGGAAAAGGCCAAATATTTCTTTAAAAAGTGAAATATGTATGTATGTGAATATATACATACACACATATATATTTTTTAATATTGTAAAGGGACTTTTTTCAATGGATATTTAGAGAAATGAGACCTTTTTATTATTTGTAGAAGAGGGAAGAATCTTTTTGTTTTTAATAATATATTTTGTCCCCTTGGTTTGAAAGGAGATGTTAAGACGAGAGCATTTCCTCCTGATGGTCATCTCGTTATCCCACTGCCCAGTGCGTCTTGGCACAGGGCTCTTCCTACTGTGGTACCTGAACGCTGCCCTGTCAGTGGGTGCCCAAGTGTCTCCTCAGTTGAAAGGGAGCTTGAGCCTTCTCTTTAAAACTCCTTCGCGGCCGGCCCCATGGCTTAGTGGTTGAGTGCGCGTGCTCCGCTGCTGGTGGCCCGGTTCGGATCCCGGGCGCACACCCACGCACCACTTCTCCGGCCATGCTGAGGCCTCGTCCCACATACAGCAACTAGAAGGATGTGCAACTATGACATACAACTATCTACTGAGGCTTTAGGGGGTGTGGGGGGGGATTAAAACTCCTTCATTTTCTTCTGAAGACGTATTTACCATCCCACCATGACCAATCAGTGTTAAATGGTGGGCTGAGAATTTCCATGAACTTTTTCAAATCTGCAAAACGTAAAAGTCCTGGATTGTTTCTATAGTTTAATAGAACAACTAACTGGTTATGCTTTTTGTAAAATTTTGTATGTGTGTGTATATATAAACTATGGGTTCGGTAACAGCCACTGTTGGCCCCTTCTGTGACGTCCAGCACCCTCTGCAGCCTGAGTGTAGCATGAGAGTATACTCCCATGACTCCTTGATAGTCCAGCATACACGTTTTAGACATTTTACACGTGTTTTTTTTTCTTTTTCCTGAACAAATCAGATTGATTTCCTAAATTCAGTAATAGTGGACCTTCAGAGGAAGAATCAAGACCTCAAGATGAAGGTGGAAATGATGTCAGAAGCAGCCCTTAATGGGAATGGTGATGACTTAAACAATTATGACAGGTATTTCATATTAAGCAATACTGATTGGAACCTTAGTTCCATTTAAATAAATGTGTGTTTTTAAAGTTAGCTTCTCTACTGGATTGAAGAAACAATTGCTTTGTGGTTATATGGCTATAAATCTGGAAAGAGAGTGATACACTACAAATGGTTTGACATGAAAATTTTAAATGTGGACTGTAGTACTTTCACTTGAGGTTCCCAGACTTGGCCATAATTCGTTCTTGCTTGTTTTTTATTCTTTACAAATGATATTGTCTCTTAAATTTCTTCTGATAGAGATGAGTTTCTGATTATACACGTTAACATTTGTAGTGATGACCAGGAGAAACAGTCCAAGAAGAAACCTCGCCTCTTCTGTGACATATGTGACTGCTTTGATCTCCATGACACAGAGGATTGTCCTACCCAGGCACAGATGTCTGAGGACCCCCCCCATTCCACACACCACGGCAGTCGGAGCGAGGAGCGCCCGTACTGTGAAATCTGTGAGATGTTTGGGCACTGGGCAACCAACTGCAATGACGACGAGACCTTCTGATGAAAACTCAAATCATGAACTGGGCTTGCTCAGATGCACTAGCATTTAGGCAACTGAACACCAGCATTGTGTGTGCAGACTTCAGGAGAACTCACGTTATTTTTGACCCCCATCAACAAATCTAAGAAAATATTTTGATCTTCAACAAATTGCCCTTTTAGTCTCCCCCTATAAGTTAGAATAATAAATGCTTAGTAGGTGAGTTTTCACCTCTAATTCTGTCTTCTTGATTTTTAAAAGTTTTAACAAGACATTGCACCAGATGCCATTACATTTGTTGTCCCTAGGGAATCTCAGAGACCAGCCCCCACCCTTACGATACCTTATTTAAGTACCTTTAAGTTAAGCCGTTACTTTTCATATTTGCACTAAAATATTTTCAGGCTGCATTTGTATATTTAGATGTTTTGGTTAAGCTTTGACACTGGAATGAGTTGAAAAAAAGTGCCATTTTGCATTTTCATCTACTCCTTTAAAGTATTTTATTCTTAATCAAAGAAATATCTGAGCTCTTTGCACTACCTGATGTCAGTAGTGCCTTTATTTCAAGCTTGATAATACATGGGTGTGATTATAAAATCATGAAACAGGTAAAGGGAGGGGAAAGCCCCAAAACTGCTGTGGGGACATTTTATAATCTATATGCTGCACCCACTTACACTACTGTAGTGTTTTGTTTATTGGTTTTGCATAATTTCAGCTTCTATATATTATATGTATATATTTTTTAAAATCTATATTTTGGGAAAAACATACACAATGTATCTTTCTTTTCAGATTTTTACCTTTATGAAAAAGAAAACACTTAAAATGTTCATCAGGACATAATAGACTAGGCCAGAAATAGTATCACGTAGCTTTGCAACTAGTTTTTCTGTTGTTTCTATTTTGTTTATCAGCTATAAATGGGAAAATTTTCTCCAAAATTTTTTTTCCTTCTCCAGCAGACATCCCCAGCAGTCAGTTAATTAGATAATAAGCCACTTATAAAACATCTAAATTAACCAATCTACAATCTTTACAAGTTTTTTTACTGTGTTTTTAGAATGAATGTATGATGAGAAATTCAACATAAATAATTTTGGATTTTCTTATCACAAAAAATAAAATGAAGGACCTCAACCACCAGAAGCTTATCAGCCAGTTTCAATCTATTTATCTTCATTTGAATGTCTTCTAGAATATGTAAAAAGTAATAAATAAATGTATCTTCCATGCTACATGTATAATAAGAACTTCTATAATTGTATATATGCCTTTGATGTATTTTCCCCTCAAGATTATCAACTGTGTGTTGACAAGTGAAAAATAAATTGGTAATCAGTTAAAATTTTTGGTTATAAACATAATAGGAATTATTTCACAAACTATGTAAAGCAGTATTAAAATTTGGGCAAACAAGTGTTCTGTATCTACTTTAATAAATGGTTGTTGTTTTTTGCCTGTGGTAGTAAACTGATATTCTCAGGTTTATTTGTCGTAATGGTTTTTCTCCAAATGAGCAGGCACTATAGATCCAAATAACAGTTTCTACTGCAGTCGTGTTGAAACAACTTTTAAGATATTGGTTTATCGTTCTTAAAGCATTCTATGACCCATTTAGCATAAAATAAATATCTAAGGTTGTTTTCTATTGGTATATCACACTATATTACCTGACAAAAATATAAGTGGCACCATCTAGGACTAACCATCTATGAATCCATGAGTTTTGGAAAGAAACTGTGTGAAAGTTGCTGTGATATTTACCAAAATGATTACTGACCCAAACATCTATTGTATGAGCACAGACTCCCCCCAGAGTTAGTTGGACAAGAACATTACTTTTACCTGAATAATACCCTGACAGGAGTCCTTGACTTCAGTATTGCCCGTAGGGGAATAAAAGACTCAAACTATTAACTAAACTTACTGTGGTAATCATTTTGCCACATATACATATATCAAATCTGTGTTGTACCCCTGAAACTAATACAATGTTACATGTCAATTATATCTCAATAAAAAAGAAAAAGACTCAATACTAAGCAAGTCTGCAATATTTATGGGGCAACTACAGCAGTATAGCAATGTCTCCAATCATTGGGTCTCTATAGGAAGTAAAGCACCTGTGTTGATCATCTGGATTCTGTTTGAGGATAGTTTATCCTGGTCTTGCTCGTTTACACTCATGTGTCCTTGAGATTTCACTAGCCTTGGTCATTTTACCCTTTAGAGTAAGTTGTGCTCCTGACATAGCCTGCTGAGCTCAACATTTATTCTCACAGATGGTGCTAAAATAATATGCATTCTCAGTTGAACAAAACCCCGCACATGTGAGAAGAATTTGTGATACAGGCAGAAAATCACTGTGAAAACCGGGTTGAGAAATGGCACGGAACAGTATGCATAAGTGAAAACAAGTTATTTTAAAATAAATGACTTTGATGGAATCGTGAAATTGAGAGTGGAAGTATATGTGTATGATTGATTGACTGCTTTTCTGCATTTCCAAATTCCGCGTTTTTTACTCAGACCCCATGGTAATTGCTTAGCGAGTCCTTTCTTCATAACATAAAGTGTTAGATTGAAGGGAGCCATGCACTCGAAGACCAAACATTTTCAAGCCTCTTTCACTAGATCCCAAATAGCCAATTTCCACCTCAAAGTATCGAAACACGTATGTCATCCTAAAGCAACAGTTATTATTTATTGAGCAATTAAATTCTAGGCACTCTGCTAAACTTTTTATATGAATTACACGATGTGAGTTACATCCTTTTTAATCCTCACAACTCACAACATGCGAATTTTCTGAATTTTTCTCGCTTCTGATGAAGCGAGTGGTGGGGCCTGGATTCCACATCGGATAGTATTTATGTGAAACCCCGTCGCAGTGAAAGTCGACTAGGAAGAACTGAACAGACAAGTACTCGAGGTTGCCTCAGCTGCGGGCCATTTTGTAAAGTTCAGCCCACGCACCAAAAGAGTAAAGCGACGGACCTTTTGATTGCCATAATTTAGAAGATTTCCATTCAAGTTTAGTTTCAAGTTACCATTTTACAGCGAGTACGCTTGCTGCTAAGAAGAAAGTCGCGATTTTTAAACGGGACGAGTAGGACGCAGTCTCCGTCTTTAAACTCAAGTCTCAGCGCCCAACGACCCCCGGACTGAGGAAGGTCGGGACCCGGCGGTCGGTCTTGCGGGGGTGCCAGAACCCACGCGGTAGAGGAAAGCGGCGGGCGCTAGGGCCAGAAAAGAGAGCGGCAGACGCCGGCCGGTTCCGGTTTCCGGGTTTGGCGTGTTGCGGCGGCCCGGGTCACGTGATCGCTCCGTCACGTGACTGCGTTCGTGGGCCTCGCGTAGGGGGAAGCGGACGCGGTTGGATTGAGGGGGAAAAGAGGGCGGTGGCGCGAGATGGCGGCGCACTTGTCCTACGGGCGAGTGAACCTGAACGTGCTGCGCGAGGCGGTGCGTCGCGAGCTCCGCGAGTTTCTGGACAAGTGCGCAGGAAGCAAGGTGAGGGACAGTATGCGGCGACACTGCCCTCAAGCCCCGTCTGGCCTGGCGTAATCCCGTCCCCGACCGCCTGAGCCCAGGTGTACGAGGTTCCCTTGGGCTTCCAGGAGGGCGAGCAGTGGGGAACGATGAGGCGGGGAGAGGGGCCCGCTGGTGGGGCCTGTGTCGTACAGCCTGGAGTCGGCATGGCATCGCGATTGTTTTGTGGCAGCACAATAAACCACCGTGATATCTCAGCTCCTCGTGAACCAGCTGTGTCAGGTGCCCTTTAGATCCAGGGGGCAGATCTGGTGCCCCTTGAGACACTGGGACGGGTGAGGCGGGCCTGGCCCAAGGACATAGAGATTCCAGTGGCCTTTCATTACGACGATCGTGCGTGTCGTTACACATCGTACTTTCGAAAGTCTCTGAAGCGCCAACACCTTACAACCTGATGCTCACACGGATTATGAGAGTTGTTTGAGGTTTTGACGTGACCTTCCTAAATTAGGATTGTTTCTCCTGTTAGGTGTTTAGTAGCACCCAGCTCACAATTGAGTCTGAAACCATAGATCAAAGACTTGATAGGATTTCTTTTAAGTGGTGTTACCTCTCCTCTCTCACCCTAGGATTTATCAGTCCCCTTAAGTAACTGGCAGTACAACTCAGAAGAGAAAAGGAGAACTGGAGAAACTCAGGAATCAGTCTTAGAAAGAACAGAACCCCAAGAAGTAGAGTAGGCGCTGGCAGCCATTGACAATGAGAAGGCGAGCAGGCTGGATCCTAGGTGTCCAGTTCAAACTCTGGAATTGAGCTGAAATCTGAATAAGATCATGGATTGGATCAGTGTCAATATCCTGGTTGTAATATTGTCCTGTAGTTTTGTGAAATGTTACTATTGGGTGAAACTGGGCAAAGTGTACAAGAGATCTCTCTCTATTATTTCTTACAACTGAATGTTAATCTACAGTTATGTCAACAAAAATTTCTGTTTAAAAAAGAAAGAAAAAGAAATGGTACTGGAGTTGAGCAGTAGAAATGCTCATAGGGGCCCAGAGCAATGACCTGTGGGATTATTAAGTCCTAGGCTGGAATCCTGACTCCCTTATTGTATATACAGTGTCCAAGGTCCCTGTATGGCCTTGGACACGTTACTTAAACTTTCTGAGCCTTTAAAAATTTCCTCTTCTGTCAAAATAATATTTGTAATACCTATATCAGAGGTTTTAATTTTATATAATTGGATTATATAATATTTATATATAAAATAGTAGCTGGAACTATTGCCATTTGCAGCTTGCATATGGTTCAATCTAATAACACTATGACATAGATACACAACAAACCACAGTTCCTTCTTTCTCGTGAGGACAGTGATGAACATTCCTGTGACCATCACTTGCCCCTGATGCTATTTTTCTTTAGACCTGTAGGATATGATTGTGGTCAGAGCCAATTAAAATTTTTGTTAATTCAGAGTTTGAAGCAAATATTCCTACTGTGTATGACTGCTATTATGTGTTGATATTGTTGAAATTCCTGATATTAACCATAGTAAGAGAACATTTCTCCCCTCCTGTAGGCAATAGTTTGGGATGAGTACCTCACAGGACCATTTGGCCTGATTGCACAGTATTCACTACTGAAGGTAAATGAGCTATTTGGGTTTTGTTCAGGGATTAATAATTCTGTACTTTAGCAGTGATAATAGAATTTTACATTTCCTCATGAGTAATTGGCTTGTAAAGCTGTCTGGTCTTGATAAACACTGATACTAATTAATGCGTGATTATCATTTTGTATACAGTAGTCCTTTGACCGGGGTTTATCCTGATCCTAATTCTAGGGAAACTACTGGCATTGTATTATGTGACTGTCACCTTGTATCTTTGATAGTTCATCCTGTGAGAGTCATTTGAATTCAGATGCAGTAGCAGTGACTTCATCCTGAAACTTTGTCCTTTATACATCTGGCTTTGGGGGATCTAAATTTTGATAATAAAGTTGTAACGTGCATTTGACTGGGAGTATTTATGACGTCTGAGTCTGGATATGATAGGTAAGTTTCGGGTTTCTCATTAACCTTTTGTGTATGTGTTTTCCTAGGAACATGAAGTGGAAAAAATGTTTACACTTAAAGGAAGTCGTTTGCCAGCAGCTGATGTCAAGAATATTATTTTTTTGGTCAGACCCAGGCTAGAATTGATGGATATAATTGCTGAAAATGTGCTCAGGTATCTCTCAGAGCTTTTGTTTGGGACAGAAGAGGTTGGTCCTGCTAATAGTTTTAACGTACTGAGCTCTTCATTGCAACCTCCTTCTCTTGCTAGTGCGTTGGAAGGTGGTCTTTTGGAAAACTGGGACAGGCGTGAAAGAATACAAGAGGGGGCATGGGAAACTTGTGAAGTTGTTCAAACAGTTTGAGAGGGAGGGTCATCATATAACCCCTTCTTTCAGGACAGCTAGAAGTCTGGACCTGTTTCAGTAGAAAGGACCCTGATTGAAAAAACAAAACCTCTAATGGTTATTTTTCAATATACTGAATATAGTGTGCTTGAATTTCATAAGCAAAATAAGTAAGAGCTGATTAAAATTTAATATAGCATCCAATTTATAGAGGAAGTTCTCCTAGCCCAGTCTGTGGTACAATTGATTGCAGTGGCCCCTAAAATCTTAAAAGCACATGGGCTATTTTGGGAACTTCACTGTCGAGAGTAGAGGTGGGAGTCAAGAGTCATCTTTGATTTTAATGTAAGGCTCTGTGTTACTGCATTGGTTGGGTTGAAGAACCATTTGTTTTCAATAAGACATGGATATCCTGTTGCAATAAACCTGAGAGCTTTAATGCCCCATAAAAGGTTTAAGAGAAAGCTAGAAAATGCATCACAAAATACTGACTATGAATCAATGCTTCTTTCCTGTCAGGGATGAAAAAAAGAAAAGTGAGAGCAAGAGAGGAGCTATAACAATTTGGGTCTGAAAGTCAATATGCGTATGTTTATGTAACCAGCATTTATTTAGTGCCTGCTTTGTGCCAGGCAGTGGGCTAGGCTCTAGGGATAAACTAAGCGAAATAGCCTGTGACTAAGGATCTCGTAAGCTAACAGATGTTACCTTTTTGCAGTGAAGACAGACGTGGCCCAGCAAGAGATTTCCACATTTTGTTTGTGCCACGACGTAGCTTATTGTGTGAACAGCGGTTGAAGGATCTGGGTGTTTTGGGATCCTTTATTCACAGGGAAGAGTACAGCCTAGATCTCATTCCGTTTGATGGGGATCTCTTATCCATGGAATCAGAGGGTGCATTCAAAGTAAGTTTGACATTTTCTTTTTCAATGTCATACTTTAACTTTTGCCAAATTTATGAGGGTCCATTAGCAGTCACTCCCTATCCCACCCTCCCCAGCCACTGGCAATCGCTAGTCTGTTGCAGTCTGTATGCATTTGCCTATCCTGGAGATTTCTTTTCTCTTTTTTTTTTTTTTTGGCAAGGAGGATTAGCCCTGAGCTAACATGTATGGCAGTCTTCCTCTATTTTTCATGTGGGTTGCCGCAACAGTGTGGCTTGATGAGTGGTGTAGGTCCGTGCCCAGAATCCAAACCCACGAACCCGGGCCACTGAAGTGAAGCATGCCAGACTTAACCACTACACCATGGGGCCGGTCCCACCTTGTGTTTTCTTAATGTGATCACATTTATCTGTATTTCCTTTGATTTATGGGTTTGTGACGCTGATGCTGCTCGTTGGGGAATGTTTGAGAACCACTGGTGTAGTACAAAAAATTATTTTTCTTCCCCAGTATGTTTTTACGACAATCACCAGCTTAAAAGAGTTAAATTGGGGGAGAACTCAGGGGCACCACTGATTAGTTCTATACCCAAGAAAGTTTCTTGGCTCTTTTTTGCCATGTTCCCATTGCTTTGCTTACACCACGTCTCATCCGATGAAGTACAGACTTTAAAACCCTAACATTTTATATGAAAAATTTCAAACATACTGAAAAGTTGAAAGAATTGTACGGAGGACACCCATATACCCATCACGTAGATTCTGGAATTAACATTTTGCTATATTCACTTTATCATTTATCTGTAGTAGTGTACCCATGTATAATTAATTCACATCATGTAATTAATATGAATTGGTAGCAGCTGAGGAAAACTTGTCTGGGCATGACAAAACCTGTCCAGAGGAGAGATTTCCTGTTGTTTATTTGAGGATTTGCAAAAAAGGATAGACTTTTTTTCTGCTGAGAATTTCAAGCCTTTGGCTTTGTCTATTCACTGAAGATTCTGTTTTAGAAATCAAGGATTTTGGGGCCGGCCCCGTGGCGTAGCAGTTAAGTGCGTGCACTCCGCTGCTGGCAGCCCGGGTTCGGATCCCAGGCGTGCGTGGAGGCACCGCTTGTCAAGCCACGCTGTGGCAGCGTCCCATATAGAGTAGAGGAAGATGGGCACAGATGTTAGCCCAGGGCCCATCTTCCTCAGCAAAAAAGTGGAGGATTGGCATGGAATCTTCCTCACCAAAAAAAAAAAAAAGAAATCAAGGATTTTGCCTGGATGATAAAGCTAAGAGTTCTACCTAATATTAAATTCAACCACAATTTCTGATGGAGCTAATTTTACTTATTTATGTGATTTTTAAACAATGAGCATAATTTAGCAGGTTTTGGCATCAGGAGGCACATGTAGATCTTTCTGTGTTTTGGGATATGATTATGATCATCTCCATCATTGTACTGAAGAAATGTGAGAATTAGCGTTCAGCCAGTCGAATTGTCAGTAACAGGGCTTAACATATTGCAGCCTTCATTTGTATATATAAAAATCAGTATATATAAAATAATATGTCATTTGTAAAAACTGCAAGGTACTCTATTGTGTAGGCATGTGGGACTTTGAGGTCAAAAAATATGTGTATTTAAATGTTAATGAGTATTAGCATTTGTCCCTCCCAAAATGTCCTCATGGCTTGAAATACCATGTGGAATTCGACAAGTGCAGAATAGAGTTGGGATATTAATACAAATAGTCAATTCACCACCACTTATATTAGAGCAAAAAAAATCAGGATTAATATCTGTTAACTTTTAAACCTTTTTTTTTTTTCCTGTGGTGACAAAGATTAGCCCTGAGCTAACATCTGTTCCCAATCCTCCTCTTTTTGCTGAGGAAGATTGGCCCTGAGCTAACATCTGTGCCCATCTTCCTCTACTTTATATGGGATGCCTGCCACAGCATGGCTTGATAAGCGGGCATAGGTGCACGCCCAGGATCCGAAACTGCAAACCCAGGGCTGCCAAAGCGGAGCACGTGAACTTAACCACTGTGCCACTGGGCTGGCCGCTTAAACCTTTTTTAAAAGATGGAATTATAAAAGGAATGTCTTTGTAGTAACACAGCTTTTTAAATAAAAAATATGAATGCTGGTGCTAGCCCCATCAAGTAGTGGTTAACTTCGACGTCCTCTGCATTGATGGCCTGGGTTCTCGGATTCAAATCCTGGGCACAGACCTCACCACTCATCAGCCATGCTGTGGTGGTGACCCACATACAAAATAGAGGAGGATTGGCACAGATGTTAGCTCAGGGCTAATCTTCCTCAGCAAAAAATATATATATGAATGCTATTTTGAGAGATGTTCCCTAATATTTTTTTTTCCTAGAACTTTCATCTTAGCTCTGCTCCTATCAGGAGTTTTAAGTAATTTTGCCAGAAAGTGTGTCTCCCGACACACTTGATTTGATTCTTGATTTCTTGATTTCAGCCTGTCATATTGAGTGAAATGTTAAAATACACCAGACTTGGAAGAGCCATCCAGTAGGGCTTTCAGTAATGACCAAACATTCCTCACAGTGCCTTTCCAGGGACAGCTCTCCTTCCCCCCTGGGGCGGAGGGCATGGGAGCTCCACGCTCTCTTCCATAATCCCTCCTGTGTCCCCTCACTCCTGGCCTTGGAGGGTAGAGGCATGTTGGGTGGGTGGGTGGGTGGGTGGGGGGAGTCTGGTGCATTGTACCATTTTCACTTACCAGTGGATGATGCTTGAAAAAAGTGCAAACAGTTCCTAATAATAAAAGCTAACATTTAATAAGCACTTACTGTATGTTTCAGGTGCTGGGATTAAATGTTTTACATGCGTGTTCCTCATTTAACGTGTACGCTATGTGTAATATACTCCCTTCTACAGATGAATGCATTGAGGCACAGAGAGGTTATCTGGCCTAGGGACCAATTGGGAAGTGACACAGCCGGGGTTCAGATGAACGCATCCTGAGTCTAGAACCTGTGCTCTCACCTACCAGTGTCAGAACTCAGCGCGGTCCCTCTCTTACTTCCCAGCTGATTACGTGTGTGTGGGGGGGGGGGGGAGGGGTTGCCTTTTTTCAATGCAAAAAAGTATATTTTTGTATACTTTACAAAATATATCTTGTATATTTTATAAAGTAAAATATATTTTCAAAAAATGAGATCATACTCTAAACATTGTTCAGCTACCCCTTTTCGTTTATCAAGATGTTATGGCCTTTATTTGTTGTCAGTAGATATGAAAATCTGCCCCATGTTCGTAAAAACTGCGAAGTATCCTGTCGTGTAGTCGTCTGGGACTTTGGGGGTCAAAGAATATGTGCATTTGTGGGTATTAGCATGTGGCCCTCCCAAAATGTCCTACCAAAGTTTACACTCACACAGTGAAGAGAGAACCCATTCCCCGGGTAAGTCTTTATTAATCAGTAGTTTCTTCAAGAGCTGATAAACTAAGAGCTAGCATGCCTGGTGAGCACTTTTCTTCCAGAAGGCTCTGCCCTGGGAGAATTGCTTCTCCCCACAGCTGTTGGCCTCGTGGCCTTGAGCGCCAAACAGGAGCTTTGTAAAATGGACTCCAGTTCCCAGCTTGCCCTGCAAAGTGGGAAGTGGGTGGAAACAGTCTTCCCCTCTTCTGAATCCCAGTGCCAGGCAGAGGCGGGCATCTACCCAGCACCGAGATGATCGTGGCCTGACAGTAACCCGCCCTCCCTCCCTGCAGGAGTGCTACCTGGAGAGCGACCAGACAAGCCTCTACCACGCAGCCAAGGGGCTGATGACTCTGCAAGCTCTGTACGGGACGATCCCCCAGATCTATGGGAAAGGAGAGTGTGCCCGGGTGAGAAACACATGTTTCTGGTGATGGAGAAAGGGGCCCTTGGGTACCCAGATGGGGGGAGGAGTGGGAAGCTGTTTACAAATAGGTACAGTCAATCCTTTTTATTGTGAATTCATCTACTTGCTAAAATTTATTTGTAACCCCAATATTAGCATTCACAGTGTTTTGTGGACATGCCCAGAGAGGCAAAAAATTTGAGTTGTCCAATGTGCATGTTCCCAGCTGAAGTAGAACAAGGCGACGCTCTGTCTTCTTGTTTCAACTCTCACACTGTAAACAAGTGTCCTTTTTGCCACTGTCTAGTGCCATGTACCACTTAATGCCACATTTTTGTGCTTTTTCTTGGTGATTTTGCTGTTTAAAATGGCCCCCAAACGTAGTGCTGGGCCTTAGGGAGAAAATACCTGAGTTAGATGAGCTTGGTTCTGGCACTAGTAACATTGCTGTTGGCTATGAATTCAATGTTAATGAATCAAGAATGTGTATCAAATAAGGTGTCTTTAAACAGGAACATGCATAAAACAAGGTGGTTACATATTGATCAGTTGACAAAAATGTGAGCAGAGGCTGGAGGCTCGCAGGAACCTAGCCCGGTATCTGCCTTGGGAGCAGTGGTTCAGTATTCACTAATTCAGTGTTCATGGTGACTTGATAGAACAGAACTGCCATGAATAACAAAAAACAGACTGTATCTAATTTTATGCCTCGTTGAGAACTAGCGGCTGCCATTGGCTAAAGTGTAAGTGTTGGAATGGGTGTGTGGCCAGCAGCAAATGCTCTTCTATAGCTGCCTATTTCCTATCAGTCTCACTCTCCACAGTTTTTCTCCTATTTTTACTTTTTTGATTGTCTTTCTGTTTTTAGCTGAATTTTAAAATCTGCTGATTTCCAGGAGAGTCCCACCTGATCCAATGTTTTGTTTCCAGCAAGTGGCCAATATGATGATCAGGATGAAGAGAGAATTTACTGGAAGCCAGAATTCAATATTTCCTGTTTTTGATAATCTCTTGTTGCTGGATCGAAACGTGGATTTATTAACGCCTCTTGCCACTCAGCTTACGTACGAAGGACTCATTGATGAAATTTATGGCATTCAGAACAGTAAGTAAAGTGACATTTACTTTTAACTAATAGATAATCTGATAAAAAGTATCTGAAAGGTCATTTTTTTTAGAGGGAGCTTCCTTTGCATATAGATCCAAGTATATCTGAAAAAATTAAAATATCGGCTTTTGACTTTCAGAAACTAGGATTAAACGATGACTGAGCGAACTGCTGTTGTGGGTCACACGAGGGCTGGCCGGGTGGTTAGTGTACAGGACTGCGCTTGTCGCCTGTGAGCAGAGGCCAGGGGTTAAATACAAATGGCACTATCGTTTGGAGAATATGGATCCTCGGGGCTGGCAGTCCTTCAGGAGAGCTTGTGGAAGAGGTGGGTTTGGAAAGAGGGGTAGAGTTTAGAGCGGGGTGCTGGCCAGGGGCAGGCAGCATAATAAAAGCAGGAATGATGAGGCAGCCAGCTTCCTAAAGCAGAGAGCACAGGTGGGGACATATTCTGGGGGGAAAGCTAATATGTGAGGCTGGGAACAGTAGGTGGAAGACCTGCTCGGAGGCCTGCTAGGGTTTAGGCTTGACAGATTGTTAGGTCAGAGGTCATAAACATGTTTGGTTTGGGCCCACTTAATGTTTGTTTCTGTCAGCATTTAAAATTTGAGAAATTTTTAATGATAATCGTGATTTATTTACTTACGATCAAAGTGCACTTTGATAAATCAAAACCTCAGTGCCGTACGCCCTTTTTTTCTAAAGCCGGCTTACATTGTCTCCTGAGCTGGGAGATTCTGTTTTGTGCCTGGGCGCTTGATTGGGTCGCCAGCACGCGCCCACAGGTGCTAGTTCCCTGCGTTGTTGTTCAGGTTACGTGAAATTACCTCCAGAGAAATTTGCACCCAAGAAACAGGGCGATGGTGGTAAGGATCTCCCCACGGAAGCAAAGAAGCTTCAGCTGAATTCTGCAGAGGAGCTCTACGCTGAGATCCGAGATAAGAACTTCAACGCGGTGGGCTCCGTGCTCAGCAAGAAAGCCAAGGTGATCTCTGCAGCTTTTGAGGTGAGATGGTTGATTGTCATCCTGCTTCCCTAGGTCACGGGCCTGACCGCCCACCCACAAGGAGCGTCAGAGCTCCAAAAAGATGCAGCCACAAAGCAGGGCTTCAGTGTACTTGTGCCTTTCTCATCCTAAGAAACAGCAAATTCAGCTACTAGAGAACACAAGGGTTTCTTTTTAAACTATTCCCCAGAGCCATGAGGAAAAGTGTTGTTTTTCTCCTTCTTCTGCGTGGTGGCAGGGGGCAGTGTTTGCAGTTTACAAGCTTCCACCATAAACATTTGTTTACTTTCTTCTTTTAAATTTTTTCCTGCCTCACTTAAAAGGAAGCCAGCTGTTCTATAAATAAAAGATCCTCTATAATAGAACTTGCAGTTTGGGGGGAAATCTCCAAGTTTAGCCACCATACCAGTGGCAGGGGAGCCCTGCAGACGTGGTTGGTGATAATGACAGTGAAATCCCCACAGCCCAGAGGTTTTCAGTGGGTGGCTTCATTATCGCCTTCCTGCTGCTGCTTGCCCGGTCACAGGTTTATTCCTGATTAAGCTGGTTTTTGAAACATGGGAATTCAGTAAGTTGATTAACTCTGAATATTTAGACTTTGGAGACATAAATTGGGAGAATTTTTGAAAACTAATTTTTCACTGAGTATGTATTTCCAGATTTCATCTTTCTTAGGAGTTATATTCACTAATTGGTTTTCATATTTCTGAAGTTGCTTTTGGTTTAAATGATTAAATTTTGCAAAAAAATATTTTCTCGGGGCCAGTCTGGTGGTGTAGCTGTTAGCTTCGCGTGCTCTGCTTCGAAGGCCCGAGGCTCAGAGGTTCAGATCCTGGGCGTGGACCTATGCCCCACTTATCAGGCCATACTGTGGCAGGCATCCCATATATACAGTAGAGGAAGATGGGCCTGGATGTTGGCCCAGGGCCAGTCTTCCTTAGCAAAAAGAGGAGGATTAGCAACAGATGTTAACTCACAGCTAATGTTGCTCCCCCCACCAACAACAACAAAAAAAATATATATATATATTTTCTCATCCCTAAGCGAGGTTCACTTTGTGGACAATATTCAAGATTGAAGTTCAGCAGTAAGAAGGGATTTTTTTGGGCCCACCCCGTGGCATAGCAGTTAAGTGCGCGCACTCCATTGCTGACATCTTGGGTTTGGATCCCGGGCACGCACCAGTGCACCGCTTGTCAGGCCATGCTGTGTCGGTGTCCCACATAAAGTGGAGGAAGATCGGCATGAATGTTAGCTCAGGGCCAGTCTTCCTCAGCAAAAAGAGGAGGATTAGCATGGATGTTAGCTCAGGGCTGATCTTCCTCACAAAAAAAAAAAAGAGAGAATGGATTTTTTTCTGTCATAGAGGAAACTTTTTACTGGTTATGTTCCCCTCTTAACATGACATATTTTCATTTTTTACTCAGAGATTTTTGTGGTTTACCTAATACCGCTCCCCACAAATACTCAGATTCCCACAAAATGCTGATCTCAATATGAGTTGGTGCATAGGAAGAGAAAACCTTAGGCATTTGCTCTCTAGAGAAGTCCTAATGCAGTAAACAGGACCATGAACTCTGTCTTTTCTGTTTTTCTATGTAATGTTGGAGATGAGTTTCGCCTAGTTTATTTGTATTCCATTCTTTCTTTTGCGTTAATATAAATTAAACGTCTCCTGAACAATACAAAGAACAGAGTACTTAAAAATATCTTCCCTGTTCAATGGTTCTGCTGTTTTCCCCATTTCAGGAAAGGCACAACGCTAAGACAGTTGGGGAGATCAAGCAGTTTGTTTCCCAGTTGCCCCACATGCAGGCAGCAAGAGGCTCACTTGCAAACCACACCTCGATCGCAGAGTTAATCAAAGATGTTACTAGTGAGTATCCTTTGGAGTGACTGTTTTTTTCTGGGGCTGACCTGTAAACACTGTCTTGACACCATGGTCATTGGCACCACAATGCTCCCTTGGGAAAGTCAGCTCTATTTTAATATTGTATATTATCCTCAATATTAATTAAGTGTATGCATGTTCATAGTTAAAAATGTTTTATTTGTGGTTAACTCATTTTTTTATTATTAAAATAATGTGATCATATGACAAAATATTTGGAATATAGATAAGAGAAAAATATTCTTCTGTAAGTAGGCCACCATAATACAAAGTGGTTTTTTTAGTCTAGTTTTTTTGTATTGTTAAGGATTATTTAACTAGAGCAACATGATGCTTCTGTTTTATTTTTTTTTTCTCTTGAAAACTTTTTGCAGAATTGGTATAGAGAGCATATGCTGAGTATTTTGAAAGAGCTTGAAAGATGTGTATTAAACCTAAGATGAGTTTATTCGCTAAAACACAGACTAAAAGCTGAATAGGAGATTGTTCAGTGCCCTGTTTTATGAAGTATACTTCAAATCTTAAGTAAAACACAGTGTTGGAAAATCAGTCCTTTGTTTTCAGGTTAATAAAAGTGGAAATCAGGTGAAACTGGGTTGAATCTGATGATGAAGGTGAAATGCTCTTGGGACATTACGTTTCATTGATACTGAAGAAAAACTCTTGAGATCTGTCTTTGACTCCTAAGGCCTTATAGCAAAGGGGTACAGTAGTCAGCTGTATCTAGATGTGACTTAGGAGTACAGGGTTGTAGCATTTTCTGGGTTTCATAGAAGATTCTTTTTAGGTGATGATTTGAACTTTTTGCTTGCTTTCTGTTTTGCATGTCTTGTTTCTTAATCATGCTCTCTGTATAAAAGCATTAACATTCATTTAATTTCTGAGTTGCAAATGTGCTAATTACATTTTAGCTTCTGAAGACTTCTTTGATAAATTAACAGTGGAGCAGGAGTTTATGTCTGGAATAGACACTGATAAGGTATGTGAACAATAAAACTGTTCTAACAAATAATTAATAATTTATCAAACATAAAATTATAGCTAGAAAAGCAATTGCTTTGTTTACCGTGCCTTGCCTAAATATTTTTAAGAGCTAATGCAAAATGTGAAAATACAGATTTTATCAAGTAACAGATATTTAACATTACTCTATGCAAGGTGTTTTCTGCAGTAGAAGAGATGAGACCCAGCCCCTGCCATCAAAGAGCTTTAAGGGCTGTAATAGATAAGATATTTGCTTTCTGGGAAAGTTAGTCATATAATTCCTTACATATTCACCTCTATTAATAAATTTAAAATTATTCAATTTATAAAAATTCCCATCTTCTAAAAAATCTCCTGTTACTTTATGCTCATGAGTTGCTGCTGTTACTGAAATAGACTAGGTCACACACACCCCAAACACACAGCAGCCTCTCAGGACATTGTCCATGGAGACAGAGGAGTCCAGACAGGCTTGTATTGCCCAAGTGTGTCCTCGCCGGCCTTATGCTCCCAATTACTGTGTGTTTGTGTGGTGACCACGGTGCGTGTGGCAGGGGCTGGAGGAGCCACTTGGAGGGGGTTAGGGAATGTGAAGAAAGAATGAGCCATTCTCCCACACTGCTCCTTTATTTGACTTTGAAAATAATAGTAAATATCAAGTTCTTTGGGTCCCCAAACCAGATGCTGGTATATGTATATACTTTGTTTCCAGGTCAACAGTTACATTGAGGACTGTATTGCCCAAAAGCATCCTCTGATCAAGGTGTTGAGACTCGTTTGCCTCCAATCCGTGTGCAATAGTGGACTCAAACAAAAAGTTTTGGATTATTACAAAAGAGAAATTCTCCAGGTCAGTATATTTTTAAATTACTAATTTGCCAAGGGAGAAAACATCTTTTAAAAAAATACTTCCCAAGGCTGCTGTTTTGGTATATTGTTTCCACTCTCTTATAAATTTTTTAACACCTGGAGGGATCCTCCTTGGTATCTGTCGTTATTTACTGTGTTTGCATAATAATAATAGCTAATGTTTACTGAGCATTTACCCTGCGCCAGGATCTATTGGAAGAGCTTTATGTGTAGTCATTTGTTTAATCCTCACCCCAGCCCTGTGACTTAAATACTATTATCATCCCCATTTTATGGATGAAAAAACTGAGGCACAGAGTAGTTATGTGACTTACCCAAGGTCACCCAACTAGTAAGTGGCAGAGCCAGCACTAAAACCCAGGCAGGTGGGGTCTAGTGCCCATGCTCTTAACCAGACAGTATTCCATGGAGGAAGCGAACTTTTTGCAAGTGTCTGATGATTTCTTAGCAGGCTTACTTAAATTAAGCTTGTGTTACTTTATAATAAGGAAAAGCTCACTATTATTTTTAAAATTCTCCCCTGTTTAAAAGCGTCTCTGGCAGTATTTATTTACTGTTATTACCAGTCACAGTTGAGTACGTTATTGTTAAAACTAAATGCTCATTCAGGGTTTTCTTTTTTGCCTTTTTAAAAATTACCCAAATAACACACGCATTCTCATCATTTAAGATTTACTTAAAGAAGAAGTGTACAGCCCAAAATGTGAATGTCCCTTCACTTGATTTGCACCCTGTTTCCCTCCCTGGATAGGACCAGTGTCAGCAGTTTGGTTTGTGTGCTTCCAGATTCCCTTGTTTGCGTTTATATACAAAGGACATTTATCGACACAGACTGTGGGGCGGGACAGGCTGGATCCAAGGCCCAGCCCTGTTACTCACGAGCTGTGTGACCTTGGGCAAGTTATTTAAACTTCTCTGTAAAATGTAGATGATGATAATATCTGTTTCATGGGGTTATAATAAAGGTGACCGAGTTAATGTGGGTAAAGCACTTAGAACAGAACAGTGCCCCCACATAGAAAGTATTATATAAGTGTTGACTGTTATTATTCACTAGATCTTTTATTAACAGAAATAAAATCTTACTATACATAGTATTGTATTATTATGTTATTTTGTCCTTAAGAGTATATCCAGAAGATCTTTCTTATCAGGATGTATAGATCTGTCTCGTTCTTTTTTTTATAGCTAATTATATCCCATATAAAAATATACTCTAATTTATTTGATGCTCACTTAAATTGGGTCCATAAATTCTGACTTTAAAGGAAAAATTTTAAATCATTCTTTGAAACAATGAGCTGGAGTAACTGTAATGGACAAGCAGTTCTAGGGTGGGCTTCCTCCTCTGCCCTGCCCCGTGCCCGTGGACAGTCACTACCTGGACGTGGGTCACGTGCCCTGGAGCACAAACAGAATTGATGTGTTGGAAGTGCTCTGTTTTGAAAGTCACAGAAACCCTTTTCCTGATCTGACATCATGGCCAAACAACTTCTCTTGCAGACGTACGGCTACGAGCACATATTGACCTTGTACAACCTGGAGAAGGCTGGCCTGCTGAAACCACAGATGGGGGGCAGAAACAACTACCCAACCATCCGGAAAACGTTACGCCTCTGGATGGATGATGTAAATGAACAAGTAAGACACACTCCTCCACTTCAACTCAATTTAGTTACTGGTTAATGGTTTATTGTGACAATAGGTGCTACTTGATCTACACATCCGCTTTGCTTTCAAAAAACAATTTTCTAATGTTTTTGAAAAAGTAGTGCATTCATGTCTTGCATTCATCAGAATCCTGACAGGAAACAGAGGGTGCTGTCACACAGGGTAGTTTGAGGAGAGTTTCCTAAAGATGTGGGTGTGGGGGTGGGTCATTGAGAGGCAATGCATTGGGGAGCCTTTACCAGCTGAGGCCTAAGGGCAAGGAGAGGGAGCTGTTCCAGAAACCTGTTCCAGAACACAGAGGGAAGAGCTTTATGGAGATGCCATATTTGAGGCCTCTGGCTGAGAGAGGCAGCCAACCTCCAGCAGCGTCACAGAGAGGAAGCCAGAGCAATGAAACCCTGACCTCACACTGCTGCTTACTCTCCAGTTTCCTTCTGGTGCCTCCCATTGGCCAAACCCAAACAGGGGGCGTGTTGGGGCATTGGTATGGAGCCTGCAGGTCTGCCTCCTGGGCACAGAGCACGAAGGAGAAGGGCAGAGAGGATCTGGAAAATATCCAGCACATGTGTTAAAACAGTCATCTGGTACAAAATGTGTTCAGTTATGAGATGAGTAAGAGAAACTCAACTAGATTGGAGTCAGGAAGGCCTGTAGGGGGAGCTCTCAGGTCCTAGCGTACATTGTCAATTACACCAACCAGAAACAGACAGTAAGCTTGCATGTTTGAAAGGAAGGGAAACTGCCTTACCCTTGAAGGAAGATTTCTGTTGCCGCCCTGAACTGTTGCTTTCCCCCAGTGGACTTTCCTTTAAAACAGCCCCTTCCTACTCCCCCTTTTTCTCTATAAAAGCAGCTCCTCTGCTTTGTTTTCCAGATTGGTCTGAGATTCACCATCGCATGCCCATCCCAAATTGCAGTTCCCTTTTGGCTATTCCCAAATAAACTCATTTTGAGGGTAAAATAAGAGGCGAATTTGCTTTCTAAGTTGAGACAGTGAAATGTAAGTTTCCTTCCACATCTAACCCCATTTTCCCCTCAGAGGCAACCACTGTAACCCATTTTTTATCTATCCTTCCAGAAAGAGTCTATGTATTTTCAAGCATTTTTACATAAATGGTGCATATTCTATACCATTGGTCTCCAAAGTAGGATGCACTTTGCTTTACATTTATTGTTTATTCCAATCTTTCTAAATTTCTTTTTCTTATTTTCCTTTTTGGTTTTTCATAAGGGACTTTATTAGGCTGCCTCTTACAACAAAAGCTAATGATTAAACAGTCTCCTCTACTAATAGCAAAATCAGATTATTTTTCCCCAGTGGAAATATAGATACTCTTAATTTCTGTGTTGTACAGTGTAAACAATTTATTAGTTCAGCTCTCTTCCCTGTTCTGACCTGCCTGTCCCCACCCCGCCTACCACTTAACACTGTATCTTGAAGATCCCTCTGTGATCTGCTTCATTTTTTTTAAGTTCTTTTTAATTGTTACATAGTGGTTTTGTGGATATAGGTTATCTTATGATTTAACAGATTTCTATTAATAGAAATTCAGGTTGTTTCCGGTCTTTTGCTGGTACATACAGTGGTGCAGTTAATAGGTTTGTGCTTTGGTCTCTTCCTCCCTGGTATACAAGACCCTCTTTAGGATAAATACCTAAAAGTAGAACTGCGGGGTTCAAGATGTTACATACATTGTTACTCAGCTAGAGAGTGCCGAGTTACCCTCTAAGAAGTTTCTTGCCAAACCAAGTTAGAGATGCTTTGAGTGGGTTTTCAGGATTTGAGTTGAAAGTGAACCTCCGGCTGCTAAGCATAGAGCCCACTTAGGGTGGATTGGAGCAAGATGTTGGGGGAAGTTATTTGTGTTTCTCCCTTCAAAGCCAAATCAAATAATTTTGGATTACCCAAAAGGCCACAGTTAGGTCGCTCTGAGTCTCTATAGCTACAGGCTTTTTTTTTCTTTAATTATTTAACAGAATCCCACAGACATATCCTACGTGTATAGTGGTTATGCCCCTCTCAGTGTGCGACTGGCCCAGCTGCTTTCCCGGCCTGGCTGGCGCAGTATCGAGGAAGTTCTCCGCATACTTCCAGGGCCCCACTTTGAAGAACGGCAGCCATTGCCCACGGGACTGCAAAAGAAACGTAAGTCTACAGCCAGTTATCTACAGATAATTGTCTACTGTTAGTGTGGTTTTCATGTATTATGCAATTGCTTTGTAAAATACATTTGTAAAGTACTTAGGAGTCAGAGTCCAGTCTACCTCTTTTGTTAGTTGCTAATTATATTGTAAGCACTAGAACTCATTATTCCCTCAGGAGTAGCAGCTTTCAACCTCTGAGTTGAAGATCTCAGTAGTTAGAAAAAACATTGAGATCAAAATCATGTTCCTGAGTTTCAAATGAACTGTCCTGTACCAAGACACAATTGACTTTTTTCTTATGAATGATGCCATTTTTTAAAAGGTGGGAAGAGAAGCATCAGTAATAAATAATTCTTAATTCTGACATGTTTGAATTTTAGGTCAACCAGGAGAAAACCGAGTCACTCTGATATTTTTCCTCGGGGGTGTAACTTTTGCTGAAATTGCTGCCCTGCGATTTCTCTCCCAGTTGGAAGATGGAGGTACAGAATATGTAATTGCCACCACTAAACTCATGAACGGGGCCAGCTGGATAGAGTCTCTCATGGAAAAACCTTTCTAGGGCATTCCAAGTAGACTTAACAAGTGAACTGCAGGATAAACTGCCCCTTTGAAGAAGTTGCTGGAAGGAAGTGCAACCCCATAGAGGAATAACAAGAATACAGAACTTACTTTGGGGTCAGCTTCTTAAATTATACTACTTCCTTTTCTGCTTCTCTTTTGTGTTCCTAATTTCTTGAACAAGAAGAATAGAAGAGAATCAACCTGGTTAGAAGAAACACCAGTTTTTCATCTTCTAAGCTCAGGATCTTCATTAGAGATCTCTGGAAGCATATTAAGGATCATGGGGCTGGATAATCTATATAGCTGCACAGATGGGACCAGTTCTTAATAAGAAGGCAAGGACTGAGGAGGTAAAAATGAAAATAAAAGTGGAAAGCCCCACCCCTAATAAATAGTGCTGTGTTTCTTGAAGGCACGTCACTCCCAGGACAGTGGTTAAGTGTTGGGGGCTAGAGCTGATGTCACTGAGTTGAGATTTCTTATTCCTGCAAGTGTGGCACATTATATTTAGTGTCACCAGTCTCTCTCTCATTGGATCATTAAGGCAAGTTTTGACTCCCCTGCTTTTTGATTCTTCTTCTATAAAGCAAGAGGTTTGGGGGAGCTTCTTTTGCCAAAACAAAGTTTATCATCTGTCTGATCAGCTAAATCTGTGTGGGTCCCATACTTATCAAGGGCTTTTTACATTGAGGAACATAATAATTGGGGAGCAGCTTCCTGAGAATTTAACCAAAGACACTTCCTTAGTGCACATGTTATTAACTCCAGGACATTTCAATGGTAGATGCCTCCACTGAGGTTTCAGTTTCCTTCCCTGCCCATCATGGGCCCCAACATCCAGCTGGGCCCACTGTGAGCGGTGGCGACTCTTGCTTCTTCGGCATGTTGCATCTCCATCTTCCTGGTAACTGCCACAGGTACTTCTCTAGCACTCGGCAGCCACCCCATACTTAGCCTCTTGCGTTTGTTTTGCATGAAAACACCCAACTCTGTTTCAGTCCCTGGTCTACCTCAGCCTCCTCTGGTGCAGCTCGTCAGTGCTCTTGGCGTACAGTAGCCATAGCTGCTCCTCCTCCTGCAGGAGACGGCTAGGCTGTGGGAGAGAGGAGCGTGGGCGTTGGGGGAGAAGTTGGAAATCTCCCTCCTGCTCCATCCCAGCATCTGGAGGAGTTAAGGCCAAGAAAGGGACCAAATTGATGGCTTCACAGCTCTTGCCCAAGTCTCCAGCATAATTAGCCGATCCCCCTCTTTGCTGGGGGATGAAGTCAGCATCCCTCCCCGGGTGTGGTTTCTATTGTTAATTAGTACCCATACATGTTTTTACCTCACTTTTTTTCATTAGTGGAATTCTGTTAGCCTGTTGCATGTTATGAGTGAAGGAGAAATTCTATATTTTAAAAAAAATCTCTTTGTGAGGAGTAGAAAAAGTAATACTTAAAAGATTTTCTTCTCATGGATTTAATTTGGCTTTGACATTCAGTATTTGGAAATGTCTTAAAACTATTCCTATTTTAGAAATCCTTTTCCAGATACTTGTGATCCCAGGGAGATCAGCTTATACCTGGTAGGCCCAGCAGTTGTCAGCCTCAGCTGCTTTAGAGAATGAAATCCACCTTCTCTCTCAGTGTTTTTGGCTCATGGGATTCAATTCAAGTCCAGTCAAGTCTCCTTGGCTGGGGTTTTTGTCCTATGCACAGATACTCAGTTGTGTCTCATGTGTCTGCACTCAGTTGTGTCTCATGTGTCTGCATTCACTCGTGACTCCATACTTGCTTGCTCAGAGCGTAGTTAGGTCAGCTCCTAAAAATGCATTCAGCAGAAGGCTTAAAAACATCAATTGCTTCATTTGTATGCAAATAGAAAGTGGTAGATAATTATATATTGTATGCCTTTGTGTAAGTTCATTTAATACTTGAAGCAGGCTTTGTCTCAAAGGAGTATGCCCTTACTGAGAAAGGGTATGTGAATGGTACATTTATTCTTGGAGAGGGTGGATTGTTTACATCATGTTTGGACTTTTGTCTAGTTGGGTAGACAGTTCTGCTACACCAGAGGTCCCATTAAAAAGAAGTCTACGTAGATAAAGAAGTCTACATAGCACTGTTTTGTGTCTTACTGTACACTTTTGAATTTTAGCCAACACACAAATAAGTATTTGAACTAGAGTTTAACTGTGGAGCAAGAGAATAATGGTTAAAAGGAGAAGGATTAAAAACCGCACATCTGATTGTTGAGCAAAACTGGAAGGGATCACCATGTGATTGTCCACTGTAGCTCTGCCCTCACTGGAAATGGATTAAGATTAATCATGACATGGCGGTTTGTCTCTTATTCTGTTGTATGTTAAAGACTGGCCTGTCACCAGGAGGAAGTGCTTACATTTGGCAGAGTTGAATCCAAGAGGAAATACTTCTTAAAAAAATATCGAAACAGGGGCTGGCCCAGTGGCTTAGTGGTTAAGTGCGCGCACTCCGCTGCTGGTGGCCCAGGTTCGGATCCTGGGCACGCGCCGATGTGCCGCTTCTCTGGCCGTGCTGGGGCCGCGTCTCACGTGCAGCAGCTGGAAGGATGTGCAGCTGTGGCATGCAGCTGTCTACTGGGGCTTTGGGGAAAAAAAATAAAAAATATCGAAACAAACTGAGTATCTAAAGTAGACAGGAAGAGAGGCCATGATAAAGATGGCAGGGCGTAGAAACGCAGACATCACATAGACTGGATTCTGAACAGCCTGTGAGTTAGGCTCTGGAGCCTCATGGACTATATTCAGTCATCTGTTTTAATGATGACACATTATAGAAAATAGAGGATGCCTTTTTGTTATCCAGCAATTGAAGAAAAAGGCAGTAATGTAAATATTCTCAGATTCTCTTATTTCTATATGAATGCATGTGAACTTGAAGCTACATAATGTTTCTTAGCTTCACTTACTCCAGTGCTGTAAGATACCTCAAATTGGGTGATGAGTAGAGGCTGCAAGGCTTAAACACATAACTGCCTTGAGACATGCATTTGAAGAATAGGAATGAAACGGATCAGGCCTATTGTAATAGCTTCTCTTTTCCATCTGTTACTTTGGTGTGGGATGACGGTATAAATCTCAGCCATACTTTCCTGTGATGAGGCAGGACACAGAAGCCCTTCAGATGACCAATTCTCTGGGGGAGCAATTACTACTCACTGGCTTCCTGAGTAGCTTGATAATGTTCTGCTCCTGTTTTCAGTCGGGCTGCGGCCGGGGCAATGATTTGATAATAAGAGATCCTGATCAAATTAAAGAGCCATTTGCTTCTGGATGATGATGTTGATAAAAGGGTTGATGTCCACACTGCCTGCCTTTTTAAAGGTCAAAACACAGTCTTTAACTACAAACTACTACAAAAAGCAAAATAATCAGAACAGCATGAAGTTTGTGCTTTCTTTTCCTTTATTGTTACATCTGAGAAAGGGTCTGTTCTTTATTTGCTGAAAGCCCGACTGGCTCTTTTTGCTTCACATTTGGAGGAGTTGTAATGGGAAGTAGGCACATTGGGAAGGTGACTGTATAATGAGTCTCCTAACTGCTAAACTCTGTAAATTAGAATCAAGCACCAGGAGCTCCTGGGTCTCACATACACACGCTCACATGCTCGCACTTGCATGTTTTGTAAGACAAGATTTTGCTTTAGTTGGGTGGTCGTAAGTGAATGTCATTTGTACAGCAATTCTTGTAGTCAGACTCAGAGTAGGATGGGACTGCTCTCAATGTCAATTTGTTACAAAAGGATTTGGACTGTATCCCACCTGCAGTGTTTAGAAAAGCAAGACAAAAAGGGGCATGAAATACCCTCTAGTGGACCGCTTAAATGCTCAGCCCATCTAAGTCAGGAGCTTTGCAGGCAACCTTGGAGCCCTGTGGGCTGTGGTGGTGACACAGGCGGAGGGCGGGCAGGGTTCCCGGTGCCCCGCCTGGCCTGGGATCGCCTGTGCGCAGCTCCCTGAGAGCTCAGGGACCACGTGGAGATTGTGATTGGTCTCTAGACCACACCTAGTTGGCAAGTGCAGCTGCTGCCTGAAAATCCTTCAGCTCTGCCGAGATCGCTGAAGTGCACTCAAGCCTACCTTCGGACACCAGACCAGAGAGGAACCGCAGAGCTGCCTCGGTGGAGGAGTCGTGGAAACTTTGCTGAGTGAGTGAAATGGGGAGAGAGGGAAACTAGTGGCTGGCACTGAGGGGAGTTGCTGCGCAGGGCAGCAATGGAGGTGAAGAGCTTGTTTGTGATTGTTAGCATCTGATTCTGTCTGTGGTGGGAGATAGCAGGGCTGGAGCAGATGCACACAAGCACGGTGGGGAAGGAGATGAGCCCAGAATCAAATTGATGCCCACCTCTTGGCACTCCTGCAATCCTGGCTGGCCAGAAGGGCAAGCATGCCGGACCACAAAGCAAAGATCCTCAAACTGCATTTTTAAAGAGCCTTGGGGCCAGGGGAACTGCAGAGGGGCTGCAGTGAGGGCCTGCTGCCATCCCCCTACCCAAAAGGGTCTCTCTCCTCTTCCCCTCCCAAGCAGTACTGACAGCTGGGGCTGCAGCTGAGTGATGGGAAAAGAAAGCTTTACTCCACCAACCCATTAGCAGCACTCGCAGCATTAAAAATGCAGGAGGTGGATGGGAGGAGAGGGCTGGGGATGAAGACTAACGCAGCAGCCAGGGCTGGGAACAGCCAGGCTTCTCTCTCTTCCAAGCTAGATTCATATTGGAAGCCAAAGAAGGAGGGGAACTTTTGATTTAAAAGAATTTTCTAGTGTAAATGCAAAGGGAGCATCCAGATAGTTGTCATGGAAAAAAATCTGCACTTAGGGCTTCCTTAGCCTTAGGAAAGTGTGTTTACTCTTTTAGGGCCAGGATCTAGTCTAGTCCCTGCAGCCCCACTGCCTAGATAGAACAGGGCCTGCCTCAGGAGGCTGCTGGAGGCTGGGCGTGGAGGGGACCGCCCTGTGTGCGTGCTCAGGGTCTCCCGGGCGCCCCTGCCCCACAGGTCCTCGGGCCTCCGGCGCAGCGCGATGCCGGCCTCGTCCACCATCCACGTGCTGCAGCTGCTGCGGGAGCTGCTGGCTTTCGTGCTCCTCAGCTACACGGTGCTCATCGGGGCGCTGCTGCTGGCCGGCTGGACCACCTACTTCCTGGTGCTGAAGTGACAGCGCCGCCGGCCCGGCTCCCCGCCCCTCCTGCCTCCCGCCTCCCGCCCGCCCCCAGCCGCCAGCCGGACCGGGCGCTGCTCCGCCTCCGGCCTCTGTCCTGCCAGACCCCCTCGGCCCGCTAACGAGAGAACTGTCCGTCTCTCGCCCGGGCCCGGGCTGCCTTTCGAGGCGCGGCCGCGACCCGGACTCCAGTCTAACCACCCCTCACGACGGCCGAATACGCTCCACCGGTTCCGCGCCCTCAGGCCCAGGGCCCGCCCCGCTCCGCGCGGAAGCGCCGGCGGTTGGGCACCGGGACCGGCCGTTACAGCCGTTACCCTAAACCCCGCCCTCTCCCTCCCCCGTCTGCCCAATCCCGACCGCTCTCTCGGGCGGGGGCGTGGCCATGGGACCAGGCCCACTCAAGTGGAGGCCGCGCCCCGCGACGGGGCGTCACTTCCGGCGTGTGCGTTTGGCGTCTGCTCGTCGCAGAATGGCTGCCCTGAGGAGTTGGCTGTCGCGGAGCGTAGCCTCTCTCTTTAGGTACCGCTGCGATCGTGCAGGAGGGCGGGACCGGAGGGAGGGAGGCGGCACAGAGTGCGCCGCACCCGGGACTGCAGCGCCAGCCTTGGTGGCGCGCGCTTCCCTCCTCGGCCGAGCGAGCCGCGGCGCCCAGCCCCTCTCAGGTCCGAGGACGTCCCACCTCTGCCCGGCCCGGAAGCCTCCCGCCCCCTAGGCCAAGCTTGGGGCTCCTGTCTCACTGACGGCGTTTCCGTTATTCTCACGGCTGAGAGCGAGTCCCCCAAGCTCGGGCTGTCTTCTTGGGGCGGCTTAGCCGGCCCGCGAGCTCCCATCGAAGTCACTGGGGAGAAGAGGAGAGAGACCCGGGAAGGCGGCGGATCACTAGAGGAAGTTTTCCCCGAGGGCAGAAGGGGCCCCAGGAGCCTGTCGGTCCGCGCGGGCCCTGCTCGCTGCGGCCTCCTGACGCCGGAGCTCTCCTCGCAGCGCCTGCTGCTCCAGGGGTGGTCGAGCGGGTCAGAGCTAGAGCCCGCCTGCAGAAGCGTCTATTTGGGCATGAGGTTCTAAAAAAACATTGAGACCGCCTTTTAACTTCCACTCCTGGTACCTGTTAAACTCCGAAACCGCTCGCCCCGCAGGAACTAGGGAGCCGTTGCCCGGTTCAGCGAGTCCAGGGCTTCCCGGTCCACCACGCTACCCGCCGAGCCCTGTCCTCTGGAAGGCCACCCTACATCTTCATTTAGCTTCCTGCGTGGCCCGAGTTTGAGTTTCCAACCCCTGCAAATAAGTTGAAGAGACTTTTACAGATTGGTGGTTGTGCCTTATTAAATTGGACTTCTGTTTCTAGGTACAGACAGTGTGTTCCTGTCGTGACTAACTTTAGGAAGCGCTGTTTCTCGGAATTGATAAGACCATGGCACAAAACCGTGGCAGTGGGATTTGGTGTAACCCTGTGTGCAGTTCCTATTGCACAGGTAAAGTATCGTAGTAGCACTCAGCGTTTCTTGTCTTAGTGTACTGTGTCCTCTTGCGGGCTCAGGTAGGCAACAACCATCAGAGGAGCTCTCATAGTTTTACCCGTGCTCCCACCCGCCACGTGATGGTATACTTTTCTCCTGAACCAGCATCTTCTTTTCATAACTGAGCAAATATATTAATATCCCCATTTTAATTGTCTCATTTGGTAGGAACAGTATGTCAAGGTGGTCAAATTGTATAAAGAGGAAAGAGAGAAATAAAAGCATATTACAGTCTGTCAACAAAATAGTCTTTCATTGAACAAAAATTGAGCAATTTTTATGTGTCATACTCTGGAAATGTAAGAGCAAAACATCCTGCTCTCATAAAACTTACATTCTGGGGGGGAAAAAGGGAAGAAAATAAACAAATATAAAATGCCAGGGGCCAGCCTGGTGGCATAGAGGTTAAGTTTGCACGTTCTGCTTTGCTGGCCCAGGGTTGGCAGGTTTGGATCCTGGGCACGGACCTACGCACCACTTATCAAGCCATGTTGTGGCAGGTGTCCTGCATATAAAGTAGAGGAAGATGGGCACAGATGTTAGCCCAGGGCCAATCTTCCTCAGCAAAAAGAGGATTGGCAACGGATGTTAGCTCAGGGCTAATCTTCCTGACTTTTGAGGCCGATTTCCTCACTTCCTCCCTTTGAGGCTAATTTCCTCAAAAAAAAAAAAAAAAAGCCAGATGATAAGTGCTATGCAGAAAACAAATAGGGTAAGAAAGTAGGGAGTGGTGGGAGGGAGTTTGGTTTTAGATACGGTGGTCCAGGAGGGCTGTTCTGATAAGGTGTTTAAGTAGAGATCAGAACAATCTAAGGGAGCGAGCCATGGTAATATCTTGGAGAAGAGCTCGCTGGGCAGAAGGGACTGTTAAGTACAAAGGCCTAGAAGCAGGAGTATGCCTGATAATGTTTGACGAACAGGGAGGAGGTTAACGTGGCTGAAGTGGAACAAGGAAGAGAGAGTAATAGATGAGGCCAGAGAGTTAGCTGAGGATCAAATTGTGTGTTGTGTGCTTTGTGGGCCATTGTAAAGCTTTGGATTTTATTCTGAAAAGGAAGCCACAGTGGATTTTAACACAAGATTATTATGATCTGATATGTTTTTAAAGGTTGCTGTGTAGAATGAGGAAGACCAATAGGAGTCCCGGCATGAGATGATAGTGGGCTTGGACGAGGTGGGCGGCAGTGGAGGTGGGGAGAAGTGGGCTGAATGTCAGCAGGAGTCACTGATGGATTAGATGTGGAGTGTATAACCTAGATGCCAATGCTTTTAAAAGGCCTGAGCAATTGAAAGAATGGAACTGCCATTTACTGGGATGGAGAGGAGTGGGTTTTGGGAGGAGATCAAGAGCTCAGTTTGGAAATGACAGTCTGAGATGTCTAGTAGGTATGAAAGTGGCGCCTTAAAAGTCACTGGTTATATGCTTTATCAGGAAGAACTAAATAGGAAACCAGCAAATCCCTTTTTCGCAAAGTACTCCTGATACTTATATGTGTTTATCACAAGATTAATTCCAATTATCACCAGTATTTTCAGCATCTTCTGAGGCTGACTCATGAGCCCTCACTTTCTTGTGCCTCACTTCAGCAGTCATCTCTGCATGCTGATGAATCTTTAACCCTAAAACCCTTACTTGAACACCGGGCCATTTTCAGCTACAGTAGGACAGCCTCTTCTTTCTTCCTTCCTCCAAAAGATTTTTTTGGGTTTGTCGTTTCTCAGTTCATATATTCTTCTTCAGCCCACTTACCTCAGTTCTGGGCCACAAGGCAGGAGCCTCTAGTCATTCTGCTGCAGAAAGAGCAATCCCACTTCAGCTCTCTGAAATCTGCAATGGCTTTCCATTGTGTGTTACAGAACTGAAATCCAACTGACTCTCCCTGTACTCCAGTGCCCTAGCCAGTCTGTTTCATCTCCCTTGTGCCATCTGCTCCAACCAGACTAGATTCCTGAACATCCCCTGCATGCAACATATGTATTCTTTTCCTCATTATTTCTTCTAACCCAGGATGCCTGACTTTCTAATCCTAAATCCTGAAGTTGTCTTTAGGCCCAAATCTCACCTCTCTCTCTTTAAAGCCTTTCCTAGTTCCTGGCCAACAACTATCTCCCTCTCTGATGACTTAGGTTGTATATTTTGATATTTGATGATAATCCATTTGGCACTCTCTGAGTCAGGAGAGCATAATGGAAAGGGTACAAACTTGCGAGTGAGAAGATTTTGTTTGAGGTCTACATGTGTAGCTTTTGGGGAAAGTTATATAACTACTTTGAGCTTCCATTTTCTCTTCTATAATAAAGAAGTGATAATACCTGGACTGTTGTGAGAAAGGAGAGAAATGCCTTGTAAAATGTAGGGCGTTATGAAGACTAAGTTACCAGAATATGTCAAAATTAGCTTCCCATGAGCAGAGAGAATGTCATTGTTTCTAGCTTCTTTTAGTTCAAGGTACATAATGAATACTTGATGGAATGAAATATAAATATAGTAAATAAAGTTCTTGATTTGTTCATGTATGAAAGATATTTCTTGACTGCTGCTTTCAACAGGGGGTGATTCTATGTGTTTATACTCTAAAATAGCAAAAACAAGCCAGATGACAGAGGGATCAGTTTCTTTCTTTGTTAGTTCTGATATAATAAATACTCTGCTGAGGAAGAAAAAGGCCAAGTCAGGGATGACCTGTCATTACAGTTGCCACCATTTTAGTCAACGTGGCCACATTCCCTTAACTTCTAAGATAGTTATATTGGCTTTTTTTTTTTTTTTTAACATAATAGCTGAGGTCAGAGTGAAGAGTCCCCCTCACACCTACCAAGACTATAGTGCTCATAATTGCCCTCCCCCATCCCCCCATAACTTAATCCTCATCAACTCTATGAAGCCTTTTCTAAGCCATTCTCACTCAACATAGAAGTGATTGCTCCCTATGTATGCCCCTATTGTAGCCCATACAGACTTATGCCACAGCTCCCATGGTACTTCATGGCATTAATTTTCAAGTTCTCCGTTGGCCCCTGCCCCTTCTCCTCCCCCGTCTGAAATCTTTGAGGGCAGAGAATATATCTTATCTTTATATCCCAAGCATCTAGCACTGTGGTAATGAATGAATCATAACTTCATGAAACTCGTTTGTTATAATTACTAGCCTTTTATTTTATATAAAGAAATACTTTTTGCTTTTTGGAGCAGAGAATCAAGAATAAAAGTAGATAGACAGCATACTCTGGAATTATTTCCATATATTGTCTTCTTAAATAGCCAAAATAAAGCCTAAAAAGAAAAAGTTAACACAAAGAAGCATAGTGCAGTTGCAGTGTGAGTATCCTGTTTTTCACTTGCCTGTCTGTGATGAAGGTCTCAGCTCGAACTTTAGGTTAGAAGCTGAGTGAAGATGTTTATGTCTTTCAGAAATCGGAGCCTCATTCTCTTAGTAACGATGCATTAATGAGGAGGGCTGTGTCTTTGGTAACAGATAGCACCTCTACCTTTCTCTCTCAGACCACGTATGCATTGATTGAAGCAATCACTGAATATACTAAGGTAAGTATCCTCTTAAATCTTGATCATCTAAGCCAGAGGTTAGCAAACTATGGCTCACAGACCAAATCCAGTCTGATGCCTGTTTTTGTAGTTTTACTGGAACATAGCCAGACTCATGTATGTATTGTCTGTGACTGCTTTTGCTGTTGTGAGTTGAATAGTTGTGGCAGAAACTGTAGGGGCACAAAGCTTAAAATATTTACTCTGGCCATTTACAAAAAAAGTTGGCTGAGCTCTGATCTAAATCACTGGGTTTTAGACTTTTTCTAGGAAATTTTTTTAAAAGAAAAATCTTACATATAGCAGCCCAGTATATAAGACAGGAGAACCAAGCTGATCTGGTTCATGTAGGGCTGAAGGAGTCCAAAGTCTACCACCAGCAGCACCAGGGGCTTCTCTGTGAGGATAGTCTGAAAACCACTGATCTGAGCTAATAGGAAGAGTGAGTGTATGGATAATCAAAATTATTTATATGTTTATGTTACCTTTATTATTTTACCTTTACCAGCAGCTTTTTTCTTAGTCTTCTGAGTTTTTCCTCTGCATTGTGTTCTCTATTTCTAAATTGCTAATAAGCTTTTAAAAACATAAAAGTTAACAAGGGAAGATCTTGATGTCCTGGAATAATGCCTCTACTTCAAACAACAGTGCAGTTTCAGTGAGGCAGAAGAACTGAAGAGCCAGTTTGCTGTATGGGACTTCATCTCCTTGAGGTGTAAGTCTCACTAATCCTAACATGCCTCACTTATTTTACTCAGACTTATTTATTCTATATTTGTAGGCTGTTTATACCTTAGTTTCTCTGTACCGACAATATACAAGTTTACTTGGGAAAATGAATTCACAGGAGGAAGATGAAGTATGGCAGGTGATCATAGGAGCTAGAGTTGAGGTAAGCAAAAAGTTATTAGGCATTTCTGTATTAGTGCTCCTAGCTCATTTTGGCATTTAAATTATTGAATTAAGGTGTCTAACCAGTAACTGTTGCCTAAATCTATTTTTGTGTGTGTGTGAGGAAGATTGGCCCTGAGCTAACATCTGTGCTGGTCTTGCCACAGCATGGCTTGATGAGCAGTGTGCAGGTCTGTGCCTGGGATCCAAACCTGTGAAACCTGGGCCACCGAAGCAGAGCACGCAAACTTAACCACTACGCCACCAGGCTGGCCTCCCTAAATCTATTTTGAATAAGTCCATTTAAATGTGTTTACCCTCTTCATGTTGTCTGAAGTGCTTTGTTTAATTTACAGATGACTTCTAAACAACAAGAATACTTGAAGTTGGAAACCACATGGATGACTGCAGTTAGTCTCTCAGAGATGGCAGCAGAAGCTGCATACCAAACTGGTAGGTTACAGTTTTTACTATGGAGGCACCATTTGAGTTTTCATCTAGCTGTAAAATGAGGGCTTTAGATTAGATGGTCCAAGGCCCATTGTGGCTCTAACTTTGTGAGAAAATGTCCCCATTTCCAATATGTTAACCAACTTTTCCTATTTGTACAATAGCAAA
The DNA here is from genome assembly GCF_020826845.1 of Diceros bicornis minor. Lineage (NCBI taxonomy): Eukaryota > Metazoa > Chordata > Mammalia > Perissodactyla > Rhinocerotidae > Diceros > Diceros bicornis. The sequence continues at coordinate 7,881,387 of NC_080774.1, forward strand.
AATTAGCGCCCCTGTAGACCAGACCGGTAGAAGCTAGGTTGTCAATATCCAGAAAATGAAAAGTAATAAAATGATAAAACTACTGCCAATTGGAAAATTTGATTGCTTCCAAATAGTTTTTAAGCATTTTTTTTATAACCCAGCTAATTTATGAATAAATGGTCATAGAATGACACAGTGGGGTGAGACTTGAGATCATCAATCTATGTGAACCTTTTTGTACAGATGGAGGAAGTGAGACCTGGAATCATAGTCAGTGGCAAAACCAGGACAAATAATAGCTACCATTTATTGTCTATTTCAGGCTTTGTGGTAAGCATTTTATAGGCACTTTTAATTTAATCCCCACAATTCTTTTAAAGTAGGAGTTATTATTATCATTCCCATTTTATAGATGAAGAAACTGAGGGACAGAGGGATTAAGTAATTCACCCAAGATGCTGTGGTATGGTAAGTAAGCAGCCAAACCTGGGATTCAGCCAGGTAGATGAAATTCTAAAGCCTTTGCTCCTGGTAGCCAGGGCTTCATCCTCTGCACCTTGGCGCCCCATTATGGGAAATGCAGTTATTCATTCACTCTGCTGTTTTTTTGGACATCACTATCCATCCAGTGGACTAAAGCTGAATGGCTTTTAATAAAATATACTTTGAGGAAAACCCTAGTTTGATGTCTTACCTGGATTGGTCCCAAACCAGGTAGCTCACAGAAATTATAGTCTAGGATCAGCTCTTATTAAGAAAGTGGTATGTTGGGGCCAGCCTGGTGGCATAGTGGTTGGGTTCAAATGCTCCACTTCAGTGGCCCAGGGTTCACAGGTTTGAATCCCAAGCATGGAGATACACACTACTCATCAAGCTACATGTGGCAGCATCCCACATGTAAAAAAATAGTGGAGGAAGATGGGCACAGATGTTGGCTCAGAGCCAATCTTCCTCACCAAAAAAATAAATAAGAAAGAAAGAAAGTGGTATGTTAAGATACTTTTGTTTTCTCATTTCAGGATATCAGACTAGGGACTCTAGCACTAGAGACTCTTAAAGAGGATACAAAAGATTTTTTTAAAGTAAAAACAAAAAAGAATTCTTAGGTAACTAAAACCTGAGGAATCAGGGATTTTGAAAATGGAATTGGAATGAAGAGTGAAACAGCAGAAATGTGTGCCACACCAGAGGTGGGAGCAAGGTATGCAGCAGGAACATCACCAGGCAACTTTCACCACTCCCCTAGGCAGGCTTAGATCTAGCAGAAGAAAAGGGGGAGAGTACAGTGTAAGCATTAGCCAAAAAAATAGACATTTTCCAGAACTGATTGAAAGGGCTCACAAATGTTCTAAACAGAATTAAAAAAGAAAAAATCATGGCAAAATATTCAGAATGTAAAATATACAAAGAAAAATCCTAAAAACTGTAAGAAAAAAATAGATGTACTTACAAAGAAAGTATAATCAGACATTGACCTTCTTTATCAGCAACCCTAGGCAAGGTGACAAATCAGTAACCTAGAATTTTATACCCAGCCAAATATCATTAAAATGTGAGAATGAAAGATATTTTCAGATATATGAAGACTCACAGTTTACCAACTGCATATGCTTTCTGGAAAAACTACTCTGCAAAGAAAGAAAAATACAAGAATAATGAACAAAACTTAGTAAAACTTATCAAAAGTTTTGAGTGTTAAACAGATTTTTAAATAATCAAATCAGTCTGGGGAAGAAGTGAAAGCATGCTGAGCTTATCTTGTTTGGGAAGAAAAGAGACACTGGCTTAACCATTAGACATTGTTAAACACTACAAAAAGAATGGCAGGGGAATAAAGAAAATTTGATAAATTCAATTAAGGCAGGAAAGGTTTAAAAGAAAGCTGTTAATTAGAAAATGCAAAGTAAAATAGAGGAACAAATTCAAACATCAGTAATCACAGTAACTAAGAATACATTAAACTTACTTATTAAATGATCCTTTTAGATTGTGTTCAAAAAAATAATTCTAGCTAAAACTGTTTAGAGGCACACCTAACACAAAATGGCATAGGAAGGTTGAAAGTTATAAAAAGACAAACCAAACCATTACTAACAAAAGGAAAGCTACCAAAAAAGCTGGTGGCAGAGCGATGTCAGAATCAGAAAAAGGATTCAAGACAAAAAGCATTAAAAGAGACAGAACAATTCATCAAGATATCAGTCATGAAATATGTACTTAATAAGGCAAAAACTGTTAGATTTATAAGGAGAAACTGAGTTTCATACACATCTCAGAGACTCACATGTCAAGACCAAAAAAATTAAAGCTATTAAGGGTTGATATAGAATGATTTTTAAAAGCCTAAACAAATATATATACTGAATACAAAATTTTGCCCATCCTCCCAAAAATAAATATATATTATTTTCAAACACAAATAGAACATGTACAAAAATTGATTTTGTTCCAGGTGACAAAGACCTAGCAAATTCCTTCATACCCACCTCCCCCACCAAAAATCAAATGGAAATTTAAAAATATTTAGAATTATGATGACAGTACAGTATATAGCAGACCCAAGGAGTTGTAGACAAAGTAGCTCTTAAAGAGAAAGTGACACCTTTAAAGACATATGTCATAAATACAAAGAACAGCAGCCATGAATGATAGGTAATGGTCACTGTACCAGGAAGTATGGAAAATAAACAAATTAAACTTTTAACCCAGTAAGTTAGAGCAAAATAAATCTGGACAATGTAGAATAAAAGATATATGAATAAAAAAATAAGATTTGGCAAGTATGACTTCTTAGCAAAAGTAACATCAGAAAGGGCTATTATAGATATGGAGATTTCTTTTTTTTAATTATATGAGAATATTACCTTTATGTAAATCCCAAATTGGCCCAAGAAGTAAAGAATCCAAATAAGACCAATAATCATAACAGTTGAAATAGTATTCAAAGATTCTGTGCCCCAAAAGTGGACACTAAGCCCAGTTTGTTTTGTGGAAGAGTTTTATCAGATCTTCAAGAAATGTAATTCCTGCAGTACAGAAAGTGAACTAGTACATAGAAAATGATGATGGGGCCAGCCCTGTGGCATAGTGGTTTAAGTTTGAGCGCTCCGCTTCGGTGGCCCAGGGTTTGCAGGTTTGGGATCCTGGGCATGGACCTACACACTGCTCATCAAGCTGTGCTGTGGCAGTATCCCATATAAAGTAGAGGAAGATGGGCACAGATGTTAGCCCAGGGTCAATCTTCCTCAGCAAAAAAGTGGGGGATTGGCAGTGGATGTTAGCTCAGGGCCAGTCTTCTGCACAAAAAAAAAGACAGTGATGACAAGCCTCCTGACTATTGTAATTGTATAAAGCCAGCATAAGCCTGATCCCCAACTGGACTAGGCCAGCAACGAAACCAAAAAACTGTGGTTCAGTATCACTTATAATTATAGATGTAAATCAGCCAAAGGAATCCTGAGAAGAACAAAGCTGGAGGTATCACACTCCCTGACTTCAAAATATACTACAAAGCTATAGTAATCAAAACAGCATGGTACTGGCACAAAAACAGACACACAGATCAATGGAACAGAATCGAGAGCCCAGAAATAAACCCACACATCTATGGACAGCTAATTTTCGACAAGGGAGCCATATGATGGAGAAAGGAAAGTCTCTTCAATAAATGGTGTTGGGAAACTGGACAGCCACATGCAAACAAATGAAAGTAGACCATTATCTTACACCATACACAAAAATTAACTCAAAATGGATTAAAGACTTGAACGTAAGACCTGAAATCATGAAACTTTAAGAAGAAAACATAGGGGGCTGGCCCCATGGCTTAGCGGTTAAGTGTGCGCGCTCCGCTGCTGGCGGCCCAGGTTCAGATCCCGGGCGCACACTGACGCACCGCTTGCCCAGCCATGCTGAGGCAGCGGCCCACATACGGCAACTAGGATGTGCAACTATGACATACAGCTATCTACTGGGGCTTTGGGGAGAAAAAGGGAAAAAAAAAAAAAAAAAAAAAAAGAAGAAAACATAGGCAGTACACTCTTAAACATCAGTCGTAGCAGCATATTACCAAGTACCACATCTGACCAGGCAAGGGAAACAATAGAAAAAATAAACAAATGGGACTACATCAAACTAAAAAGCTTCTGCACAGCAAAGGAAACCATCAACAAAACAAAAAGCCAGCCTAACAATTGGGAGAAGATATTTGCAAACCATATATCAGATAAGGGGTTAATATCCAAAATATATAAAGAACTCATACATCTCAACAAAAAAAAACCTAACAACCCAATTAAAAAATGGGCAAAAGATCTGAACAGACATTTTTCCAAAGAAGATATACAAATGGCCAACAGGCACATGAAAAGATGTTCAACATCACTATCAGGCAAGTGCAACTCAAAACTACAATGAGATATCACCTCACTCCTGTCAGAATGGCTATAATTAACAAGACAGGAAATAAGTGTTGGAGAGGATGTGGAGAAAAGGGAATTCCCATACACTGCTGGTTGGTAGTGCAAACTGGTGCAGCCACTATGGAAAACAGTATGGAGATTCCTCGAAAAATTAAGAATAGAACTACCGTATGATCCAGCTATCCCACTGCTGGGTATTTATCCAAAGAACGTGAAAACACGAATGCATAAAGATATATGCACCCCTGTGTTCACTGCAGCATTATTCACAATAGCCAAGACTTGGAAGCAACCTAGGTGCCCATCAAGGGACAGATGGATAAAGATATAGTATATATAAACAATGGCATACTACTCAGCCATAAAAAAGGATGAAATCTGGCCATTTGTGACAACATGGATGAAACTTGAGGGGATTATGCTAAGCGAAATAAGTAAGAGGGAGAAAGTCAAATACCATATGATCTCCCTTATAAATAGAAGATAAAAACAATAACAAACACTTAGACACAGAGATTGGATTGGCGGTTACCAGAGGGGAAGCGGAGGGAGGAAGGAGGGTGAAAGGAGTGATTAGGCACATGTGTATGGTGATGGACTGTAATTAGTCTTTGGGTAGTGAACATGATGTAGTCTACACAGAAATCAAAATATGATGTACACCCAAAATTTATATAATGTTATAAACCAATGTTACCACAATAAAATTTAAAAAACAATAAAAGTAAAAATATATATATAGATGTAAATCGAATATAGCCATTTACCCTCAAAATACAATGATAATTCAACACTGAAAGGAAGCTATCAACATAATTCACTACTTGAGATTATCCATCTATTATGTATTAAAGGAGAAAAGCTACCCATGTAATCATCAATATATGCCCAAAAGCCTTCAGTAAAATGTAGTACCCATTTATGATTTAAATCTGAGAACAGTCACGAAGAGAGAATTTTCTTAATGTGATAAAAGTTAATTCTCCTTAATAATGAAATGTGAGAAGCATTTCCATCAAGGTCAAAAATAAGAGAAGGATGCCTTCTATTCTCCACTACCTTTCAATGTTGTACCGAAGGTTCTCATTAATGCAGTAAGATAGAAAAGAACCACCTGAATGTTCTATTGATGAATTGATAAATATGTTTATCTATATGATGAAATACACTAGCAGCAGGTAAAAGGAATGATAGAGCTCAAAAACAAATTTTTAAACAAAATTGCAAAATACGTTCAATAAATACCTTTTGTGCCATTATATAAATGTATAGTAACAAAATATTTTTCTGTGCGTCCCGTATGTATATAGTCAAATTTTATAAGATGAAAAAGATGCCCTTTAAACTCCCAACAAAGGTTATCTCTGATGATTGGGTAGGGTGAGGAAAGAGATCTTTGACAATTTTATTAGTGATCTCTTAATTTGTCAAAAAGAAATGTATATGTATTACTCATGTAGTTAAAAAGTTAAATTTATAAAATGTCTATTCAAAGAGCTGTGTAGCTATAAAGATAAGTGTGGGAATTGCATTTAATAATTATAATGATAGCTGCCGATAGCTGGAGAAAAATGCTGGGGTTTTGACAGTAAAGGGTAAAATGCAGACCTGAATGTGGAGGTAGAGAGTTCTCTGCAGAGAGAGGGATGGCAGTGCAGGCAAAGTGGCTCCAAGAGGGCTCATATGACAACCACGGAGCCCCCAGGCCTTTCCTTGTGTCTGTTTGCACCTTCTACCCTGTTCGCTCAGCTTAATTCTCCCATGTTTTGGCAGGAGCAGATCAGGCCTCTATAACTGCCAGGAATCATATTCAGCTGGTGAAATCGCAGGTGCAGGAGGTGCGCCAGCTCTCCCAGAAAGCAGAAACCAAGTTGGCAGAAGCACAGACAGAAGAACTTCGTCAGAAAACACAGGAGGAAAGGGACGAGAGGGCTGAGCAGGAGCAGGAGGCCTACCTGCGTGAGGATTGAGGGCCTGAGCTGCTGCCCACTTCTGCCCACTCAGCCTGGGGAAAGCAAGGGCGGATGCCATCTGGCCCAGGGTCAGCACAGCTTTCTCTGCCTGGAGAGGAGGTGGCAGATCCTGCCCTGGCCCCACAGGCCAGAGGCCTTTGTGAGTTGTGAGTGCCTGACCCCTTCCCCCATGGTCTCAGGTTTGTACTAGACCTGGTTCTTAGCCCGTGGGCACTGTGCCCTGTTTAACATTTCACCCCACTCAAAACACAGCTGCCCTCTCACCCACCGATCTTTTTATCTCCCACCAGAGCATCTCAGCAACCTGGCCAGAGAGGGGATCCCTTTTTTGTCATGCCCACAAGTTCAGTAGCTGTTTAACCTGTTTCCGATCTTATTCACATTATCAAATATATTTAGTATTTGTTCCCTCCATGGGGATGTGAGTTTGGGGGGAAATGGAGCCTGTCCTGTTTGTAGGAGTTCTTTTTAAGCCTTTCTAATGCCTTCTCTGACCTGGCCCCACTGCCCTGTAAGGACAGCTCAGGCCAAGGAGCCAAAAGTCCATTATCCTTCAGAGTGTTTACCTGGTGCTCTCAGCAGGACTTACTCCAACACACGCTTCTCGTTTCCTTCGAGGTTCTCTATTGTATCTGAAGAATAATTTTGTTTTTGCATTGAAAAAAAGAAAATGTGTGTCTAAAAAAGAAAATGTGTGTATGTCTTCTGAGGCCCTATACAACCTCCCTCCTTCACCCCCAGACTGGCAGAGCCCCAAGGGGCTCCAGGAATCCCCCCATGGAGTTCTGGCAGCATTTGCTATACTTGGGCTCCCATTCAACACATGCTGGTACAAGTTAGCCAGGTTTCAGTGTTTTTAATCCAAGTCAGCAAGGTTTGGGAGGGGTTTACAAAAATCAAGTCAGCATTTCCTCTAGACCATCAAGGATCAAGCTTTAAGGTTCTCAGTTTCTCATCATGATAGGAAAATCAACACTGAGTCACTCAGCCCACCCCTCGGAGCTGGGACAAGGGGGCAGCTGCGCACTTGAGCTCCTCGTCTGTCACCAGTGCCCACATGGTCCACATCTCCAGGGGGCTGAGGCGGTGCACCAGGAGGAGCCCTTTGTACAGGCAGGGGTCCAGGGGGTCCAGGGGCCGTCGTATTCCAAATGTTTTGAAGCCAGCATGGTGCATGGGGCTCACTCCCAGCTTCCGCAGGCACATACCCACAAAGACGTCATCTATAGGGAAGAGTTCAGCCTGTTCCACGGCTGCATGGAGGCGCTGCACGGTGGCTCTGGACATGACATACCCCCCACCCCCGGCATAGGGCGGGTAGTGGCGGGCCCTGTACATGGAGGGTGGGATGAAGTATTTGACCTTGGTGTTCCTGTTGGGCAGGGCCTGGCGGATGACATCTCCTACCAGGAGGTCCTGGGCTGGGTCCCAGCCATCCAAGAACTCTAGCACATTGGGGACATGGACAAAGACATCGTCATCTCCCTTGAGCATGAAGTGGGCCTGGGGACAAGCAGCCGCCACCCAGCGCTGCAGGTGCAGCTCCTTGAGCGTCAGGTTGAAGAAGTCCTCAGCAAAGTCCCACTGTAGGATATCATCAAACTCCCGACTCTCATAGGCCAGCAGCTGGGCTGGGGGCACAGGGCCTGCCACCCCTAGGAGGAACACCAGCTTCAGCTGCCGGCCCCTAGCCCATTCCCCCGCCCGGCCCCATGTGCTGCGGATGGCCGCACGCTGTTCCACGTGGCCAGGCTGCGACTTGATGGCCAGGAGCAGAAAGGTGTCCTTGGCACAGCCCGAAGGCTCCAGCAAGACAGAGAAGTTGCGGCAGTGGCGATAGGTCAAGAAGAGGCGGTGACGGCCAGGCAGGGACAGGGAGGCATTAGCCACTGTGTGGTTGGGTGGACAGTGGCTGCGGCGGGGCCCTGGGGGAGCCCAGTAGGGCTGGCGGGCTGTGGGACCCCCTGCCGGCTTGGCCTCCTTCAGGAAGAGCAGGCAGCTCAGCAGCAGCACAGCCAGGCTGTACAGGACCAGCCAGCCCAGCCTGCGGAACATGGCGGTTCCTGCAAGGAGAGAGCTGTGTGAGCAGGCCCAGCCCGTCCCCTGCCAGCCGCCGCCTCCCTCGTCCCAAGAGCCACAGTTGCCCAAAACCCAGCTGCTAAGTCCCTGCTGGCCTTTGAGACTTCCTTTTATTCTTTCCGTGTGTCCTCCGGCTCTTTCCAGAGTCCCTCTCTCAGAGGACAGACTAGCACACCTGCTCCGCCAGCCCTCACCTGTGTTCTGCTGTCATCAGAGGGCTCTTGGGTCTACTTTTCTCCATCTTGCAGCCACTTTAAAACTGAGGCGCCACAAGTCTTTTCAGCATTTCCCAGGAAACTCAAGTACCTTAGGAGCATCAGTGAAACGGTGCAAAGCTAGCTTAGCTTCGGGTTCAATTCATTCTAAGCACGACATTCAGGGCTCTCGAGTCTAATGTCAAACCATTTCCAAAAAAATGTCTGGTCTGTTGGTGACGCCCTGTGCTGGGTGTCTCAGAGATGACAGCCCCAGGCACTGCCCTTAGGGAGTTTGCTCCTCCAGGGAGAGGAAAGTGCAGGGCAGCAGGTGGCGGCGGCCACCACAGAACACACCCTTCACATCTGCCTGAAGTGGCCTGGGTTTCCTGGAGAGCCACTTAAACAGGCTTTAGGAAAAAACCACACACAATAAGAGCAGGAAAGCTGGAGACTTGTACCAGGGACCGCTACCCTGCGGCCACCCCTCACTCGAGCCTCCCACTCATGAGTTCTGGTGTCCCTCAGTAAGTCTCCCAGCAATCCAGAGAGAAGGCCGGGAAACAGTAACTAGCAGAGTAACCTGCCCAAGGTCCAGAGTAGCCAAGCCAGGCCTCAGGCCCGTCCTCTTCGCCTCCCCTGCCATGTCGTCCTGGTCCAACAGGCCTTTACTTCTAACCAGTCCACCCTCGTTCCTGTGGTCCCTGACACCGCTACTGCAAAAGCATCTCTTCTAGCTGCTAGGGATGTGGTGGCAGGCAAGAGAGGCAGGGCCACTGCTCTCACAGAGAAGAGACAGGCCAAAAAACACTAGGACAAACTCCAGATAGGGCTGAGGAGAAATTAAAGCAGTGTAATGGAATAATACAAGGACAGGGAAGGTTATTTTAGCCTATGGTAGTTTAGAAAGCCCCCCTTGACATAGGACATTTAAGCAAGAACTGAATGAAGTAAGGGACCGAACCACATCAAGATCTGGGGAGAGGGGCCGGCCCCGTGGCTTAGCTGTTGAGTGCGCACACTCCACTACTGGCAGCCCGGGTTCGGATCCCAGGCGTGCACCGATGCACCGCTTCTCCGGCCATGCTGAGGCGGCGTCCCACGTGCAGCAATTAGAAGGATGTGCAGCTACGACATACAACTATCTACTGGGGCTTTGGGAAAAAAAAGAGGAGGATTGGCAATAGATGTTAGCTCAGGGCTGGTCTTCCTCAGCAAAAAGAGGAGGATTGGCATGGATGTTACCTCAGGGCTGATCTTCCTCAAAAAAAAGAAAAGATCTAGGGAGAGTGTGCCAGCAGGGGCGAGAGTTAAGTGCAGAGCTCCTGAAGCAGGAGTAGGAGTGACGTCTATGAGGACAGCAGGAGTGTAGCGTGGCTGGAGCATAGAGGGCAGGGAGCAAAGTGGCAGAGGGTGAAGCAGTAGCATGAGGAGACACACACGTCAGGGCCACGGTGAGGGCTTGGGGAAAGCCTGCATTTCATGGTAAATGCCACGGAGATCCACTGGAGGATTTAGAAGAGGCAGTAAAAGAATTCACGTTGTTTGAAAAGTCACTACTGGGCCGGCCCCGTGGCTTAGTGGTTAAGTGCGTGCGCTCCGCTGCTGGCGGCCCGGGTTTGGATCCCGGGCGCACACCAAAGCACGGCTTCTCCAGCCATGCTGAGGCCGCGTCCCACATACAGCAACTAGAAGGATGTGCAGCTATGACATACAACTATCTACTGGTGCTTTGGGGGAAAAAAATAAATAAAATAAAATAAATTTGAAAAGTCACTACTGCCGCTGCAGTAATGGAGTGTGATAATGGGTTAGGGAAGGGCAAGAATGGAAAGAGGAGATAAGCTAGAAAACTGCTGCATTAGTCAGGACCCAAGACGCAGCTGGGTCTAGGGTGGTGGCTGTAGAGCAGGTAAGAGCTAGATGGATTTCAGGTGTGGAAAATGGATTTCAGGTGTGGGAGATATGCCAGCTATGGGTGAGGGAGCCCCGGGGGGAATGGTGGTTCCATGTACTGAGAAAGGCACAAAGCAGGCAGTCTGGTCTTGTCTGCTGCGTTTCAGAGGCCCAGGCTGGGGTGCGCTGCAGACCCAATTACCCCTTTGCCCGCAGGCTCCTGCTGCAGGCACAGAAACCCCGCGGCCCTCCACTGCCAAACTAACAGCAGTTCCCCACGCAGTGACTGGGATCCAGCCCGCCCCCAAGCCTGGACCACGGTCCCCCTCTCAGGCCTTTCCTCCTCTCCCCACCCCACACACCTATTGTGAATCCTAATTCAGTACCTGCTAAGCCTATGTCTCCCCCCATACTGTGAGCCCCCAAAGCCTGGTTCTTAACCCGGCCTGGACCTCGGCGAGTGCACGACACTCTCTAAGTGGGTGCTGAGTCCTAAGGGTCTGCAATTGTCTCTGGGGTGACAGCTGCCTCGGGTCCCAACATACTACGACGAGGGAAAGGCCCAGATGCTGGTACATTTTTTCCACGCGACAGTCTCTAAAGGGCTGTTGTAGAGACCCAAAGAGCCGCGAGGTGGCCAGAGCCAAGACCAGGAGCCCCGCGGTGGACACTCCTCTCGGGCCTGAGCACAGCGAGCAGCACTGCTCATCGAGGCGTCCGGGGCAGGTGGCCCAGGCTGGCCCCTTCCACACTCCCGGCTCCAGGCATTCTGACCCCAGCGGGGCGAACAGAAGCTGGGCGGGAGCAGGTGACCGCCTGGCCCCGACGCTCCAGTGGGGGCGGGAGGCTGCCCAGCCGCTGGGCAGGGCGGGGACCATCCCGCCGCGGCCAGACTCAGAGTCTGCCGGGCGGGGGGCCGGGCGTCCTCGTGGCTGCCCCGTGGTGGCCACGGCCGCGCGCGGAGCGGGAGCCCGAGGGGTGCAAAGGCGGCCCCCTCCCAGCAGCGGGGCTCCACGCGCCCCAGGCCCGGCACGACCCGCCCCACGCGGACCTACCTGAGGCGCGACGCGGGTCCGGCACAAGCGCAAGGCACAGGCGAGGAGCTCGCGCAGCGGAGCAGAGACCCCGAGCGCCAGCTGCGAGCACCTCGCCCGGCTCCGGCAGTGGGCGGGGCCCGGCCGCGGCCCCTGCGCCCTGGCCACGCCCCCGCGCGGCCCACACGCACCGCCCACGGCCGCGGGGGCGGGGCTTCTGGGGGGCGGGCCCGGGGCCGCCGCGAGTCCCTCCCACCCGGGTCTTCACAGCGCCGCGCGCACCTGCCCGCGGAGAGGCTGCCCCCTCCCCGCAGCCCCCGCTCCAGACGCGCGGCGGCCGGACAGACGCGGAGCCGCGGTGGCCAGAACAGTCTTTAATCCCGTGCCCTACAGGGCGAGCGCCCGGAGCGCCTCCTCGGCCGAGCGGTACTGGTGCAGCTGGATCTGGACCTCCACCGTCAGGGGCTCGGGCTGGTAGTCGCCTTCGTACATTAAAACCGTAGATTTTTTATTTTCTGAGAAAATAAAAAACACGAGAATGTAAGTCCGCAGAGATGAACGGGCCGGTTCTCGGCCGCCTGGACGGGATCAGCGCACGTCCTCAAAATGCAAACCTGTCCTCCGTCCCAACGGGAGCGCGGTTTCAGAACCAGAGATTCGGCCCTCGGGTCTTAACCGTAATAAGGAATAAAATGAAAGCACATCTACCTGGATCATTTCACAAGTCGCAGTTGTTTGAGTTACAAGGTGAACTAGCTGCTTTTTTCTTGGAACATTCTTTTCACCTGAAAGAACACTGACAAACTATGGCTATTCAGACGTGAATATTTGGCAGATATTTCCTAAAAAACGAATAAAGTAAGCCTGGAATTTCAGGGAAAACTGAAGCATTTTGATAATTAAATTCATAACACTTGAGCTTTCAAGTAGAAGTTAGAATTTTGGAACATTGTATCTGCCACCATGAATTTAACAGTTTTCCAATACTCAAAAGACTTTTCTAATGATATGGGTGATGATATTAAAGAATGTGATTTTGGATAATGTATAATGAAATGGGTCAACAGTTGGAAGATCTGCATCACTCAGGGAACCAGTGTTTTGCAAATAACCAATGCCTGATGTTACAAATTGCGCATGGGTAAGATATCCATTCAAAATGCAATGTTAAAAAAATGCAATGTAGACCGATGGATTTTAACGCAACTAATTATGAAAAAATTCATCCATATAGATTCAGTTTTTACATTGTAACAACCTTTAAAAAACTATTGGTTGTCAAATTTGATGTAATACCAAAGAATATCCACATTTGAATGCCTATTAAAATACTCCCCTCTTTTCCAATTCCATGTCCATGTGAGGTTGGATTTTCTTTTTACACTTCAATCACAGCCACACATCACAAGAGATTGACTGTAGAAGCAGCTATGCAAATACAGCTGTCCTCAAGCCAGACATTAAAGAGATTTGCAAAAATGTAAAAAGAAAAAAAAAAATTTAAGATCATCTGAGGCTCCATCACAAATCATGTGTTCATATTTGTATGAGTCATGAAGTCCAGCGGTGTAAGTCCTTTGTGCTTTTTCAAAGTTGTTTTGACTCTTCTAGGTCATTTGAATTTCTATATAAACTTTAAAACAGCTTGCTGATTTCTACAAAAAAGAATCCCTCCAGGAATACAATTGAGAGTTGAATCTGTAGATCAATTTGAGGGAAATGGACATCTTAACAATATTGAATGTCCTGATCCATGTACATAGTATCTCTTTCCACTTATGTAGATCTTTGATTTCTCTCAGCAACGTTTTGTAGTTTTCAGTATAGAGGACTGTCCACATCCTTTGTCAGATTTACCCCTATTTCATATTTTCAATGCTATCGTAAATGGTATTGTTTTAAAATTTCAGTATCTGATTGTTTATTGCTAGTATGGAAATAACAATTAGTTTTTGAATACTGACCCTGTATCCTACAACCCTGTTAAACTCACTTATTAGTTTTAGAAGCTTTTCTAATATAGGCATTTAATGTTATAAATTTCTCTCTAAATTCTGCTTTAGTTATAGCCTACTGATTTTAGTATTTTGTATTTTCATTTTCATTCAATTCAAAATACTTTCTAATTTCCCTTTTCTTTCTTTTTTTCCCTTTCTTCTTTGACCCATGGGCTATTTAGAAGTGTGTTATTTAGTTTCCAAAAATTTGGGGATTTTACAGATATCTTTCTGTTACTGATTTCTAATTTAATTCTACTGTGGTCATAGAGGATATTTTGAATGATTTGAATTCTTTTAAACTTATTGAGACTTGTTTTAAGACCCAGATTATGGAATATCTTGGTTCTGTGTGCACTTAAAGAATGTGTATTCTCATGTTATTGGGTGGAGTGCTCCACAGATGTCAGTTAACTCAAGCTGATTGGCAGTGTGGTTCAAATATTCTACTTCTTCCCTGATTTTCTGTCTACTTGTTCTTTCAATTACTTAGGGAGGTATGTTGAAATCTCTGAATATAATTTTGGATTTGTCTATTTCTCCATGAACTTCTATCAGTTTTTTTTCCATGTATTTTGAAGCTCAAGTATTAGATACATACATGCTTAGGATTGTTACATCCTCCTGATGAATTGACTCCTTTATTATTATGAAATGACCCTTTTTATCCCTGGTAATAGTCTTTGCTCTGAAATCTACTTTGTCTGATATTAATACAGTCACTCTCATTTTCTTTTGATTAGTGTTAGCATAAATATCTTTTTCTATCTTTTTATTTTTAATTTTTTGTATCTTTATTTATTTTTTTTATAATTTTATTTATTTATTTTTCCCCCAAAGCCCCAGTAGATAGTAGTATGTCATAGTTGCACATCCTTCTAGTTGCTGTATGTGGGACGCGGCCTCAGCATGGCCGGAGAAGCGGTGAGTCGGTGCACACCCGGGATCCGAACCCGGGCTGCCAGCAGTGGAGCGCACGCACTTAACCGCTAAGCCATGGGGCCAGCCCTAATTTTTTGTATCTTTATATTTCAAATGTGTTTCTGGTAGGCAGCATATAGTTGGGTCTTATATTTTTATCCAATCTGATCATCTCTGCCTTTTAACTGGCTGTTTAGACCATTTACATTTAATGTGATTATTGATATGATTGGGTCCAAGGCTACTATCTTGTTACTTGTTTTCTACTTATCCCATATGTTATTTGTTTCTCTTTTTTCCACCTTCTTTTAGGTTAACTGAATATTTTTGTGTGTGTGTGAGAAAGATCAGCCCTGACCTAACATCAGTTGCCAATCCTCCTCTTTTTGCTGAGGAAGATTGGCCCTGAGCTAACATCCGTGCCCATCTTCCTCTACTTCATACGGGACACTGCCACAGCATGGCTTGACAAGTGGTGTGCCGGTGTGCGCCTGGGATCCGAACCTGCAAACCCAAGGCTGCCGAAGCAGAGTGCATGCACTTAACCACTTGCACCACCGGGCCAGCCCCTAACTGAATATTTTTATGATTCCTATTTTCTCTCCTTTGTTGGCTTATTAGCTATCACTCTTTTTGTGTCATTTTAGTGGTTGTTTTAGAATTTACAATAAATATCTTTAACTTATCACAGTCTAGCTTCAAGTGATATTATACCACTTCACATATAGTTTAAGAACCTTACTATGACATACTTCCATTTCTCTCCTTACCCCCAACCCTAGCCTTTGTGCTATTATCATATACTTTACTTCTACATATGTTATAAAGTTATTTTTTGCATTAAGAAATCAACTATCATTTAAAGATTTTTTTGTGTGTGTGAGGAAGATCAGCCCTGAACTAACATCCATGCCAATCCTCCTCTTTTTGCTGAGGAAGACTGGCCCTGGGCTAACATCTGTGCCCATCTTCCTCCACTTTATATGGGACGCCGCCACAGCATGGCCTGACAAGCAGTGTGTCGGTGCACGCCCGGGATCTGAACCTGGGTCGCCAGCAGCGGAGTGCGTGCACTTAACTGCTACACCACGGGGCTGGCCCAAAGATTTTAAATGATAAGAGTATATTTACCCACAGTTACCATTTCCAGGGCTCTTGATGTCTTTGTGCAGATCCAGATTTCCATCTGGTATTATTTTTTTTCTGCTTAAAGGACTTCTTTTAACATTGCTTGTGGTAGAGGTATGCTGGTGATGCATTCTTTCAGCATTTGTATGTCTGGAAAAGTGTTCACTTCACCTTTGCTTTTGAAAGATATTTTTGTTGGGTAAAGAATTTTAAATTGATAGTTATTTTTCTCTGATGTTTCTAAGATGTTCTTCCACTGCCTTCTAGTTTGCAGTTTTTTCTGACAGTAAATATGCTATTATCTTTGTCTGTACCTAATGTGTCTTTTTTTCCTCTGGCTGCTTTAAAAGTTTTCTCTTTATCACTGATTTAGGCATTTCTCTTATTATCTAGCTTGGTTTAGTTTTCTTCACATTTCTTGTGTTTAGGATTCATTGAACTTTTTGGATCTGTGTGTTTACAGTTTCCATCTAATTTGGAAATGTTTCAGCACTTATTTCTTCAGATATTCTTTCTGCCCTCCCCACTCTCCTTTGGGGACTCCAACTGCATGGACATTAGCTCCTTTGAATTTGTCTCCAAAATTCACTGATACTCTATTTTTTTTTTCTGGCCATTTTTCTCTCTGAGTGTAATTCGGGATTGTTTCTACTACTTCAAGTTGACTAATCTTTTCTTCTGCATTCTCAAAGCTGCCATTAATCCCATTGAGTGTATTTTTCATGTAACATTGTAGTTTTCATCTCTAAAAGTTTGATTTCTTTTATCTTCCATGTTGCTAGATAACATAGTCAGTCTTTCCTCTAGCTTTTTGAATATATGGAATTTAATTTTAATAACTGCTTTAAGGTCCTTGTCTACTAATTCTATCATACATGTCATTTTTGAGTCGATTATTATTGATAAATTCTCCTTGTTATATATTACATTTTCTTGCTTTTTTGCGTGCCTGGTAGTCTTTTTATTGGATGACAGACATTGTGAGTTTTATCTTGGGCACCGGCTATTTTTGTATTTCTATCAATATCCTCGAGTTTTGTTCTAGGACACAGTTAAGTTGGACACTTTCAGGTCTTGCTTTCTCTTCCTGCTCAAAATCTGTATTGTTCCCCAGGGCACTGTGCTCAACCTTTTTCTCTTCTCTGTCAACATAAGCTCACGTATTTTCATAGCTTTGAACACCACCGATAAGCTGATTCATTCATTTAATCAATGTCTGTTGATGGCCTACTATGCTGGGGGCTGGGGGATTGTGTGACTTTAAATAATACAGGCACGGCCCCTGCCCTCCTGTAGCTTCAGTGCAGTGGACAAGATAAATATTAAACAAACAATTACACAGATTCACATCTATACAGTTACCATTGTGCTATACAGGAAAACACAGGATACTATGAAGAAAACAAGTGGGCCTACCCTAGTCCAGAGGACCAGCTTCCCTGAAGAAGGGCCGCTGAAGCTGAGATCTGACAGATGAAGAAGTCGCTGAGCGAACGGGGTGGCAAGGGCAAAGTCAATATTCTAAGCAGACCTCTTGGGACCTTGTAGGCCATGGAAATTTGGATTTTGTGATGTGGCCAGCAGGAAGTCACAGAAGAATTTTCAGCAGGGGAGTCACTCAACCAGATCTGCAAACAAGATTGGCCTGGCTACTGCAGGGGGCACTGATGGAAAGAGCGGCTGGGTGGTAGGGAGGAAGTGTAGACCACCTGCAGTGGTCTGGGTGAAGAACTAGGTGGTCTGACTGGTGGTGGCAAAGGAGATGGAGACAGAGAAGTGGAGTAAACTCCACAGCCCTGGGTGACAACGGGCGCTGAGGGAAAGGCTTCTTGGATGCTCCACATGCTTCAACTTCACATACACAAAACTGAGTTCATTTCCCCCCAGAGCAGCTTCTCAGCCTGTGTTCCCCATTCGCAGGCCCAAGGCTGAATCCTTCCTGCTTCCCGTGAGTCACCGGGCTCTGCCTGTTTCACCTCCCTAGTAACTCTCAGATCCATCCCCTCCACACCATTTCTGCCACCAATGTCTAAGCCCAGGCCTCATCATTTCTTGTCTTATACTTTTTTTTAGGTGAATATTTTTTCATTGAGATAAAATTCAACATTTTAACCATTTTAAAATCTATAGTTCAGTGGTTTTTAGCATATTCACAGTGTTATACAACCATCACTGCTATCTAATTCCGGAACATTTTTATCATCCCAAATGGAAACCCCAGACCCAATAAGCAGTCACTTCTCAATCTCCCCCTTCCCCAGGCCCTGACAATCACTAATCTGCTTTCTGTCTCTACGGATTTGCCTGTTCTGGACATTTCATATAAATGGGATTGTACAGTATGTGTCCTTTTGTATCTGGCTTCTTTCCATTAGCATGATATTTTCCAGATTCATCCACAGTGTAGCAGGTGTCAGTCCTTCACTCCTTTTTGTGACTAAATAACATCCCATTGTATAGATGGACCATTCATCCGTTGATGGCCTTTTGGGCTGTCTCCACTTTCTGGCTATCGTGCATAGTGCTGCTGTGACCTGCCTTGTACTTCTGCAGCAGTCTCCCAGCTGGTCTCCCTGTCTCCCATCTCTCCCTCCAAGCCAGAGAGTTCTATCTAAAACTTAAATCTAAATCTTACCTATTTCAGACACTTCAGTGGCTGCCCATTGCCCATAAAACAAGTCCAGGCTCTTCAGACTGCAAATAAGGGCTAATGACCCGAAGCAGGAGCCAAATGACCTCTGAGCCAGAAGGACCCTGGGCCAGTCCCAACTCTGAACCCCCTGTTCCTCCTCATCCTGGCTCCTACCCCAGAATGCCTTTCCTGCACATAGCATAACCTGCAGCAAGCTGCTCTTGTCTCAGGGTTGCAAAGACACTGAGTGTGGTCCTTGGGGTGGACATGGCCTTCCCACGGGCCAGGAGATACGATTCTCCATCTGCTAATTCCTTTGGTCCCAAGTCAGGCTGATCCCTCAGCAGGTCCTGCTATGGTGTGAATGTTTGTGCCCCCCTAAAATTCAAATATTGAAATCCTAACCCCCAAAGGTGATGGTATTAGGAGGTGGGGCTTTGGGAGGTGATTAAGTCATGAGGGCAGAACCCTCATGAATGGGATTAGTGCCCTTATAAAGAGGGTCCAAAGAGACCCATCACCCCTTCCACCACATGAGGACGCAGCAAGAAGGCGCCAGCTGTGAACCAGGAACAGGACCCTTACCTGACGCTGCCGGCACCTTAGTCTTGGACTTCCCAGTCTCCAGAACTTTGAGAAATAAACGTCTTTGTTTATAAGCCACCTGATCTGTGGTATTCTGTCACAGCAGCCCAGATGGACTAAGATAGGTCCTCAGTAAACATTCCCGGCTCTCAGTTACCATCTTTGGCTCTTACCTTTTTTAGCTTTCTTATTCTTCTTTGAGTCCTGAGAGAAAGAACCACAAAATAAGATGCTCGCTGGAGAGGGGGGATGCTGGGGAAGGCGGGATGCAGAATCTGGTGCCATCTGTGGGCAGCTCCCACCCCCGCCAGGGCGTCTCCTGGTCCAGGAAGGCAGGGCAGGGTCTCCTAGGGAAGAGGGGCCTGACCTGCCCACTTGCCTGGCCCCTCACACCTGAGAAGGCTGCTCCACATGCCAGGACCCCGCAGATCCGGGAGCCCCGCACCCTTGCCGCGTGACCTAGGGAGAGGCCCTCCTTCTCGCTGGCCCTCCTGTGCCCTGGGGCCCCGCCATTGCTGGGGCTTCTGGAGGGGTTTGGGGGGCTCAGAGCCCCTCATCCCACAGCCCGCCTCCCCCTCCCTCCCACCACTTGGCCCCACGGCCCTTCCTTGCCCAGCACTGGTTCTGTGGGGAGGGGTTGGCAGGGGCCCTGCTGTACCCTGAGAAACGTCAGCCTGTCGGATTCCAAGGTGCGGATCAGCCCGAAGTTGCACACAGTGGACACAAGTGGCTCCCCGACGAGCAGCGGCTCCAGGACCACCATGCCGCTGCCCAGCACCCGCAGGATGGGCGGGTCCTGGAGGAGCTCCTTAGGAAGCTCTTTCTTCTTCTTGGACCCCTTCTGTACCTGTGGGGAGAGGCCAGGAGGGTGGACAGGGCCAGGTAGGAACCCTGGCTGGAGTGCCCATTGCCACCGCCCAAGGTGGCACCAGATGGTGCTGGGTGGTACCTTAACTGCCTCTTTCTCTCCTTTTCCATCTCTTCCCTTCTTGTATTTCTTGTCCTTCTCTCCTTTTCCTTTCTTGGCAGACAAGGAACTGTCGATGGGAGGCGGCCCCTCAGGCCAGGAGAGAATCTAAGGGACAGCAAGCGGCCTCAAGTGAACAGAGGGCCAGTTGGGGTTGGCTGAGATCTTTCTGCAAAGGCACTGAGACCAGCCAACAAGGGAGCAGGGCTACAGATGCCCTGACAGAAAACCAGAACAGAGGGGAAGGGGGGCATAGTGCCGACCATGGTGAATTCCAGCCCTACCTTCTCCTCCACGATGGTCACTGTGGTTCCCGCCAGCAGGAAGGCCTTGAGTGGCACCAGGTCCTTGAGGGTGTGCTGCATCTCGTAGTTGCAGGGGATGGCGTCTGCCCAGGGCTTGCGGACGGTGCTGAAGAGAACTGTCCTTGGGGAGGGAGATGAAGAGGTGGGTGCCATCACCCAGAGGGCTGTGGCTGGGACCAGGGACAAGGCTGTGAGGGCCCTTTGAGAAGACATGCACAGCGTGGGGCCTGGCACCATCAGGAGGGTGGGGCTGAAAGGCGGGAGGGATATGGGCACAGAGGAAAAAGCAAAGCCGTAAATGCCCGGTGGAGACTTCCCCTGGGGCACACTGTGCACTGAACAGTGATGGAAACCAACCAAACACGAATCAAAAGTTTTTAAAAATTTCAGCAAAGTAGTAGTAAAAGAGTGAATCATTTCAAATTTCCTGAATTGTTAGAAAGTGATATTCTAGTGCCAATCAAAATTGTCTTTGGATGTCACAGGGCTTGACAAACTGAGTGTGGAAATTCACCTGGAAGAGAAAGCAGGAATTCCAAAGAATACACTTAAAAGAGAAGGACAGGGACTCAAACAGATATCTGGACACCAACGTTCCCAGCAGCATTAGTCACAATAGCCAAAAGGTGGAAACAACCCAAGTGTCTACCGATGGGTGAACAAAGTGTGGGATAACCACACAATGGAACATTAGTCAGCCTTAAAAAGAAATGAAATTGGGGCCGGCCCAGTGGTGTAGTGGTTAGGTTCATGTGCTCTGCTTTGGCGGCCTGGGGTTTATAGGTTTGGATCCTGGGCCTGGACCTACCCTATGCACCACTCATCAAGCCATGCTGTGGTGGCATCCCACATACAAAATAGAGGAAGATTGGCATGGATGTTAGCTCAGGGACAATCTTCCTCACCAAACAAAAAGGAATGAAATTGTGACACATGCTACAACATGGATGAACTCTGAAGACATTATGCTAAGTGAAATAAGCCAGATACAAAACAACAAATATTGTATGATTCCACTTATGTGAGGTACTTAAGAGTAGTCAAAATCGTAGAGACAGAAAGTAGAATGGTGGGTGCCAGGGGCTGGGGAGAAGGTGGATGGGGAGTTAGTGTTTAATGGGGACACAGTTTCAGTTTGGGAAGATGAAAAAGTTCTGGAGATGGATGGTGGTGACAGTTGCATAACAATATGAATGTACTTAATGCCACTGAACTGTACACTTAAAAATGGTTAAAATGGGAAATTTTATGTTATGTATATTTTACCACAATAAAAAAAAAGATGAAGATGTTGTAAACTGTGAACTCCAGGAGTGTGATATGGCATTATTCATTTTCATATACTACCTAATACCTAGTCTAGTTTCTGGCACCCCAAAACAGGTATTTTATGAATGAATAAATTCATTCATAAATGAATAAATAAGTTATTTATGCCACCAGATTTTTAAAGCATATTGGAAAGTAAAAATTCTCAAAATTGTAAGATACTGGGTCAAAACCAGAAACAATGGCCCCAGCCTAGAATTCAGAATCCAGAATTAGACTGATAGTCATATCAGAACGTAATGTGTGACCACAGTTGAGAAGTAGTGTAACATATATTGTTTTAACAACTGGATCACAGCATGAGGGAGAATTAATAATATACTATAACAAATATGAAATATGTCTGAGTTAAACATTAATAAAAATTAGAAGAAAATAGGATAAAATACTTATTCCAGCACTGAGATGGGAAAAAATTTTCCCTCAAAGAAAAGGAGAGTGCAATAAAAGATAAACTTATGGACTGAAATATAACAGAAGTTAAGCCCAATAACATAATGGTGTCAGCCCAGGGCTTGCAAACTGTGTAAATTAAATGTGCAAAAACATGTAAAAGGGAAACATAAAAATGAAGAAAACATACTTGACAATAATAACTGATTAAAAAAATTAGTGCTACAGACAGAGAGAATCTGAGATAGAATGTGAGTAACCCTACTTTCTAGGTTAAGGAAATTTCATAACCTCCTGAATTTAAAAATGCCTGCAAAAAACCCTGGTGATAGAATATTGCGTACAAATACATGAAGGATAACACTCAAAAATCTACTAGAGAGTGATGAAGGAGTTGACACCTTCTATCTTCAGACCATCATCTTCCTAAAACGTAAATCTGACTTTGGTCCTCTCCTCTGCTTAAAGTTTTTTTAATAGTTTCCACTCAGGAGAAAACAGGCTTTCTCTCTACCTACCTTTCCAGCCCTCTTTCTTTCCAATTCCCACCTTCCTCCATATTCAAGTTCTCGCAGCTGTTTGCTTCTAAGTCTGTGTGCCCGTCGTGAGGGCACAGGTGTTGCCCTCTCTGTCCCCTAACGAGGCACGTCCCACACATGGTGTATTGTCATAACCGTTTATGTCCCTCTTGAGATGGGCAAACGCCCCAATAGAACAGACCATTTTCTATCTTGTTTGTTGTGTGTTACCCTGATACCCAGAATCATGCCCACTGAGAGTAATTAATTCTCTGGGAGGAGTTAGATGGATGGAGGAGAGGAAATTTTGTTTTCTAATTTACATAATTTTTAAAGTGGTAGAATTATTTGTGGCTCTTGCTTTTTTGTTAATCTTTCCAAAAATTAAAACAACAGCAACAAAAGTGTCATGGGCTGTGTTTAACCTAGAACCTGGCGCAGAATTGGCTGGTTCCATCGCTGTCTTCTGTCCAGCAGCAGGGACACCTGTTCCCTTTGTTTCGTCACCAGTGGGAATGTCGGCACTGGGTGTGGGCGGCTTCAGCTCCCCCAGACTCTCAACAAGCCTGTGTCGCTTACTTTTAGTCGAGGTTTTAAATAATTTTTTAAAAATAATTCTATTAGCACATTTTAAGAGAAGCTAGCTTCCCAAATTCCTTGAGGGCATCAGCAGCAAAGTCTGCGTGAGATGAAAGTTGAGCTAACTAGAACTCAGTCACACATTTTGTTGTCTGTACTCTGGTCATCAGAAAGAGTGAAATAACAACAAAAGCTGAAAGCGAGTATTTCGGGAAAAAAAATCAAAACTCAATGTCTTGAAATTAGTGTAAAACAGTTAATAGAGTTTCAATAATAAATGAGAACTGACTCTAAGTTCTTGTAAAATTCTTCATTATCAAAAAAGACTCTTGATCAAATAAGACAGAATGTGTGGTACATATGAAGGCCGTGGAATAGACTAGATTGGACTTCTTAAGGCAAGAAAGAACCTAGTACTCAGATTGGAAGATCCATACCACATGTTAGATGTTAGAATACTTCTGGATGAATTAAAAAATTAAACTGAAGGTTTTCAACCCTAAGAGCTGAAATGCAAAGGCTGTCCATTTATTATCTCTCTGTTGACTAAAGAAATGCAGTCATTCAGAAAACCTTGGCCTTTCAGGGAAAAGAGATTGAGCTGCACTTTGAGCGGAAGGTGAGGACTTTAGGAAAGAAGGGGAACACTTAACCCAAACACACCCGCGTAGCTAACGGCCTGGAGGGTCCAGCTACCGAGAGAGCGCGGCCTCAGCCGTTCAGAGTGGGCTCCAGGGAACTCTCGGCTATCGGGACCAGAAGGGGGAGGAGGCAGGTGGGTCTGGGCTCGCTGTGACCCTGGTGACCCCAGGCCCTGCTCCCACCCGGGTCTCCATCCTTACCCTGGGGATGGGCAGAGCCGGGGATCTATAAGCGGCCGCAACTTGGCCAACTCTTCTGCGGAGTCTATCAACCTTGGCAAAGGCGCCGACCCGCCGGAGACCAGGGACTCCTCCAACTCTCCCGACTGGGACTGGGTCGTCAGCCCAGACTCCAGCGAGTCTTCAGCCTCTTCGATGACTTCTTCAGGGAACTCTTCGCCTAATCGTTCCAGGCTGGGAGAGGGCTTGACGATCTGCCAGAGAAGACACAGAAACTCATCCGGGGCTGCTCTCTTCCGAGTTCCCATCTGATGCAACGTGATTGTGTGTGAATAGACATCAGTGTTTGGATGAAGTGGAAGATAAGCAAACACATGAACTTAGGAGGCAGAAGTTTAAAAAAAAAATGCCAGTCATTTCTTGAGCGGTCTATGTTAGACTAAAAACAGTAACAATAACAACTTCCACGTGAGATGGTGGTTGCCCATACATCTCCTGGTTGGATGACATCCTCGGGTTTTCTTTGATGGGAAGGAGAAGCGAGGTGTAGGGGAGCTGGAGAATGGGGCTGGGAGCATCAGCCTAGACGTGAAATTCTGGGCTGCTCCCTTGTTAGGCTGTTTGCTCCTATTACAAGCGGGACCCAAGGGGCGAGCACAGTTGAGAATTACTCCAGCTGCAAGGAAGGGGCTGAGCAGAAGCCAGTTTCCTGCTCGGAGTAGGATATGAATCAGAAAGATCCATGTGAAAGGTTTTCCTGGGCCCCAAGAAGCTATTCTGCCTGTGCAGGAGACCCTGTGGACCCAACAGCAGAGCCCCCCCTATTCTCAGGAACAGCCCAAGGGGCACACACCTCAGCCAGCACGCCACCATATTCACTTCCTTCACCCTCTTCATCTTCCACAAAATGGTAGGTCACGTAGTAGCTGTAGGTGATAAAAGGGCCCTGGGGCCCTGGTTCCGGGTCCAAGACAGAGGTGTCCGGGACCCCTCTGACATTTCCAATAGTCACCACGAACTGTGCCTCACGTGCCAAGAGATCTGCGGGGGGTGAGCAGGAGTGAGGAGAGCCACGGGACGGAAGTTGGCAGACAGACACAAGAGAGGACAAGGCGAGCACAGCTCCCTGCACTCTCTCCTCCGTGCAGGGCGGAGCCTCAGAGTTTGCAGACTTGGCTTCATATCCCAGTTCTGCCAAGTTCAAGCAGTGATTCTGGGTAAGTCTCCTTTTGGTACAAAGATACCCCGTATGCTGGTAAGACATCCCTCTTAAGCCTTGTTTTCCTGATCTGTATAATGGGAATGATAGTAGCTGCTTTGCAGGATGGTTACAGATCAAGAAGATATGTTACCCTAGCACATGCCTGGCACCCAGCAGGGGTAGCTATTGTTATCCGTGTCTGATCACCCTGACCTTGAGGAGGCTCTGGTGCAGCTTGCGGCGTGGGCCACAAGGGGGTGATCTCAATCCACCGTGGAAGTAAAGAAACTGATGTAAAAAATGTTTCCCATTTGCCTCTGAAGGGAGGGGACCGCGATGGTCCCGGCCTCCCTACCACCTCTGTCCCCAAATCCCAACCACAGGGATCAAAATCTGGGAGAGCACTCTGACCAAGAAGGTGAGCTCCAGCTGACTAGCAGTGTTGCAGGGACAGACGGGCACACGCCCCTAGTAGGGTGGTGGGCGGGCAAGCAGCGGCTCAGAGTGTCAGATGCCAGCCCCTCCCCACCGTGCACAACAGCACTCTCACCCCCACTGTGGCTGAGCCCCCGGAACAGGTGCTTCTCACTGGGAGACACGGTGATGTCGTCTAGCACGCAGAGCCGGGACAGGCTGTCGATGGTGAGGCCCCGGTAGTAGGGCACCAGGGCCAGCGGGTTCCCCTGCAGCACCAGCAGCCGCAGGTGTTGGAGGGTGCTGAGGCTGGCGATCATGCTCTGCAGGTCCGTCAGGTTGTTGAAGCCCAGGTCCAGAGAGACGAGGTTGGGCCTAGAAGGCGAGCAGGACCGTCCAGGAGTCAAGAGGCCAGGTGAGCAAAGGGTTGGGGACAGGGAGCTGTGGTCTTGCCCTGCCCAGCATCCCCCAGCACCCCGTGTCCAGGACAGATGGGAGGCCTGATGCTGAGTGTGGGATGGGAAACTGCCCATCCTTGACTCACGCGCCTTGTGCTGCCCTTGACCCACGTTGACCCCGTGTCGGGAAGGACCTCCTGGTTCTACTGCCCCCCTCTCTCCGTGACACTGCTATCCTCACTATGGTGCAGAGATGGCCCTCGTCACATCCTGCCTCCACCTGACTTCTATTTATATAGATCTTCTTTTCTCGGTTAAACATCTTGGTATCTCCTGTAGAGGCTGATACAGTCTTGTGCATCTAGAAGGTCCTCAACAAAGGCTGACAGACTGGCAAGAAAGACAGAGGGAAGCCACTGCGGGGAGGGGCAGTGGGTGGGGAAGGAGAGGTGGGTAGATATGGAGACCTGGGAAGAGGTCGCCTGAGGCTTGAGGGGTCTAGAACCTGGAGGACACTTTCCAGAGCTGAGCACACATATGACCACAGGAAGCCATTTGGTTCATTTCTTGGAGCACTCAGCTGAAGAACATGCCAGTGAGGACAAAGGAGGCGTCCGCCATCCCAGCCTGGTGAAGAAGGCCAGGAAGGGGGCAGGGCGGTTTCCCTGCACAGACTAGAAAGCAAACTGATTTCAGCTCTGAGAACAGAGGCAAGAAAACACAAGGGGACACTTCAACAGCACAGTCTTCCACAATCACACCTGACAGTCTCCCACTGATTGAACTCAGGTGCTTCACCGCCCCTGCCTCCCTCCTTTCATGGGCCATGCTGCCCGTGACATTGGCCAGATAGTCAATGGGAAACATATGAGAAGAATGCTTTGTGGAAACCAGCACACAGACTTTACCCCAAATCAGCCAAGATCAGAAACATCAGCAAAATTGATTCACAAGAAGTGTACCCTCCTTTTAATTTCAAACCAGTGAAAGATGGAGGTTTCACATATACGTTTTTATGAAATCCACACTGGGCATTAAACGTGTTGCCTTATGGTAAGGATGTTTTCCAAATCAAAAATCAGAACACTTGGTACTTGGTCCACAGCACGAGTGTGAAACCAGCTGTCACAGGAAGTCCAAAGTGTCTTCTCCTTCTGTGCTACATTCCGACAGCTATGGTCTATGAAGAAAGGAGTCCTGAATCGTACACAGCCAAGACTGTCGAGGCAGCCTGGCCAAGAGCAGGAGAGGGGCGAGGAAGAAGGAAATTATGGTTGGAGACAGGGACCTTCCAAGAGCATACATGGTCAGGTCACCCAAGAGAGCATTCCCAGGTTACCTGGGGAAGCGGGGAAGCAATGCTGACCTTCGCCTTCTGCCCCTTTGGGCTGTGAAGAAGGTGAACAATGATAAGCCCACGGCAGCGCTATCCAGGACGCTGAAACCCTGGGAATCTTCCCAGCATGCTCTGAGAAGCCTTCCTGGCCCTGCTTCCTCCGATGGCCTTTCACAGGTGGTCTGATCCCCTCTTACTTCTCAGATCCAGGGTGTTCAGTTTCCCACCGCTCACCCACCAAGAAGACCAACTCAGACATCAATAACTGAGAGGTGACTATTCTGCACAACCTCAAATGCACACTGAATTTTCAATCACAATGGAACATCCAGATTCCACCGAGAGCTGTCTGCAGGGCAGCGGTTCTCAACTGGGGGCAGTTTTGCCCCCCAGTGGACATTTGGCACCTTGGAGACATTTTTGGTTGTCATAATTGGTGTGGGGTGGGTGATACTGGCATCTAGTGGGTAGAGGCCAGGGATGCTGCTCAACATCCTACAGTGCACGGGACCACCCCACAAGGAAGAATCATCTGGCCCAAACATCACCAGTGCCTAAGTTGAGAAACCCACTCAGAAGCATGGCCTCGAAGCAAAAGGTCTGACTCACTCCCACTACCTCTTGGTAACCCCCACTGGGCTTCAGTGGGATTTTTTATTGGGTCAGAGAAATAAATCCTAGGTCTGGAGTTGGCCACCAACCAGGAGTTATTATAGAAAAGAGTAAAGCTGTGATCTTCAAGCCACCAGGTTAGAATCACCCAAATCTAACGCTTCATCCTTCCTCTCTCTTCCCATTTGGGGATCCTGAGTTACCAGTGATCCGCAGTGACGTGTAGACTTTCCAAGGGGCCCAGAAGTTTGTTGTGACCTAACCCCAAGTGCTGGAGCCCCGGGGGTGGGCGGGCGCACAGACACTCCACGCTGGTGACCTCGTTGCCGTAGAGCTCCAAGACCTGCGACAGGAGCAGAAGGACAGTGTCCGTGAGCCCAGGCAAACTGAGTCCACTCCCTTCCTTCCGCCTGGGATGCTGAGGAGAGGAATTACGAATCACTCATGCCACGCCTCCCTGCAACTAGCTGGATTCCCTTTTAAAAATCTGGGGGGCTGGCCCCGTGGTGCAGTGGTTAAGCGTGGCACGCTCTGCTTCAGCGGCCGGGGTTCATGGGTTTGGATCCCGGGTGCAGACCTACACCACTCGTCAGCCATGCTGTGGTGGTGACCCACATACAAAATAGAGGAAGATTGGCAACAGATGTTAGCTCAGAGTGAATCTTCCTCAGCAATCAATCAATCAATAAAAATTAAAATCTGGGAAGAAAATATTCCTGCAGCAGGTGTTGGAATGTTTCTTTTCCTTTTGTGGAGGAAACTTTAAAATTTGGATGGGAGGTGATATTGGAGAGGGTGGGAGGGGACATGTATAGCATTTTGGCAACTTCTCAACTGTGGCAATACGTCTCTGGGAAAGCCAAAGGGGCCCTGGATGGAACAAGGAATAAACCCAAAGATAACAGCTAGCTCTTGTCTTTCTCCTCCAAGGCCTTGCCTGTTTTTTTCTTGAGCATGGCACTGAGCCATATTTCTGAGTACCTTCTGCCACTAAATCTACTAATCTCAGCATTTAATTTAAAATTGAGACCATTTTGACATGCTCAGCTGAAGACTCATAATAAAGCCTGGCCTACCTTTTCTGAAACAATTTTTTATTGTGGTAAAATATATATAACATAATTTGTCATTTTAGCCTTTGTGTGTGTGTGAGGAAGATCAGCCCTGAGCTAACATCCATGCCAATCCTCCTCTTTTTGCTGAGGAAGACTGGCCCTCAGCTAACAACTTCCTCCACTTTATGTGGGACGCCGCCACAGCATGGCCTGACAAGCAGCATGTCGGTGCGCACCCGGGATCCATTTTTAAGTGTACAATTCAGGGGCATTAAGTACATTCACATCGTTGTACAACCATCATCATTAGCCACCTCCAAAATTTTTCATCACCCCAAACAGAAACTCTGTACCCATTAAGCAACAAACCCCCATTACCTTCCCCACTGCCCCTCATAACCTCTAATCTATTTTTTGTCTCTGTGGATTTGCCTCTTCTAGATATTTAATGTAAGTGAAATCATCTAACATGTGGCCTTTTGTGTCTGGCCTCTTTCATTCAGCAAAATATTTTCAAGGTTCATCCATGTTGTAGCTGGATCATTCCTTTTTATGACTAAATAATATTCCACTGTATGGATAGACATGTTTATCCATTCATCTGTTGATGGACACTTGGGTTGTCTCCACCTTTTGGCTATTGTGAATAGTGCTGCTGTGAACATTGGCATATCAGAATCTGAGTCCCTGCATTCAATTCATTTGGGCATATACCTAGGAATAGAATTGCTGGGTCTCATGGAAATCTACTTTGTGAGGAATCTGGTCTACCTCTCAAAAGCGTGGGGCTGGCTCTTAGCACACCGCTGCAATGGCCAAACTTTCTGTGTGTGGGGCAGGGCCTCTGGGCAGTGCTGGCTCACAGACCTGGGCTCCTTTACCTTGAGAGTTGGAGGCAGATTGACGGCATCGATCTCCTTGATTCGATTAGCACTCAGTACCAACTCTTCAAGCTTGGTAAATTTCAGGAGGTCTTTATCCACCAGGCTCACCTAGAAGGGAAGGAGAGGAAGCTAAGAGCTCTAGTGGGCAAGGCAGCATTGGAGCAGAAGCCAAGTCTCATCCATCTTCAGAGAGTTACACCCGCCCCCCCATCCCCTTTCCTCTCCTGGAAGCCTTTCCTGCATCGTGCTGCCAGGATCCAGTGCCTTGATCATTGCAGCGACCTCGCACCTCTTCAACCCTCACCCCTCCTTTGACTGTAGGTGTTGTACAACCTCCAGCTCAGCGTCCTGTGTCCCTTGTTGGACTGTGAGCTCCCGAGGGCAGGAATCCCGTTTTCTTTGCTGTCTACCCCAGAGCCACAGTGAACTCTAAGCCTTTATGTTTACACACAGCAGGGTCAGACCAGAAGCCTCAGGAGCCTATCCACGAATCCTCAGTTCCCTGTGGCCTCAAAGACATTAGAGGCCCTTCCTGGCTGGGCTTTCTTCTCTAGGGTGACCGATTGTGCCAACTCGCCCAGGATTGAGGGGTTCCCAGGCCATGAAACTCTCAGTGCTAACACCGGGAAAATCCCAGGCAAACTGGCATGAGTTGCTCCCCCTCCCCATCCCCTGTGTAAAATCAGTTTCTCTGGGAAAGGAGAAGCAGGCTCAAGAAGGCTAAGACCAAGTTCCCAGGCAATTTTTGGGCTCTGTTACTGATATAAGCAAAGAAGGCTTTTTAGTACCAGAAATTAATATAGTACTCTGTCAACCCTCCAGCCCGTGGCCCCCCCAGTTTAAATTAAGCAAAATCAATATGGACACCATGAAAGGTCTCTACTAGAACCCAGGAGGGCCAATTGCAGGTGCACCAGAAATCAGCTGTAGAAGATACACAGTGCACTCCCTCCCAGGGTGAAGGAAGAAGACACATAACAAAGAATAAGTGGGCAGCTGGCCCTGCTTGGCGGACAGGCTGGCGAGATGAATTAGACAGAGGGCAGAGCCACCTCCCTACCCCCCTCCCCCTTAACGTCTAGGTCTCACCACTAAGTACAGTAAGGGGAATGGCCTCCCTCCCAGCACTCACCTGCTTGTCCACCACCCGCAGGGACTTGAAGTAAGAGTAGAAGAAGGAGTCTTTCAGCATCAGTGGATTCTGGATGGCCAGTTCTCTCAGAAAACGGTCCTCTGCACTGGAGCCTTCTAGCAGAGCCCAGGGTGAGTCGGGGCTGCGGACCAGGTCCAGCAGAGCCTCCACCGTCTCCTCCCTGGGGCTCACAGCCTCCTCCTCTCTGGGCATCAGCTCCCTCCATGTTCGCCAAGTTCGAGGAAGGAAGCGCGACTTATTCTGCAGTAGTGGAGGTGGAGAATTTCTCTAGTTATGACTCAGCCCTCTCAAGGCTTTGAAACTCCCCAAATAAAACATTATAAAATAGGAAGATCAAGGATAAAGAGTTTAGAAATTTAGACAATGAGTAATCGATACTTTTGACTGATTATTGGCCATGGACATAACTACAGATGTGGGAAGATATAAAATAATAAAAAGGTCCATTTCTGCCTTTACGAGTTTACTCTCCACCTGGGAACCTTGAAGATGCAAGTAAAAGTGATTAAACATTTAATGCAAAATTTATGTACTAGAAGCCAGAAGGCGCAAAAGGCAATCTGTGGGATGTAACTGATCAAGGAAAGGTGTTTGAAGAAGAGGTGGCAAGGCTGGAAAGGTAAATTCAGATCCTTTAGATGCCATAAGTGGAAGATGAAAGAATTTGTCCCAGAGTTGACTTTCTCCCACCCCTTCCTCTAGGAGACTCTTGAGAGACCTCTATGAAACCCTAAAGCTCAGCACAATGCCAGGCACACAGTAGGTGCTCAATTGACATTTGTTGATTAAACAAATGAATTAGTTGGTGTCTCAGTTTTATCCTCTGTGACAATGGGAACACTGACTTCCCTTTAGCTCCTGAGGACTGTTTGGGACCCCAGCTTCCCACGGAGTCCACGGGAACCATTCAGGACCCTCAAGATACTCCAGCGCCCACTTGAGGAGCCCGGGTTCTTAACGTCACGCTCCTCCTCACCACCACATGCACCCAGCTGATGATGACGGCGCCTCTGGCCACAGCACAGTGGGGTCCTAACTGCAGACACTGCCCTCAGGATGAGTGTACACATCAAAGTACGATGGAAAGGGATCTTCTCGGGCAGCAAAATCCCATTTTTCTTCTTCAAGGTGTCACAACTATGCCCCATGCATAGGGCATTTCGTTCTGCCTCCCCATAGCCCTGGAAGGGGGTTGGGCGCAGACGCACCTGCTCTAGCCTTCCTGGGCCACGACTCGCTCACCAGGGAGAAAGCTTTAGAAAGGAAGGGTCTCTGGCCTCAGAGACAAGGAGACAGGAACGAAAGGTGGAAGCCACTTCCCCCCGGGCCCACCCGCCTCTATAGCGTCAGAACAGGGCCTGCTCAGCACCATCCCCCACACACGGCTTGGGGCTCTCGTTATGTGCTCTGGGGCTCTTGAATGGTGAGAAGCTCTTCGCCCAGAAGAAAGCTTTCCACCCCAAAAGGGGACTGGTGTCTTTAAGATAGCGAGAGGCCCTGCCCCAGGTCAGCTAGATGTGCTCAGGATGGGGTCTCTGCCCTCCACCTGGGGTCAGCGCCCACAGTCCCAGGTGGGGGCCTATTCGATCCACCCCTGCAGTGTCCCACCCTTAGCCCAGGTCAAGCCGCTCCCTAACCCCCCAGATCTAAACCTCCCCTCAGGGTCTCCAGATCAGCCAACTCCCGGGGCTGGCGGCCCCCTCAGCCCTCGGACTAACCCCAACCCGGCCCCGCTCTCAGTCCCTAAGCCCTGGCCTGGCCCCTGGTCCGTCCCCTCCGGCCCCCAGACCCCCGAGTCCCTCCGCCGCCGCCCCCGCCGGCGCCCGCACCCAGCTGCCCGTGCCGCACGGGAACTCCTGCAGACACAGCTGCCGCAGGTGCTCGCGGACCGCGGCGCTCACGCTCCGGGTGGGCGCCTCCATGCCTGGGCACGCCGTTGCTAGGCAACCACCGGGACGCGCGCGCCTGGGCCGGGCACGTGCCCGAGGCGACTGGCCGCGCGGCGGCGGCGGGGGCGCTCCCGGAAGCCAGGACTTCCCGGCGCGTGCGAACTTTTCCCGCGGGAGTCCGAGACCCCGACTCAGCCCCAAACGACCTGGGTTTTCTCTTTTGACCTCATCTGCCCTCGCAGCTGTAAAACGGGGCTAATAGTACCTTTCCCTTCACAGCCTAGGGGTTATAACTGCGCTAGCTCCCCGCAGGTATTCAGCGCTTCCCGTATGCTAGTTTGTTTCCATTTCTCCTCCCAAGCACACTCGGAGGAAAGTGCTAATTCTTACCCCCATTTGACCGATCTGGAAAGGAGAAATGAGCCCGAGGTCAAACAATTTTAACACTCTAATCAATGGATTCTAAGGTGGACCTTTTTAATCCTCGGGTCAGGTATTAATCACTGTCTCATATATATAACACATTTCTGTCTATATAACCGGTGTAGCAACAAGACCCCATTTTAAATTGATCCAATCTTATTCACCTCTCCATCCTCAGAGCCTCTAGCCCACTGCCGGCAACACCATAGGGGCTCCTGGGCACTGGTTTGTGAACTTAATGGGATAAGATGATTCTGAAAATTTGGAAATGCAACATCTTTATTGACATATAATTTGCACACCATAAAATTCACCCATTTAAAGTGTACAATTTTGTGGTTATTAGTATATTCATAGTGCCACTATATTCATAGTGCAACTATAACTGTAATCTAATTTTCAACACTTTCCTCACCTCAAAAAGAAACCCCATCCTGGTTAAGCAGTCAACCCCCATTCCCCCACCTGCCCAGCCCAGGAAACCACTAAAATGCTTTCTGTCTCTATGGATGTGCCTCTTCTAGATATTTCATATAAGTGGAGTCATGCAATATTTGTCCTTTTGTGTCTGGCTTCTTTCACTTAGCATAATGTTTTCAAGGTTCATCCATGTTGTAGCATGTATCAGTACTTCATTCCTTTCTATGGCTGAATCATATTCCACTGTATGGCTAGACCACATTCTGTTTATTCATTCATCTGTGGACGTTTGGGTTGTTTCCACTTTTTGGCTTTTGTGAATAATGCTCTATGAACATTGGTGTTCAAGTTTTTGTATCAATGTATGTTTTCCTTTCTCTTGGGTAGATACCTAGGAATGAAATTGCTGGGTCATATGGTAACTCAATGTTTAACACTTTGAGGAACTGCCAAATTATTTTACACAGAAGCTGCACCATTTTACTTTCCCACCAGCAATATATGAAGGTTCCAGTTTTTTCATATCCTCACCAAGACCTATTATTTTACTTTTTTTTATTATAGCCATCTTAATAGGTATGAAGTATCTCATTGTGGTTTTTTTTTTTGGTTGTTTTTTTTTTTTTGTGAGGAGATCAGCCCTGAGCTAACATCCGCCAATCCTCCTCTTTTTTTGCTGAGGAAGACGGCCCTGGGCTAACATCTGTGCCTATCTTCCTCCACTTTATATGGGACGCCGCCACAGCATGGCTTACCAAGCAGTGCGTCGGTGCGCGCCCAGGATCCGAACCAGCGAACCCCGGGCCACCGCAGCGGAGCGCGCGCACTTAACCGCTTGCGCCACCGGGCCGGCCCCCTCTCATTGTGGTTTTTAATTTGCATTTCTCTAATGCCTGACTAATGATATTGAGCATCTTTTCATGTGCTTATTGGCCATTTGTATATCTTCTTTGGAAGAATGTCGATTCAAATCCTTTGGTCATTTTTAAATTGGGTTATTTGTCTTTGTATTGAGTTGCAAGAGTTTTTTATATATTCTGGATACTGATACTAGCCCCTTGTTTTATATATGATTTGCAAATATTTGCTCCCATTCTGTGGTCATCTTTTCAATTTCTTGATAGTGTCCTTTGACACACAAAAGTTTTTAATTTTGATAAAGTTTAACTTATCTATTTTTTCTTTGGTTGCTTGTGCTTTTGGTGTCATTTTTAAGAAACTATTACCTAATTCATAAAATTGAGTTTTGAGCATGAAACCGAGAACAAAGGAGTTAAAATCTTCCCTAGAGCAAAAACTTGGAGAGAAGCTTTGCTAACTGCAGCTGTGCATACTCAGCATAATCAACTGATGTTTAAAACTAACCAGGTCTTTCTGTCTCTCCTTAGTATATATGAGTGACCTGTTTTTCCCAGGAAGTCAAGGTCCAGACATCAAGATGCAGCCTCACAAGGCCAAACACAGGCTGAAGAAGAAAACTAACCAGAAAAGTCCAGACAGTCAAGGGAAGAGAAATTCAGCCTTCAAAGCCAAATGCAGGCTGGTGGGAAGGCTCCAACCAGCAAGGCCACATGCTCCTCCTCCCCTACCTAAAACCCCAGTTAAAAACCCCTACCTTTTTCCTTTCGACGAGGTGGATCTGAGTTCTAACTCCCATCTCCTCGTCTGGCTGCCTTTTGATAATAAACCTCTTTCCTTGCCACAAGCCTGGCATTCCAGTTATTGGCCCTCCAGTGCAGCGGGGAAATGAACCTATGTTTGTGTTCAGTAACAAGTATTCTTAATATATTCTGTTCTTTATATATTTTGTCAGATTTGTGATTTGCAAATATTTTTCTCCCAGTCTAGGCTTGTCTTTTCATCCTCTAAAGAAGTGTCTTTAGAAGAGCAAAAAATTTTAATTTTGAGGAAGTCCAATTTATTGACGTGATCCTTCCAAAAACACCCACTGTGGTGGACATCTATCATTCTTTTCGACTGTCCTATGTCAGAACACCTTTACTACTATTAAAAAAATTCTCCTAAACTTGGATAAAGGGCAAAAAGAGAACCATGTGTCCTTCAAAGAATAAAATAAGTATCCATGAGTCTATAGTGATATAAACAAGTCAATGAAATGAATCAGGGATGACTTCTGGGATCTCGATTAAGCAACTGGGTGGTTGATGTACAGTGAGGGAAAAGAAGTCTGGAGAGGGGAAATCAAGAGTCCTGTTTGGAATGAGGTAAGTTTGAGATGCCCATTGGGCATCTATTCAATGTTAAGTCAGCCATTGGATAGGAGTCAAGAGCTCAGGGATGAGGTCACGCCTGGGGGTCCATAGAACCCAAGAAGCACAACAGAAGAGAGAGCCAGGAACCCCCTTCCACTGTTAATCCCAAGTCCCCCTCCAGCCACTGCTGCCTCTTTCCTCTTCTTATCCAAGCTTCTTGACAGAGCAGACACTTTTTCCTCACTTCCCAAATCACCACAATATGATGTTCACCCAAGCAATTTATTCAAAATCCTCTAGCAAAGTTCCCAGTGACCTCATGTTGCCAAACCTACTGAACCTCTTCAGCCTTTATATGACCTTTCCATGGGTTATAATGGTGCCAATCATTTCCTCCTTCTTGAGAACCACTTTTCATCTTGTTCCATTACAACATTTTTTTTTTTTTTTTTTGCTGAGGAAGATTATCCCTGAGCTAACATCTGTGCCAGTCTTCCTCCACTTTTTTATATGTGGGTTGCTGCCAAAGCATGGCTGGCAAGTGGTGTAGGTCCATGCCCAGGATCCAAACCCACAAACCTGGGCCCCCAAAGCAGAATGCACTGAACCTAACCACTATGGCACAGGGCCAGCCCCAACAACATCTTTTTCTAGTACATTTCTTTCCCTCTTGAGAGTACTTTCTTAGTGTTCTAGACTAAGTCATCTTCCTCTCCCTGTTTTGTTAATGGAAGTGTGCCCCAGGGCTCCACACTTGACTTACACATCTCACACTGTTCACCTCTTATAGGCTTACAGTTTTATCAAACACAATATACAGATGGCACCCAAATTTATGTCTCTAGTTCCTTCCTTCAAGCTCCAAATCCAAAAGTCCAATGACCCGCTGTACGTCTTCAGCTGAGAGTTCCATAAGACTTCTATCTCACCATGTCACAAACTGAATTCTTCACTTCACCCAAGCCCTGTGATTCTTCACTTCACTGGAGCCCTGTGATTCTGTTTGTAACACCATCACCCATCCAGTTGCCCAAACCAGATACCTTGAAGTTGTCCTCAACTCCTTTCTTTCCACTATCCCCATATCCATTCCATCACCCTCTCCTGGGAATTTTACCTCCTACAGATTTCTTCAATCCATCCACATCTCTTCATCTCCACTCTCACTATTACCCCGGTTCATATCCTCGGCTTTGGACATGTTGAGGGTGAGGTACATGCGGGACATTCAGGTGGAGATGTGCATTAAGCAGTTGGATGTTTAGATCTAGAGTTTGAAGGAAAGAGACATGAAAGTGTGAGGAACATAGATCAAGGATGGGGCCCTTGGAGATACATCCATTAAAGGGCCAAGCAGGAAGATGATTCAGCCTGAGAAGACACTGTCAGGGAGGCAAAACGTATCAGGATAATGTGGTCATGGAAGGAGAGGAAAGAGAAGTTATCAAGAAGGGAGGAAGTGGTTGGCTTTATCGTATGCCATGGAGGGGTCAAGTAAGATGAAGGCTGAAAAAAAAGCCCCAGCAATGTTGGCAACATGAGGTCCCTGGAGACTATACTAGTTCTCTATTGCTGCTGTAACAAATACCGTAAACTCAGCAGTTTAAAACCACAAAGTTACTGTCTCACAGTTCTCTAGGTCAGAAGTTCAGCATGGTGCAACTGGATTCTCTGCTCAGGGTCTTACTGGCCAAAGGCAAGGTATCAGCTGGAGCTGTGGTCCTCATTTGGGGCCCAGGGTCCTCTTCCAAGCTCACCGGTTGTTGGCCAAGTTAATTTCCTTTGACACTTTCCATGTGGCTCCCTCCATCTACAAGCAATGGCAGTTGAGTCCTTCTCATGTTTTGAATCTCTCTGACTTCCTCTTCTGCCCTCCTCTTGTTTTTAAGAGCTCAAGTGATTACACTAGACCCACCTGGTAATCAGCCTATCTTAACGTCAACTGATTAGTAACCTTAATTACACCTGCAAAGTCCTCTTTGCCATGTAATCTAACACAATTATGGGAGTAAACACCAGAGGGTGAAAGTCATGGGGGCAAAATTCTGCCTACCATGGACTTTGCTAGGGGATTTTGAATAAATTGTTGTGGTGAAAACCATATTGTGGTGGTTTGGGAGGTGAGGAAAAAGAAGCTTGGATAAGAAGAGGAAAGAGGCAGCAGTGGCTGGACGGGGACTTGGGATTAACAGTGGAAGGGGGTTCCTGGCTGTCTCTTCTGTTGTGCTTCTTGGGTTCTATGGATCTCCCAGGCGTGACCTCGTTCCTGAGCTCTTGAATTCTATCCAATGGCTGACTTGACATTGAATAGATGCCCGATGGGCATCTCGAACTGAACTCATTCGAAACAGGACTCTTGATTTCCCCTCTCCAAAGTTCTTTTCCCTCACTGCACATCAACCACCCAGTTGTTTAATCAAGATCTCAGAAGTCATTCCTGATTCATCTCTTTGATTCATCTCCACATCAGTCCATCAGCCAGTTCTGCAGACTCCATCTCCATCGACTCCATCTCCATCCACGCCACCCTGGTCCAAGCCACCATCCTCTCTCACCTGGACAGCTGCATATCCTCCTAATTGGTCCCTCTGCTTTCATCTTGGATTCCCACAATCCTTTCTCCACTCAGCAGCCTATCTTTTTCTCTCTTTTTAAAGTACACCAGATCCTATATTTCCCTACCGATAGCCATGCAGAGGTGCCTTATCATGAGTTCTTTACCATGGGCTTGTAAGACCCTTGTGATGTGGCCTCTGCCCACCTCTCCATCATCCTTCCCTTCTCTCACTTCACTCCAGCTACCATGACCTGCTTCCTATTCTTGGCCACATCAAGCTAATTTTTACCCGAGGACTTTTGCACTAGTGTCCCCTCTGCTTGAAGCATTCTTTCTCCAGATCTTCTCACGGCAGGCTGCTTCTCATCTTTCAGGTCTCAGCTGAAATGGTCACCTCCTCAGAGAGACTTTTCCTGATCACTTGACTTAAAGTATCTCACCATCACTCTCTATCCCATCACCTTGTTGTATTTTTATAGCTCTTATCATTGCCTGATGCTTTCTTATTTATTAACGTTGTTTATTGTCCGCCTCTTGCCCACTAGAATGCCAGCTCTGTGAGGGACCTTGTCTAACTTCTTCGTCTCCATTCCTGAGATCCCAGAAGAGTGCCTTGTCAAAGTTGGCACTCAAAATATGAATAAGTGATTTCAACAAATAACTCTTGAGTACGGATTCTGGTTCTAGGCCCTGCGGTTGCAAAGACAGTTGGGAGTCCACTGATGTTCAAGGTTAAGCAGAGTGGAGAGGAAGCCTTTGACTCACCATACGGTGGTTATCAGGGCCATCCCCGCACACTGGCATAGGCATGCTTCAGAAATTTCCAAAGATAATACCTTTTACAAACCACGGGCTGCCTTTATGCCCACACACACTCACCATGACCCTCCCCAGAAATTCCCTGACGGGGACTGACCCTCAACCTCTGTAAGTCATTTCTTCAAGTCAAATCAACAAGCTCTTTCCAAGAAGAAATGGCAAAGATATGTGTGTGTCTGTACTGAGTCAGGCATCTGCCTACCTTGAGGGTAACCTCAGCATTTCCTTCCAGCCTTGCTTTCACCCAGCCTTGGGTGGCAGAATTTTGAAAGTGTTTTCTGGAGAAAAGCTGAGCAATAATTTTGCCAGGGGCGGGACGTTAACTGTTCTTCTTCCTCACAACTGGCCCTTTATATATCTCCCGAGGACCATGGCGAACATATCTGGCTCAAGAAGCTGTTGCTGAAGCAGGCCTTGCTCTCTCTCACCATGGTCTCCCACACAGGTACCACTGCATCTTGCTGCCTCTGTTTCTTGGGCGTAGTCTTGTCTCACCACCCAGAGAGGAAGACTCTGGAGGGGCTCGGCCCAGTGGTTGCTCAACGGCTTACGTGATTGAAGCTGAGGTGGGCAGGGGGTGTTTGGCCTATGTGCCTCACAGCATCATTCTCTTTCTCCAGGATCCACCCGGGTTGCCCTGTTCCTGCTCTGCTGTATGGGAAGCTTGATGTTCTCTCATATGGCACCCACCAATCAACCACAACCAGAAGACATAGGAGCAATAATCACGGAATTATGGAACTCGTCTAAGAAACTTTTGGAGGACTACGTAAGTGCCCTAGAGATTTCTATTTCAAGCTATTTCTTTAAAATGCCTTCCATTGCCTCCGGAAGAGGCCTACTCTTTTCAGACCTGAAGCTAGGGCTGTGGATATGCCAAGAAAGGATGGGAGCAACTAGACAGGCTACGATGGAATTTTTATGAGGGTAGGAGTCAGAGGCAGAGATTAGCCCAGACAGCCAAAAACTCAGCAACTTCTCATGTACTATAGGATCTGCTTTAGCAGGCTTGCCACCCCTAACATTTCTGGTTCACAGTAATATTCAATGAATTTTCCTCCCTGTAGCACATCCCTAGAGATGGGCCATCTGCTGACCCATTTAGGAGCCCTCTAAGAAGCAGCAAACGGCAACCTAAGCTATAAATGATGTTCCAGCAAATGCAGGATGTTAACATCCTCATGTGGGTTATGGAGTGTGTCTCTTAGTGCAGAGATGGGCAATTAAAAAATCAGGTGTCTATTTGCATGCTACTTTATTTGTTTAATTAGGATCCAGTCGGCTTCTAGCAGAGGCTCTGCTGAGCCTGACTCCCTCAGGAGGAAAGTATGAGGCTGAATAAATGTAAATGCTTTCATTTTTTCAGAGTTGTGATCAAGACGGAACCTCTTAGGTAGCTTTGATTAAACAAACAAATAAATATCAAAACATGGAAACGATTCATGAAATTGGCCTTGCCCTTCCCTTCCACCCTGGCATTTAAAGCTTAGCCTCGGCTTTTACAGACACAAAGGCAGAGGTGGTTACCAGCCCAAGCGACTGGCCAGTTCAGGCTGATAAGATGCTCTTAGCACTTCAGTTGAACCCCAAAGCTCTTAGTCCTTAGGAAGAGGGACGGGAGAGGGCATGGTCTGGAGTCCTTGTCATTTTGGAAAAACTCTCCCTGGCGTCGTGGAGGCCTTTCCAGGCAAGCATACCCTCCCCACACCATGAGCGGGGGATATATTGGCTTTAACACAGAGTCACAAAGAGCAAAGAGCTGCGTGGAAAGCCAGATACTCTCCTATTTCCTACCTCTCTGAGCCCCCAAGCAGCTAAGAGTAGATTCCAGAAGGCTATGGAGGCCTCAGCTAGATAGGACAGAGGAAGCAGGATGGAGTAGTTATGGAAGCAGGATGGTTATTAGCATAGGCACTGGAATTAGTGCTTGACGTAGGTTGGATCCTGGGTCTGCCACTTGATCTTGGGCCAGCTCTACATACCAGCTGAGCTTTAGGTTCTTCTGGGAGTGGGGATGCTGATGATCGCAGCCTCAGAGGGATGTTGTACCAATTAGATGAGATGACGGGGAGGAAGTGCTCGCCCGGGGCAGTCACAGAGGAAGCATTCAGACGTCAGCTGTTGAGATTTCTAGCTGTTATTGCAAACCTAATGCTTACCCTTTTCTCCCCCTCGTTCCACAGCAGAAGAAAGAGACAGGGGTGCCAGAATCCACAGATTACTCACTCAGAATCCAAACATTACTGCCGTGTTTCACCTCTGACTCCCAACCACCAAGCAACATCAACAGCTCAACCTTCCTGCCTTATTTCAAGGCAATCAAACCATTATTAAATAACAGTGAGGTCCAAGAAATCATAGAACAGCTTGACAAACTCAAACTTCAAAATGCATCAGAAACAGAAGTTTCTGTGCCTACAGATACCTTCGAATGTAAAAGATTCATCTTGACTATTTTACGACAGTTTTCAGAGTGCCTGGAACGTGTTAAATCTTTGAACTCTGGAGCCGAGTAGGTCAGTTAAGGCCATGTGGTTGAACCTATTCCTTTTGGAATGGCAGAAACATATGAAGCCTTAAAAAAAGATGAGAGACAGCTTAAGTGTGAGAACTCTGCTGTGCGTTATTAAGTAAATGATTCCAGTGAATAATCTCAATGAATCCCCAGATGGGCCAGTCCTGCGAGGACTGAGATAGAAATGTATGAGTTCACTTGTAAAAGATTTCAGGTTATGTCATTGTTTTTCATCTTGGTATTTATAGAATATTTTCTTCTGCAGACTTAATTCTTATTTTTTCTCATTAAACCCTTGTGAAGGCAGGAGGTGGCAGCTATGTTAATTTATTGATATTTATTGTATTGAGAGTTGTTAATGCTCCTTGGAGGAGCCCTCGGAACCTATTTAATAAATTATATTGAATTTTTCTCATAATCTGCTTTGGATTTTGTGAGGGGGTTAAAATGAGTGACTGGGAATCCAGGCTGGGTGGTAGTGTGGCTGAGGGAGCGTGGGACACGCTGTGGAAACAGATGCTACTTCTGTCACTGCCATTTTTCCTCATGGGACAAGCTCAGTAGCAAATGACAATAATTCTAGGAGCAATAACCACTTATTATTTTCTTTATGCCAGGCCATGTGAGTACTAGTATTGTCCTCTTTTTATAAGTGGGGAAACTGAGGCAAGAAGTCATTTTAGTTACTTGCTCAAGGCTACCCTGCTGTTAAGTGGTGGGACCCAGATTCAAGCTTGCTCTTCACTACTCTGCATTACTTTTGTCCCTCCTGGACAGTGACTGGGTCTTAGAGGCATTTACTGCCATGCCTGGCACAGAGCCATCACTCAAGTGTCCACTGCACGATTCCCCACTGGATTTCCAGTGCCTCTGCTCCTGCAAAGGCCTGTTCCATCATTTCATCGGTGATTTCTTCATAGCCAGGGCCAAAGATTTTATCATTTGAATAAATGTTGAGTCCAAAGTTCTTAAAGATCACCTAGACTAATGATTCTCAAAGCATGGTCTCTGGACCAGTAGCATCAGCATCACCCGGCAACGTCTTAGGAATGCAAATCCTTGGGCCCCACCCCAGACCTACAGAATCAGACACTTTGGGGGTACAGCCAGCAATCTGTGTTTTAACGAAACCTCCAGGTGATTCATATGCATGCTCAAGTCTGAGAACCACTGATCTTGAGTCGATTAGCACCTTCATCTTCATCTTAATTTGGGGGAAACTGAGGCCCAAAGAGATAGTATGATTTTCCCCAGTTCTCATATAAGGGGGGTGAGGTTAGGACTTGGAGATACGCAGTTCAGCCTTGGATCTCTTCTCATTCTTACTCTTGTGGGTATTTCCACTCCAGTCCCACACCAGGCTTTTAAGTCCCCAAATATCCTAGACTTCAATGACAATGTTTTGGGCAATCCTTCCCAAAACACCCAGTGTGGTGGACACCTATCGTTCTTTTTGACTGTGCTATATTGGAACACCTTTACTACTCTTAGAAAAATTATCCAAAAACTGGGAAATACGGCAAAAAGATGACCATATGTCCTTCCAAAGAGTACAATAAATATCCACTAGTCTGTAGTGATATAAACAAACAAATAGAGGAAAAGGGACAAATGTTCCTTACAGAATTCTAATTAGTAAACGCGGAGGGATGAGGGAAAGAAGGGAAGCCCATCAGAGCACCACAGTTCTGATTGCTACAGGCAAAGATCCACAGATGAGGCTAAAATTAACAGGCAAAACTTTGAGGAGAAACAGGAAATTTGCGTAGCCTCGCAGCACCTTCCCCTAGATATTTACTACTCATCGTGGCAGTGTTAACTTGCATCCACAAACTCTCTGATGTCCCTCCTCCAGGAGGTGGAGCTGAACTCCCCTCCCCTTGGCAGCAGGCTGGATGGGCGACTTGCTTCTACAGTGCAGAGCACAGACGAGGAGGAGAGCAGCCCGAGGGAGGAGAAACACAGCACCACTACGCTCGTCAGGGAGCCAGGTGGACACCCCCAGTCAGTGTCAGGTACCCCTGATGGATGGGACAGGAAAGGCGTCTCGCTCACCTCTGTGGGACGCTTCCCCCAAATCCACAACACTGGTCTCCTCATGAGGTCACATCAGATAAACCCAAATTAAGGGACGTTCTACAGAATCCCTGACCAGTACTCTTCTCAAGTGTCAGGGTCAGGAAAAACAAGGAAAGACAGAGAAATTGTCACAGACCGGAGACCAAGGAGACACAGAGACACAATGATTGAATGCAATCTCGCAAGGGAATCCTGAAAAAGGACATTAGTGAAAAAACTGGTAAAAATCCAAATTAAGCCTGTACCAGTGTTAATATCTTAGTTTTGATACATATACCAGTTATGTAAGACATTCACATTTAGGAGGAGCTGGGAGAGGGTATACAAGAACTCTGTACTACCTATAATTTTTGTGTATCTAAAATTATTTCAA
This sequence comes from Diceros bicornis minor, assembly GCF_020826845.1. NCBI lineage: Eukaryota > Metazoa > Chordata > Mammalia > Perissodactyla > Rhinocerotidae > Diceros > Diceros bicornis. Next base: position 7,925,482 of record NC_080774.1, read on the forward strand.
AATAAAACATTTAAAAAAAAATCCAGTTCCTCAGACACACTAGCCACATTTTAAGTGCTCAATAGCCACATGTGGCTAATGGCTGCTATACTGGACAGCTCAGATACAGACCATTTCCATCATCACAGGAAGTTCTATTTGACAGTGCTGCTCTCAGGGAACAGGACTTTCATTGACATGATTTATTATTGATTAGGCCCCAGCATCTGTGAACTTGTAGAAAATTGAAAGATGCAAATGATTTCTATCAAGTAGAGATAGCCTGGAGGTGATGGTTTTATTGACTGTAGGATATTAACTAGTTGAACATCTGCCTTAGCATTTTATTCCAGCCCTCTTTTTCTTCACTGATAATGGATAGACAGATGAGAGGGATCCTAGTTTCTTGTATTGTCCTTTGAAGCAGTTGTGCTGTGCTGCTCATTCCTTGATTGAGGAGGTGAATAAAACCTTGGCACACACCCACTGTGTGTATGAGAATTACGTTCTAATAGTTTGAGACTTATGTTTGGTGGAAAGCAGAGCCTGCCTTCTGCTACTGAAGCTGAGAAGGTGAGAGATTTGCCTCCCCAGCCTTCCTTGTGGCTGGGGCGCGGCATGGAACAAAAACTCTTTCTCCACTCAGGGAACACTTCCACACCAAATGTGTGGGTTTTCCACTCCAAGAAATTCTCCAATTCTCTGTGGACATCAACTGGGTGTCCTACAAGTCAATTCAGTCATGACACTAATCCCTGGGGTTAGTGCAGACCCCACAGGTTAAGGGCTCAATTCCATAAGACTGCCCCCTACCCACTTCAGATGCCAATTACAAGTCCCCAGGTTACTCACACTTCTGTCTGACTTGGCTGCAAATTGGGGGTCCCACAACCCTCTATTCCAGTTCAATAATGTGCTAGAATGGCTCACAGAACTCAGGAAAACACTTTACTTACGTGTACTGGTTTACTGTAGAGGACATTGTAAATAATGCAGAGGAACGGCCGGATGAAGAGGCACACAGGGCGAGGACCGGAAGGGCCCCAAGCACAGGAGCTTCTGCCCCCATGCGGTTGGGTTGTGCCACCCCCCTGGCATGTGGATGCATTCACCAACCCCGAAGATCTTCGATCCCCGTAATTCAGAGATTTTTATGGAGGTTTCATCATATAGCATGATTGATTATTAACTCAATCTCCAGCCCCTCTCCTTCCCTAGAGGAGGACAGAGAGGCAGGATGAAGCTGGAAGTTTTAGTTTCTAACCATGACTTGGTCGTTCTGACGACCAGCCCCCATCCTGATGTTATCCAGCAGCTCACCAAGAGTCACCTTGTTAGAACCAAAGATGCTCCTGTCACCCAGGAAATTCCAAGGGATTTAGGAGCTCTGTATCAAATGCTCCTATCATCTCCATCACTGAGGAAATTACAAGGAGCTCTGTGTGAGGAACTGGGGGCAGAGACCAAATATGTATTTCTTATTATGTCACAGCATGTGACCATGGCAATACAATCAGACTGTGGATCAGGGACTAGTGACATGAAACAGCAGGGGTGGTGGAAACTTCATCGTTGCTGGGAGAGGTGGCAACTGCAGCAAGACCCAGTCTCCGAGGCAGCAGGGCCAAGCTGCTAATGGCTGCCACTCCCACCCTCACCCATGATGGGTGCCTAGTGATCAAGGACTCACAGCGATTCTGCTAGCCCCTTCGATCCTTTCATAAACTCTCCTTCTGCTTGAATCAGCCAGAGGAGTCGGCCAATGTTGTTCCATTGATGGATCGACCCAGGCTCTCCTGCAGATCTGGCAGCAGCCTGGGTCTTTCCCTTTTTCTCACCAAAAGCCCACAGTTCTGGGAATGACTCAGCCGCTGGTTGGGGGACTCCACTACAGTTTTCTGACTAAAACTACCGCACTGCTCTTACAGGGAGAGGAAACCTTTTGAAGTTTTTTATTTCTCCTCTTGTACTTCCAGCTCCTCCATCTACAGCTTCTCCGCCAAAGAGACATACCCACTAACCAAATTCCCTCCTTCCCTTGGGTGGAGCGCCCCCAACTTTAGTCTGCAGGGCCGGCTTCACGGGCCTGCAACCCACGTGGCTGCATGGGCCCTGTGCTCAGAAAGGCCTCACACTTGTTTTAATGCTCCGTTGTCACTGTCTTGAAGTTCTTAATGATTTCTGAACAGGTGCCCTACACTTTCACTTTGCATTGGGCCCTGCCAACTCTGTAGTTCATGCTGCTAGGGTGTTTGGATGAAACGCAGATTCCTGAATTTTACGTCGAGATTCTGATTGAGTAGGTCTAGGCTAGGCCCTGGAATCAGTATTTTAACAGCTTTATTGACATATAATTTACAAACCTTAAAGTTCACCCATTTAAAGTGTCCAATTTGACATTCTTTTAGTATGGTCACAGAGTTGTGCAGCCATCATCACTAATTCCAGAACATTTTCATCACCCTAAAAAGAAGGCCTGTTCCCGTTAAGCAGTCTCTCCCCACTACCCCCTCCCCTCAGCCTCTAGTAACCCCTAATCTACTTTGTCTGAATAGATTTGTCTGTTCCGAACATTTCATATAAATGGGATCATACAATACGTGGCCTTTTGTGTCTGGCTTCTTTCATGTAGCTCATGTTTTCCAGGTTCATACGTGTTATAGCAGGTGTCAGTGCTTCATTCCTTTTTACTGGTGGGCATACGGGGTCAGTATTTTTTAAACAAGCCCCTGAGGCCTGATGCAGGTGGTCCCCCAGGATGGTGACATTCGCCCTGATACCTACTTTCCCCATTTCTCAGAAACAGGAAAAATTTGGAGGGGAGATGAGGGAGGAGATTAAGGGCAGAAATCTGCCTCTAAATCAAGACCACCTACCATAGCGTCATGCAAGAGGAAAAACCCAATTCATCTTTGCCTTTCCTGAAAGCGGCAACATAAGACAGAGACGACCACAGGTGATAAATCCTGTTACCTGGAACTAAACTAACAAGAACTCTCAGATAATTAGAATTTCTTTAGGTGATTATCTTCCAAAACCTAAAAAGAGGCAAAAAGATAAGCAGATCTCAGCATTTTGTGACAAATTGAATACCTCCTCCACCAAATGATTTCCATGGTATATCTTGTGATCAAAATACTCCAAAATCAGGACTTTCAAAAATCAAGTGCCACTGACTCACAGAAAGCTGTTTTATATTAAATATATAATCATAGCTGTCAACCTTCAAATCTTGCTCAACATCTACTTTAACTTGACATCTGCAACCCCTAGTCGTCCCCTCCCTCCCGACGTCTTATCAGGGCTCTCCCTGTCCCACGTCTGTGATGTGGACGTGAGGAATGGGAGGCTGGTGGGATGGCTTGGGGCTGAAGGCTCATACAGCAGGTCACCTGACACCTTCTTTGTGTTAGTCCTATGCTGGGCACAGCCGTGACTATGGGGCATCTGTCCTGACGAAGATTAAATGACAGTGACAAACATGACCGGTGTTCTGAGGAAATAAATACAGGGTGCTCACCTGTGTGTGTGTACACATGTGCATATGTGTGTGTGTGTGTGCACCTGTGCATCAGGGGGAGGAACATCAGGGCTGGTTTCTAAAGAACTGACGTTTAAGGATTAAGACAGAAGAAAAGAGGAGCTGGCCAGGAAAGGGAGTGGAGATGGGGAAAGGCCTGGGCAGAGGCGAGAGGCCTTGGGAAAAACTCAAGAGTGAAGCCAAACATGCAATGTTCAAAGAACTGGAAAGAGCAAAACGGAGGTTGGAAAGGCAAGCAGGGGTGAGACGGCAGGACGGGTGGGGCAGGGCTGACATTAGGGTTCGGCCTTTATCTGGAAAGCCCTTGAAGGACTGAGTAGAGGAGTGAGGAGTAGAAGAGCACCATGGCTAGACCTACACTTTTTCAAGCTCGCACTGACTATGAGATAGAGACTATAAGACAGAGGATGGGATGAAGGACACCATCATGTGAGCTGGTTGAGAAATCATGGCAACTTGGACTTGGGTGATGGCAGTGGGGATGGAGAAAAGCGGATGATGTGTGTGGGAGAAATTTAGAAGACAAACTTGACAGGAATTGGTGCTGGGGGAGGTGATAGGAGGGGAAGGTCATTAAGGATAATACTGAGAGGCCATTTACAAGATAAAAAGTGATCCTTTAGCCTTCTTGCTCTGACCCACGTAGCCTCACTACTTTGGAAATAACTTTGATTTCTTCCTCTATAAAATGGTATAAAATATTGGTTGTCACACTGTGGCAGCTGCATGTTGCTGTGATGCTGAAAGCTATGCCACCGGTATTTCAAATACCAACAGGGTCACCCACGGTGGACAGGTTTCAGGGGAGCTTCTAGGCTAAGACAGACCAGGAAGAAAGGCCTGTCCACCAACTTCCAAAAAAACTGGCCATGAAAACCCTGTGAATTTTATCTGATATATATATAGCAGAACATTATCTGATATAGCACCGGAAGGTGAGAGGATGGTGCAAAAAGACCCGGCCGTCCCGCTCTGCTGGCCACAGGGGCGCTAGGAGTTGGAATTAACTCGACAGCACTAACAACAAAAAAATGAGAATAATCATGCCACCAACTTGAGAATTGTCCAGAGGTGTGTATGCCCTCAAGCTGGCCCAACGCCTGACACTGAGAGGAATGAGATCCAGTGTGCTGGTTTCACTCCCTCTAGACACTCCGCTCCTCTCTTCCCAGCCTATCCACCCTCTACCTTGTCCAAATTATGCCCCGAGCATCTTTTAAGAACCCATACATAATAAAGCAGACACCTGTTGATTAGCTCAATGGAAATCGAGTTTATTCTTCATGAGCCACTTACCTCTCTCTAGGGCCCCTGGTTCTCAAGGCCCAAAGTCTTGCTTTGCGTCATGAAACTTTTTCCCTTGGCGGAGGCGTGGGGGTTTGATCAGACAAGAGCCTGTGTATCAACCCACTGCATTTTGGTCAAGAGATACAGATCTGGGCAGCTGCTTGCTGAAGCAAGCCAGCAGCTCCACACAGGGGCCGGGCGGCCTGCAAGGGAACAGCACGGCACATCTCATCGGGTCACCCTGCCCAGGCACAAGGAGCTGGGGTGGGAGAGTGGCGAGCACAGGAAGACAGTATGGAAAAGAAAAAAGCTTCTAAATGAAACAGAGATAATCAAAATCCTTTCAGCACAACAAAGGGACACCTCTGCTGGTCAACTTCCCAGCATTTTCCGTCTATGATATTGGGTCACAGCAGGGAGCAGGGAGCCCACAGCCTCCTGGAGCCACCACCACAACTCAGAATCCTTTCAGCTGGGGCCAGTGTTGGCCATACTGATGATAACCTACGCTTTCTTAAGTACAGCGCTTCCTGGGTTACTGAGCACCCTGACTTCCATTTTATGTGAACTTCAAAACCACCCTGTGAAGTGCACAGGGCAGGTGCTGTTTGCCCAAATTCCAGATGAGGAAACGGGCAGTTTGCCCAAGGACCACTGAACTCTGTCCTCCTGGGAAAGTTCTGGAGCACCAGGCCCGGTGAGTTCATGGGCAGATCTGTCATATTGGGTACCTGTCTTGGCCCTTTCAGTGGAGGCCTCTCTGTAGGACCACTGTCTTTTTGGACACACCTCCAGAACCCCTCACCCGCCTTCAGCCTCTTTTCTCACCCCCAACACCTCCAGTCCAGGCTGAGCCCACACCTCCCAAGGGTAGAATGAGGGAGCAGTCATGGGCATCACTTTGATTACTTCTGGTCTCATTTTATCATCTCTTCCACAGCTCAAGAGGGTAGCATTTAAGACCACACATCACAGGCTTTTCAAAAAAATACAGCTTTTTATTGTCTTGGATGCAAATATAGTTTTAAAACTGCATTGTAGTGTTGAATACAGCTGGTGGAAACGTGCTTCTCGACTGCGGAGCATAAAGGGCTGTGTTCTGGATGACGCAGGCCTGAGGGAGCCTCTGATCAAACAAGACTCTTCTGGGTTTTGTTTTTCAGACCACAAGGAGTAACTGTCTCCTAAAAGTGCCCTGACACAATCATCAAAGCTCACAACAAAAAAATGAACCATTTACACAATGAACTGAAATCTGAAAAAGGAAAAGAACATGGTGTTTCAGCTGTGGTGTTACAAAATAAGCAAATGAATACAGCATCCTTTTGCAGGCTATGTGAAAAGGTTCAGATATAGAAACCGCAGGACGTCACGGGGAGAGGCTGCATTCGAGCTCCCTGTGAGAAACACAGCCGGGAATTGTGTCTCCCAGGGCTGAGCCCTTTATGCCTTTAACTGCAGGATGTAAACTCCACGGAAATGTATAAAACTTCAGTTTCTCCCAACCGTCCACAATCTCAGCTCTTGAGAGTAGCACAATCTCTGTTCAGAAACCCAGAGGAGAATTCTTCAAATTAGCGATGCCTAGGGTTGACTGTGGAACCAAAAGTTTGACTGGGAGATGGAGGTGAATTTTGCTAAATAATTGGAAAGGAATTTCACAAAAATAAAATTCCATTAAGTAAACATATACGCAGGCTTGTGCAAGTGCACGCGCGCGCACACACACACACACACTCAAAGTCAAAGCCAACATTCAACATGAAAAGTTCCCTTTTCTTACTCAAAGGCTGATTTTTGTAAGCCCAACAAGGAAACAGCCGTGCAGGGAGCCGGGAAAGGCGAGTCCTCAGTAGGAAAGGAAAATTGGGCAGTTGACCTGTGTGCGTGCACACAGGGGTCCTAAGGCTTCTCTCTGTTGCTGGAACCACTCTGATCACAGAAACCTGCCGAGTGGATCAAGGCCAAGGCGACTACTGAATGGTACAAACTTGTTTTGAGCTTCCAAGCTTGCTCCCTCCCACCCCACCGCCATGTTCAGATGTGAAAATCCTCTTTAATATACAAGGCATCAGGGGCAACAAATCCCAAACCACAGACCAACGGGCATCCTAGTGGCTCCTGCGCTGCCCACATCAGGGCTCTCTCAACTCCCTTCACCAAGGAGACCAGGACCAAGGAAAAACTGCAAAGCTCGGTTTCGACATGTGATGGGCAGGTTTCACCTACGGCAAAGCGCTGAACGGGAAGAGGGCATCTGGAGGGAAAGGCGATTCTTCCCGCCAGAGACAAAGGAGAGAGAGGCCCAACTCGCCCCAGGTTTGATAGGGGGCTTCAGGATTGAGGTGATCACAAGAGGGGAAGGGACTGCTGAGAGCAGGGAGGGGTGATGAGGTGATGTGGTAAGCCTGCCCCTCTGGAGCCAGTGGGATGAAAGGGCTGACCTGAGGCAAGGTCGGCCAGTGCAGGGCCTGGGTCCACAGCACCGCACCCACCCCACACTGAGCGAGCCTGCTGGCCATGGGCGGACAGACCACAGGACGGCCCCGGCTCCTCTCTGATGAGTTCTTGTTCAGCTAGATAGTAAACACTTGTGATGCTGAAAACAACGGTGAACCTGCCGCCTTGGGACTCATCCAGGTGGAAGGCCAGCACCTCACAAGGAAGGGAAGCCCCACTGAGGGGAAGCTGGGGTGGAGCCCGCCAGGACTGCACATGGAGACAGGAGGTGTATGACCCCTCCTGCTGGAGGGTGTGCCAGGATCAGGCAACGATGTCACTCGCCACACCCCTTCACCTGGGGCCGGACAGAGGGGTATGGCACCACCCTGGGGTGCCATGTCCCTTAAGATTCTAAGTTTATATTTCCATTGGCCAGAGCAGAAAAACCCACAGGTCTGACCTTGAGAAAGGTGGGGTGGGCTCAGGTCACAAGGACAGGAAGTGGGGAAGGTTGGGTACACAAGGACACACGGGTGACCAGTGACCACCTCTCCTCCTGAAGAGGTTCCAGGAACACAGTGTGCTGGGGATTTCACCGTCCTCCCAGTCCTTTCTCCTCGACAAGACCCAGTGTTTTCATCAACACTAACTTCTCACATTGGGACTGCTTCCCTCGTGCTGTGAAAAACTGCCAGAAAGTGGCCCATCTGCCGCCGGCCAGGGCCCTCCGGAGGGGGTGACAGCTGGTGTGTAACAGGAGGGACGGGCCAGTCAATTTCAGAAAGCCCTGTGGTGGTGCCTGCTCTGTCCCTGCACTTCTCACTCATCGTGAAAGAGCAAACAGTGATGGGAAAGGAGCCGATGGCACAGAAAGATTTCACAGAATCACTTTCAGAGATTTATGTGCCAGACAGCCTCTTTTCCTTTTCAGTATGATTTTCTTATTCTTCAAAGTGTCAGCATTTTTAAGTTTCTTTTATGGGAGTAGGGACAGGAGTGGGGGTGGAAACAAGCGTAAACAAACCATAGCCCTGCAGTCAGTGTCCAGTGGAGGCTGCTGGCTGAGTGGCCTCAGGGTCCCCACACCCTGGCCCAGGACAGAAGTGGAGGCTAGGCCCCCGTGATTCACTGGGCAAGATTCCAAAACAAGAAAACTTCGGGACAAGAAACAATCGTGTCTATAGTAAGAGATATAGCTTTGTGGCCCTACAGCCGTGGTAATGCTGAGCATCAAGAGAAATGGATTTAAGAAAGATTTCAAAAGAGGAACGCGCATCTAGTTAACAGTCTGCTGGGGCACATGGACGGAAGCGCGCGCACACACATCCTTCAAAGTCTCACACAACCTAACAGCCTTAAATATTTAACATAATCATAAACATTAAATCAGCAAAAGAGAGAGAGAGAGGGAGAGGTAGGCCAAAGCAAGAGGCCAATTTTATACCCCACGGAGTTTAAAGAAAAATGATTCCCAGAAAAGGGTGGGGAGAAAGCTATTGATTTCGGAGAGGTCTTGGCGAGCCGAGCACTGCGGCCATCCACGCGGTTTACGAAGGCACAGGAACTGGGGAAGGAGCCAAGCTCATGACCCTCCACAAGCCCTCACGGCTGGGAAAGTTTTGTGTTTTTTCTTTTGACCTTAGCAGAGTTCTTATCACAGCCGTTTCTCCTTTGGAAGGGCGACTTCATGTTTATCCTAGGGGTGAAGGACGGTTCTCTTACCGCTTCCCAGTGGGAATTGTAGACTGGCCCAGCCTTGCCTCGTGCTCGCCCCTCAGAAAAGTGATGTGAAGGTCTGTAAACATGTTTTCTGGGGAGGCTGAGGGGTGCCGCCAAGCTGCTCTTATACGGGGCTGAAGCACAGACACCGGAGCAGGCAACTAGTCACAGACCTGTGGCATGGCCATCAGCAGGGAGAGGACCCCTCCCTCTGTCCTCCATCAACCAAAGCTGAGGCAGGGCTGGCTGCCCTCTGAGCACCTTCTGCAGGCTTCCAAACCAGTGGGAGCCTCCGAATGGATCTGAACTTCAGGAGGTAGCCCGTGGTACCCGCCACCCCCCACCCCACAGCTCCCCGGCTCCCTTGAAGCCCACCCAGACTCCTGGCCTGCCTAGCACTGCCCAGGCTCCATTTCTGGCAGGGAGGACAGAGGTCGAAGGGAAAGCCTGCTGGCTCTGAACTTCACAGCAGGACGTTCAAAGCACATTCTTTCAAGGAGGAGGTGCCCTTGGCTGGGCTTCCTGAGTGTTAGAGAGCACCCTCCCACCTGCAGCTACCCTCGCAGACGCAGTGAGACCTGGACCCACCCTCCTGCTGCACCTCCCTCTGAACCAACTATAATTCCCACATTCGGAAACAGTCCACTGTCCCCAGATATTCCTCCACCTTGATCAAATCTGAGTATAATTCTTTACTGTCTGATCTGGGAGACGCCTAGAGACAGCTCTGAGACTGGCCACCTCGGAGTTCTGCCTGTCAACACTCAATTTCTTCCTCCAAATATGAGACAGGACAGACTTCAGGCGTGATGACATCTTTGGTCTGAGAACTGTTATGGTTTGGGGCTCCCGGCTGAACAATCCAGACAAGGGGACCAGGCTGACGGCAGCACTGTGGAGTCTGGCCTTTCAAACGCTACACCCTAAGGGCCACAAGCGTCCATCAGGCACAGCTGGCTCGTCCGTGGCTGCAGCTTGGAAGCAGGTGGAGAACAAGGGTGGAAGGGCTGTGTTGTGAGGACGCCCGAGGAGGCCCGGGCTGAGAGCCCGCCATGATTCTCAAGTCAGCGACCCAGTGGATGCTGCAATGTCATGTGGAACTAAATCAAGACAGATTAAAACATCGCCCGAGAGGGTTTCCAAGCCACAGCAGCAGCTTTGCACTGTTGTGCTTTCCTTCTCGTCCCACAGGCACCCACACGGGCTTTTGCACACGTGTGTTCTGGGGCTCCCCCAGCAGCCTGTGCGGTAGGAGAAGCCTATGCCTGTGCATAAGCCTGAGCAGACGTCCAGATCTACCTACAAAGTCCGAGTCAGGGAAGGAAGAAAGATGCCTTCCAACTGCTCCACGGGTGGGCCAGAGCGGGCGCAAGGAGTCATTCCGAGCAGTACAAGTGCCCGGGATGTGACAGGAGGGAATATCTGTAAGTCTCAAGACAGGAACTGGGAGGACCCTTAAGTCTCCTAACTTGCAGGAGCAGGCGTTGCCCCCTCTTGTCCTATCCACTCCCCACACTGGCGTCGTGGCCCTGACATACACCAGCAGGACAGAACAGCACAGGACAAGGCGGTGCTCCCCTTTGTCTGGGCTGCTCCGAGGGTAAGAGAGGTCATTGAATGAGGTCACTGAGTGAGAGTTCACAGCAAGGGGTTCCCAAAGATGGGCTATTGCTGTCGGCAGGACCCGAACCTGCTTCAGACCTGAGCGTGGTGTTCTGAGCGGCCCAGCGGGCCAGCAGAGTCGAAGGGAGGTCCTCAGGCTCTGCATCAGGAGAGGCGTGGGGCACAGCCTCCCCTCCACAGGCAGGGAAGGGTCTCCGTGGCATCTCATGCAGCCACGTGCCTGCTAAGCATTGCTAAGACTCCGCCGATCTCTTGCCAATTCGGGTGACAGCCTCTACCGCCTGCTCTGGCAGCTGGGACGGGTCTGTGAGGATGGAGGTGGTGGTGCTCAGATGCCGGAGGGTGTTCAGCACCACTGGAAGACAGGAGGGGGGTTAGCCTGGAGACACAGGCACACGCGGCAGCTTCGAGCCCCACAATGGATAGTACACGCGGTCTTATACATACAACTCGCGTGGTGATTCTCATGCCTGCCAAAGTGGGAGGCACAGAGCTCGACTGATGGACACCAGGAAAGCCTCCACAATGAGATCCAGGCACTCCCACTCTCTGCCTCTAAGATAACCCTCCGAACCCTGTCTCCTCCCCTGTAGGCAGGCAGAGAACCCTAAGCTGTTCCTACTTGTCCACTTGTTTTTTGTTTTTTTTTGTGAGGAAGATCAGCCCTGAGCTAACATCCATGCCAATCCTCTTGTTTTTTTTTGCTGAGGAAGACTGGCCCTGGGCTAACATCTGTGCCTATCTTCCTCCACTTTATATGGGACGCCGCCACAGCATGGCCTGACAAGAGGTGAGTCAGTGCACACCTGGGATCCGAACCGGGGCTGCCAGCAGCGGAGCATGCGCACTTAACTGCTACGCCACGGGGCCGGCCCCTGTCCACTTGTTTTACTATTACAACGCCTCTATAACCTTAATATATGGGCATAGCTTTGTTAGTTGTCATAAGAATTAAACAAGAAAATGTATCTGAAAACACCTGAGACAGGGCCTGGCGAAGAGCAAACGCTCAGTAAACGTGAGCTGGATCTGATCAAACTGACACACACACAGATGGTGGGAAGCTGAGGGGAGCGCTGGAGACCTAATCCCTGCCCCGCAGTTGGCATTTCTGGCTCAGGGCCTCCTGCACAGCATCACCCTCGTGCCCCTGGCCCTGCGTGCACGACTGCTTGCAGCGGAGCCTGGGTGTTCTTCAGCACAATCTGCAGGTAAGGGTCCTCCTTTCTCCGGGACTAGCATGAAGGGGTTGGAAAAGCCCCCGTGGCCCCACGACCCCCATGCAACCCCCACTCACTTGGCCTGAGGATGGGTAGGGAGCAGTGCTGATCCAGCCAGGACAGTGCTGTCCGGTGCAGTTCTTCCAGGCTGCTGGTGGACACCATCCCCTTGAAGGACTCAAACAGCGGCTTGATGATGATACTGAACTGCATGGCACGTAGGTTAAAGAACGTAAGCGAGGAGGAGGCCCAGGGAATGCATAACCGAGCATGGGGAGAATGAAGTCAAGTTACGGGCTTGCCGGGGACCAACTTCCCTTGGGACTGGCAAGTAATTGTACACAGACAGTCGAGAGAGAGATCTAGACAAGGTGTGTCCTTACATTCACCTAAAATGTTTCTAACTGTAACTGAGCCCAGGTGATGACCACTGAGCAGGCCGGAGGCAGGGATGGAGAAGTTTCTTTGGTCTGGAATGGGTCCTGGTACAATGACATGAACATGACAGTTTTTATCTGTATTGGCAAGAATATCAGAGGCACACAACAGATTGAAGCTATCTGTCTAGAGATGATGTGTGTCTTCTGTGTTAAACACAAATGTGCTGGCTCTTAATCATATTCTGTGCAGGTTTCCCAAATCATCTTCGGCAATCTGCTAGCGAAGGCCCGAGATCCGTTTTCTCTCTGATCTGAGCCCGGATAGCACCCAGAGTCCCCAGGCCTCAGACTGATGAGGGCTGTGGTGTTTTACTAAGAGGTTCTGACTCATCCCCGCTGCCACCCAGCTCCATCAGTGATAAGGGATCAGGACCAGAGCTAGCCAATAAAACACAAAGTAGGGAAACAGAGCTGGTGTCCGCCATCTCTTCTCTTAAAAACCACCATTAGAGTGCACACAGATAACCCCTGCCCTGTCAGAGCTGACAGAGTGTTGGCTCTCTCCTCCTGCACTGTGTCCTCAGTCTGTCAGACCCACGGATGCGGTGCAGAGACGGACCCACCACGTGTGCAGACTGTCTGCTCCGAGGGTGGAGAGTGACAAGGCAGGAGCCATCACCCGTAAGGGCCCTGCCGCCATCTGGAAGGCAGAGTGCAGGGAGCCCTTGGCCCGAGACAGACCCCAGCACTCAGGGTTACGTGCCTCATTACAGCATTCAAGGCCATGCAGCACAAATGCAGAGAACAGCCTGGAGGGAACTGCTTTCAAATCTAGGCTCTGCCACTTAGTGGTTTTGTGAGCCCCGGTTTCCTGTGGTACCCCCCTCCCCGCTGTCACAGGGACTGGGCTGGCTGTCAGGATGTGTTAGACTAGATCCCATCTCCTTGCCACATTATTGCTCTGCAAGTGGCTCTAGCATTGTCTTTATTTCTCAAAGACCTAGAGAGCAACACTGGCCTGTTCTGCCTCCATGGGAAGCCCCAAGCCTGGACAGTCACCAAGGACAGTCCCACTCCACATCACAGGCCTGCCCAGGCCCCTCTCGCCCAGGACAGGAACTAGCATTGCCTGTCCTGATGAACTCAATGACAACATTTAAAGAGAACCTTTCTAAAGGAACTACAGTGTCAATATCTGTTGTTTCAGTGCATTGGTTGGGGGCGTGGGAGAAGCAAAGAAAACCCAAAGATACAATCCAGAACTTCCAATTCTGCAAGGTCCGGCTTTTCACATATTCATCAAACATGTCTCTCATGTGATCAAACTGACGCCGGGTGACAGGGACTCCCGTGGCAGGGAGCAGCTGCTGGCAGGAGCTGAAACAACAGGAGAGTCAAAAGAAGTTCAGAGCAGCTGACGGCAAATTCGGACCCTGGGCGCCAAATGGGCAGAGCCAGTCCATTTTCGGCACGGCAGGCCCAAGAGGAGAGGTCTGGGAAGGAGGAGGATGACAAAAAGCTGAAGTGCTGCAACAAAGAGCCAGCCGTCAGCCACGAGGCCACAGAGGGCCCCACTGCCTCTGTGACATGTGCGTGTGTGAGGACGAGACCACGCCCTGGAGCCCCCAAGCCCCTAGCCTCACATGATGGTGGCGTTGAGCTCCTCGATCTCCTCCCGCAGCCGCCGGGCTTCCTCCTGCATCTGGCTCCGCTCCTGCTGCAGCTTGGTGATGTACTCCACAGTCTTCTGCAGCGTGATGGCGTGGCTGGTCTGTGGAAGGGGCGGCTGGTCAGAGCAGCAGCGCCCACAGCGATGCTGCATGTCCGCCTGGCACCAAGGCTGACACAGGGGATGCAGGAAGCATTCGGCCGTCCTGTCGGTTCCCTCACCCACTCAACACCCCCAGGCCACTTACCTGCTTGGAATTATTAGAGATCAAACTGTTCAGGGTGTCAAAGCCCATCTTGATGTTGAAGCGCCTTTTCTGCTCAGCTGAAATGTGCTTCATCTGCCGGTTCTGTGGGGGAATCGACCGTCACTGCGACACAGGGCCACTTCCCTCCTCCCCTCCCTCCCAACCTGCTGCTGTGCAGCTGGGGCAGATGAGGACCCTGCAGCTGAGAGGTACGTGGAAGAAGGGGTACCAGAAAGCTAAAAGGCTCCAGGAGGAGCCAGGACGGAGAGAGGACAGGATGCTAGAAAACCACCCTGGCAGAATGTAGCAGCAGGGGCTGGAAACGACTCCCAATGAACGCTGCTGATCCGGCACTTTGCAGCCACCCTCCAACTTCTGTCTACTGACCCACTCCTCACAGCTGCCACCTCCCCTACCGCAGTAGGACGATTCAATGGTGGCTCCTGGGCTAAGGGCCCACTGTCACCACGGGGTGGTTAGTGGGAGGCAGAATGGGAGGAGCCAACTTAATCTCAAGATTAAAGCAGCAAATATCCACGTTTCTGATGCGACCCCAGCCAGGGGGAACACCAGCAGAGTCCACGTTCTTTCCAGTGTGGCCCTAGTAAGGGAGGCAGCTGTCCCAAAGGTCCCTTGATATTCTTCTCCTCCTTGCCTCCCCATCCTTCCAAGGGAATAGAGACCTGAGAGAGATGTATGGTACCTTTAAAGCAGCCACATTTTTGGGGTCTGCAGAAGACTTCCCTGAGCAGTTGTTCTGGGGAGACTGAGGACTGGGGCTTTGTTCTGAAGCACACGGAGAGGCCTGCCCTGAGTTTGGGCAGTCTCGACCTGGGAAGAACAGACACTCCACTTAGGGACAGGGTGGGAGAGGTGGGATCAGTGAGGCTGCACCAGCCGCAGCAGTCCTCAGCCATGAAGGAAACCCCCAGCAAGCCCTGAGATTCCAAACCCATCTTGAACCTCCCATAGTGGCCCCTGAGCAAAACCCAGAGAAATTCTGCCAACATCCCTAGGGGCATTGTTAGGCCTGAGCAAGGCCTGACGAGGGCTGGCTGGACGTGGAGTGGGAATATGGCCCAAGCTCTGCCAGCCACAGGTCTTGGGGGATGTGGGAGAGTTCTGAGAGGAGGTCCAACTCCTGACAGCCTCCTACAAAGCCACCCGGAGGCCATCACGGGTCTCCAGGGTTTGTAAGGCTCTAGCTCTTACCCTGGTCCCGAGTATGCAGGGATCTGCTTTACTTTTGTTCTTTAAACTCTATGTTTATGTTTTCTCATACTTTTTTTCAATCTGACCCACTCCTCGAAATTTTTTAATTAAAGAAACAACTATTCTGCATCTTTATCTTCCTGGACTGAAGGTCCTTATTCTTCAAAACTCGTCCTTGGACAAGTCCCTCTGTCTGATCCCTGTAAGTGAAGACCTTTCCCGTCGTGTCTTTTCGAGGCAGAGGGAAGACAACTGTTTGCACACAGTTCCAGGAGTAGCCACGCCATGGTTTTATTTCAGACAAGAAGACACTTCTGTTCTCCCTTCCTGACGTGGCATCTGAAAGGAAGGAGCCCGGGTTCTGGTTCCACCCCCACCACCAGGAGCTCAGCCTCAGGAAAATCACTTTTCCCTGACCTCCCGGTTCTTCAGATGTCACTGGGCAAAGTCAGTCCTACTCTGACTGTCTCACCAACAGAAGGCCCAAGACGTGGAACCAGCTCACAGATGCGCAGTGCTTGAAAACTGTGAGGGATAACAACGTTGATGTGGAGACAAGGCTAGGGGGCTTCTGCGGCTGCAGCAACTCCAGGCTAATGTTTTCTGAAAACCATTGACAAGGACTCTGATCCTTTTTCTGGATCAGAACTGGCAGCTCAGAGTCAGGCCTTCCTGAAGTAGGTTAGCAGTGGCACTTCCCCAAGGACACGAGCTGCCTACACTGCACCACGCCTGCTGCTTTCCTGCTGCTATGGTTTATCCAGCCCTACGCTGAGCATTTCCCTAGCCTGGGCCACCGTAGACCTCGCTGCATGGCCTGACAGCCCAGGCTCAATCCTGGGGCACCTCCCCGGGCGGCCTCCCCAAACCAGGAGTGGGCCTGCTCATTTCACTCACAAAGTCCCAATCGTTCCAACTGGAGTGAACACTCACTGGAACCTGCAGCAGGCACCTGGGGACTGGCCCCGTGCAGTGGGACCTGCTCGCCCTTCACCAGGGAGTCTTGCACCGTGCTTGGAGAAAAGAGCCGGGAGACAGGGGCGGGCTGGCTGCTCGAGGGGTGGCCGAGGTCTGTCACCAGGATGCTGCTGTGGAACTCCGTAACTCCAGGAGCCTGAGGTGACACAGGATAAAGAGGTCACCCCCGACCACAGTCATGTGGGGTGAGGGTCACCCAAGAGCAGGGTCACGCTGGGATTATTAGGATGCTGAGGGTCTGTCCAGGGCCCCCTCACCCTGGCGATGGCAGCAGGTGTGATGACCACATTGGATTGGGACACAGTAGAAGCCAACATCCCTTCTCTCTTCAGAGGGCCTGATGTCATAATCACTGCTTGTGGTTGTCCTGAAAAGGCAGCTGCCAGAACAAGAAGGTGAGGCTGGATGCCCCGAGCCATGGAGGCCTGCTCCCGACGCTGTTACTGAACCCGGGCCCAGCCAAGCTGCACAGTGGGGCTCCCCAGGAGCAGCACACGACCCCTCTGCTGCCGCTGAGACATCGCCTTCCTCACCGCAGGGCACGGAAAGACAAAGCCACTAGGGCACCTGATATTTTTTACAACTTCTTGAAGCGGACAGACTACAGACCCAGGAAAGAGATGACCAGGACCATGTTTTTTCAAACTGGGTTGAGACTAACTTTAAGACAACAACACAGAATAGAAAATACACTGGATCATATACACGTAGTATTCCCAGACTCTTATGTTTCACGTCACAATGTGTGCGTGTCACGAGTCTGCAGCCTTGCGGATGGGAAACAACCCTCCTGGGGGAGGCAGGGGTCACACTCTGGCTTTCCTCCACCTGACTCACCTGGGGCGATGCAAGCATTCTTCACCACCAAGGACATATGCTCTGGTTTGGGAGCAGGCACTATTTTGGGGGGCTGCTTGGGCCTCCCGCCAGTCCAAGATACAGGTTTGGGGTGCACAAAAGTTAAACGAGGTTGGGGGGGCCCAACAGTCGGTGGCCGGGTGACCGGAGACAGTGCCAAGCCACAGGGGGACACTGAGGGAGTGGGATGGTGGGTTGTGATGACAAGGCCCTGGCTCTGGCTGAAGGTGGTGGCAGAGGCATCGTGGGTGAGGGTGGCGGAGGCTGTGTGGGTGATGACAGAGGGTGACTTGCCGACTCCAGCAAACTTCTGAGGTTCCAGGAAAGAGGATGGAGTCGTGGGAGTCAGGGCAGTGGCAGGAGGAGGGACCAACGGCAAGGCAGGAGACACAGCCACAGGGGCGGGACTGGGAGAGAGCAGGGGCATGGTGAACACGGGGAGGAAAGACTGTGGGACATTCAGTGGCGGCACAGGGGGACCAAAGTCTGTGGGCTGGATAAAGGGGTCCCCAGGCTGGGAAGCACGTTCACAGCCCTGCTCATCCGTGGGCTCCAGGGCAGTGGCTGTGGGGGGCGCGATGAGGCTGTCAGGGAGGCTCACGGTAGGGAGAGCGGTGGTTGGCAGGATGCTCTCCTGAGAAAGGAAGAGAAAAGAAGAGAGGAACAAAATGTTGGGGTCATACAACCCGCCATCACTGCCTAGAGCTACACACCACAAAGCCCAACAACGGACATCGGCACCTGAGACCAACCCCAGGACAGAAGGGACAAAGGCGGTGTCTCCCATCCCCGTTCCTGCTGATCTGGGGAGATGATCTGTGCCTCCCGCGGCGTTTGCAGGGGTCTTGTTTCCATGGGGAACTAACGATAACACGGCTCAGACAAAGTGACTGTCTGCACACAGCTGGCTCTCAGCCTGGGACTATCTTGTTTCTGGAGTCCAGCAGGGGTTCCCCCAAGTCCCTGCCATCTTCTGTTACAGAGCAGAGGCAGCCTGGATCACAGCTTCTCATGGGGTTCCCCCAGGATAGTTTCATGTATCAACTTCTAGAGAGGTCACCTCTTTCTAAAAGGGAAACGCTAGAAGGAATCGATTGTTCAGGTCTCAGTTTCTATAGAAGAAATTCTTCCCAGAGCCAGATGGAAGAAGACGAGGCCAGGTTACTGGTGTCTACTGGGATACGGATACCAGCCTGAGAGGCCCTTCAAGGCAAAGAGCCGTGCCTCACTCAGCTCTGTAGCCCTGATACCTGGTAATCAACTTGTGTTGACTGCTGAGTAAAAAGTAAAAGAAATACAGAGAACTTCTTTTTATTAGTGATCCACATTTTTTTTTCTTTGCTGTCTTGCTAATCCTGTCTTAACCAGTAAGAACAGAGCTCGCTGCACACAGGTTATCTGGAGCCTTAGGCAGGAGCATATGTTTACTGACAGTCTCCCACCTCGTGGATATTTACGGATGCTTTCAAGGAGGGCTAGAACAGTTTCGCTACCCATTAGACGTGTGCTCAGCACTACATCTAGCAACCCCTAGCACTTTGCTTATGACTGCGTGGTTATCTCATTAGCCTAGCCCTGGGTGCAGAGCTTTCATGGCCAGCCCTGTGCCCCCAACCCCCAGCATCCTCTACCTGAGCAGTTGGGATGTTGGGATCTGGTATAGGTGCTGAGGCAGGTGCAGGCAGCATGGAGCCAAAAATGGAGCGGCTGGAAGAGAAGAGGTCTGAAAGACAACACCGGGGGCTTTTCAGCTCTGTGGGCCCATCACTTCCTTGAATTAAGAGCCAAATAAATTGAGCATTGAATCCCACCTTACCCAGAGGAGTGTCATGGCCAGAGGGTACCCTCCCAGATAAGTCTGCAGAAACAAGCCCTCTGACTGGAACCGCACATGATGGCAACCAGTGTGGGCTCTGAAATACTCCCAGGCCTGGCCTTTCACCCGTTCTTAGAAAGGCGGAGCTCAGGACCAGTTTTAACTGCAGGAAACTGCTGGGAGGCGGCTGTGTCGTCAGCACCCTCTGCTGCCTAGAGGGAGAACTGCTTCCAGTCATGGCCAAACCTGAGGCTCTGGGACTGTCAGAAGGAGAATGCCAATTTCCTTGAGAGAATAATGTCCCAGAAAACTTCCCAGACCTTGCAGCTACTACCAAAAAAAACGGTAGTTCTGGAAAAATTCTAAGTCTTCCCCCTTGCTCATTCTAACAGTTCCCTCTAGGAAAGGGAAGCACCAGTCTGCTTTGTCCTGGGCAAAGGGAGATCCAGGAGCCATGCTCTCACTCTGCCCACGTCCTCACCCTGGAAAGGCTCAAAGGTGTCCATGAAGTCCAGGTTGGGCTGCAAAGGAATCAGCCCCGGCTGAATCATGTCTGCATTTCCCAGATGTGCTGTAAGAATCAGAAAGGAGACCGAGGAATCATTCTGCCGTCTCAGACAATCTTGTAGGAACATATAAAAGGCCTGGAATGGAAATTCCTGGCCCTGCTCACATTCTAGATTCTTCCAAGGAGAAATGTAGGCAGCTGCCTGGGATTTCTACCTTCTTCTGGATTCATGGCCATTCTCAACCCTCAGAGGGCAGGAAAGGAAGTTTTTACAAGAAAGTAAATTGTGTATCAGGGAACAGACACCCCCAGGAAGCCATACAGAGATGCTCCGGTTCTAATTTTTAGTCTGTGGGCTCTTCCCTGAGGGGTTAACTGGACGACTGAATGCCACCAGGTGAGAGGTCATGCCCAGGAATGCTTCTGATTTTCTTTAGGGTGAGTCCCAGGCCCTGTCACTCAGCCTAGGCACGTATGCTCTGCTAAGGGGAAGTATCAGAAATGTGAAATTGATTCAGACCAAACCCCCTACTGTTTTCTCACAGTGGCACCACAGGTCCGACAGATTCCCAGGAAGATTCAATTTGCAGTCCCACCCACTCAATGCATGTGGCCCTCAGATGTCAGCGAGGCTGGCTGGCTAATCCTTCTCCTTACTGCCTACCCTAAACAAGTGACATGCAGCTGCTCAGAGATGGCCCTGAGGTAAAGCCTGCCCTGGGGGCGCTTGGCAGAAAAGGAAACCAGCTGCGTGTTCAAAGTCAAGGATCTAGGGATGGGTTACCTATTTCCCGTGGGTTAGGCCAGGCCACCGGCTGATGTGAGGAAAGTGTGGAGAAGAGGGTGTCGCTGAATTCTGACATGAGCATGTCTGTGTCCAGCAGTGGGTCCTCCTCCATGGGGACTGGGGTCTTCCATTCATCCCCATGTTTGTGCCAGTAAAGCATGTCATCATCCTACCGCCAACAGAGGGGGAAGGAAAACTCAAAGGGGCAACAGGGTACCCGGATTCCCAATCCCGTCATGCTGGGGAATATGTTACCCTACTTTATGGAGCAGCAAGGGCTGCTGTATAAAAGTGGAGGTGAGTGGGTGGAGAAATGCAGGGAGCACCCCTCCAGCCCACTTGGCAAAGAGAACTGCCCATTTCCTTACCCCTTCATGTGAGGAGGGGGATGCCCCTCCCCCTCCTAGCCGCAGGGAGAGTCTGCGTCCCCACCACCTTCTGCTTCAGGGCTCACCATGGGGCCACCCAAGTCATTGCTGTTTCTTCTCAAAGGGGGGTTCCTATGAAGGTCCTCATGGCCCCCAAGCTCACTCACCTGGGCCAGGCTGGAGAGGTCCTCATCCTTGTGCTGCTGTAGCTGTGGAGAAAAGGAGAGAGACTAGGTGGTCACCCAGGGTCCTGGGAGCAGATGAGGCCCTCAGCCTCTCCTCCCCAGAGGTGAGTGAACTCTGGAAGCATCTAGGCCTCTTCTCTCTGGGAGGCAGGCGGGGAGAGGGACCCTGCCACCTGCCACCCCCAGGCCGATGCTGGCACAGAAGAGATTCCCAGCCAATTCATAGCCGGAGAAACTGAGAGCACAGATCACAGGACCAAAGCAGGCCCCTCCCTGGGCTGGGCTAGAATGCCAGTCCTACTTGGTTCTCCACACCCCCCTGGGGGGGTGGGGGGCAGCTGTGGAGCCACAGCCTCAAGGGTCAGTGTCCTGAATAGGAAACTCAGTTCCTTCCCTCCCCTGTGGGAGCTTCCTGAACTTGCTCTTTTTGGATCCCAAGCCGGATACCCTTTTCTTGAAGTAGGTTCTCCACTTGTGATATTCCCGGATCACAATCTCAATGCGGCTTTTCCAGTACTTCCCTTCTGTGGTGATGGCCTGTGAGAGAGATGCAGGTCAGAATGAAAAGATGGCATCTTGGTCGATTAGCAGAACCCAACCCATGAACAAAGAAGTGTCTGACACTGGAAGTCAGCCCTGGGCAATCCAGCTCAGAGAACTCTACCACGTGCCTACAACTTGATTCACAAAGTGTCCACCTCTTATGTGCTACACTGACCTCTAAAGACATGCTTTCATTTCATGACCTACAATAACCCAGTGGGGCTTCAGCCGCACAGGTCCTGAAGTCTGGATTGGAGCATGGGGTCAGACAGAATGCTGGGGCAGGGAAGAAGTAGAGAGCCCCTCCATCCCGGCATTGGAGGATCCCTACAGAGACCATAGGTAGCACCCACATGCCCTTTTCCAGTGGCCTCTGCCGCATTTTCAAAGGGTGAAAACAAATGGCCAATCACAGAAGTTTCAGGTGGAAAGTGACTTCCAAGGGCATCTAGTTCAACCTTTCCATTATGCAGGGCATGAGTCCTTTCCACAATATTCTTGAAGAATTCTAGAGAGCCCACTTCTCTTTCAGATTCCTTTTTTTTTTTTTATGGCTGGAGTATATTAAAGCAACTCCCAGATATCAGAAGTCTCATATAATTTCACCTAAAAAGACTTCATTGTGTGTCTCTAATAGTAAAGAATCTTCACAGTGAATAATACCATATTATTACCAGACCTACCAAAATGATAGTTCTTAATACAGTCACGTGTCACTTAACAACGGGGACACATTCTGAGAAACGTGTTGTTAGTTGATTTCATCGTTGTGTGAATATCATAGAGTGTACTTACACAAACCCAGATGGTACGGCCTACTGCACACCTAGGCTCTATGGTACTAATCTTATGGGACCACCATCGTATATGCGGTCTATCATTGACCAAAACGTCATTATATGGCGTGTGACTGTATTGTCTAAAACAGATCATGTCTGACTGCTCACAACTGTCGTTCATTAGGTTACTTTCTAATTTTTTCCCCTTTTATCATAACAGTAAGACATGCTTGGACAAAATTAAAACAACGCAGAAGAGTATAAAGTGAAAAGAGTCTCCCTTCCTCTTCCTCACTCTAATCCTACGCCCCTGATGTACCCACTAGTAAACGACTTCTGTATATCCTTCTAGACATTTCCTATCATGTATAACCACATAGATACACACTTTTAAGAATTAACATAAAAATATTAAAATACTGTAGACCAACTTGCTTTTTCTTCATTTACTATTTCTTCAACATCTTTCCATCTCAGTACATACAGATCTTGAGATCATTCTTTAATTGTTAACGACATCTGCCTTGTAAGGAGCCAAAATCCCTCCCTGTGGACTTACAGAGAAATACCAATTTTATTTTATTTATTTTATTTTATTTTTTTTGTGAGGAAGATGAGCCCTGAGCTAACACCTAATGCCAATCTTCCTCTTTTTGTTGAGGAAGACTGGCCTGAGCTAACATCCATGCCCATCTTCCTCTACTTTATATGGGACGCTGCCACAGCATGGCTTGACAAGCTGTGTGTCTGTGCGCACCCAGGATCCGAACCTGCAAACCCTCGGGCTGCCGAAGCAGAGCGCACACACTTAACCGCTACGCCACCGGGCCGGCCCCGAGAAATACCAATTTTAAATGAAAGCAGAGGGTAAGTGCTGATTGGAGAGTTCCTTGGTCCTTGGGTACACCTAGTTTGAGAAAGGGAGAGCCTCTACCCCCTATGTCCTCGTCACTTCTCAAGGTCACAACAGCTGATAGGACAGTGCAGCCCCAGTACTCTTCCCTGCAGTCTCCCACTGCAGAACCCAACCCTCGCTCCTAGCCCTCACTGAGTGTCTCGTCGTGACTGAGGGCGGGTTCCTGTCCCAGCCACCAATGATCACATGCCAGGTACCTCTGGCCGGCGATGCTCATCTACTTCAACAGAGCCGTCTAGTGGAGTGACAAAGTGGCACACAGGATTCTTGCGCTTCTCCAAATCTGGGCAGAGAGAGGGTAAGACACCATCACTATGACCAAAACCCCTGACGGAGCCCTGCCCCTCTGTCCACACCTCTCTCTCAGGGTGGGACCCTCCCACATGTTCTTTCCTTCTCTTTCCCTTGGAAAATGAGGTTTTGGAGAAATAAAGGGGTCCAGGTTAAAGGAAAAGAATCCATCAATAATGCTTGAGCAAGAAAGGGAGTCTGGCTTACTAAGAGACACATCACCCTAACCCAAGCGTGGCCCAAGCACGCTGATCTCCTGCAGAAGTCACCAGATCCACCAGCACCCAACCCAGCTGGAGACAGAACGAGGCCTGGGCCTGCATCTTCTTACATATGCTGAAATGGGAACTGTTCCCTGACTCTTCAAATGTTACCTCTCTGCTACACCCTTCCTGATTCCCCTGAAGAGAACTAACCCCACCACCCCGCTCTGCTTTTACAACACTGGGCCCAAGCATCTATCATAACAGTGAGCAAACGGCTAATGCATCCATCTCCTGTAGACTATAGACGCCTTCACGACACAGATGATTTGACTGGCCCCTGTGCCTGATGGCCAAGCAGTGTCCAGTTCACTAGGATTTGGCTTGTTTTTCCTATCTTCGCAAACTGCCTGAGAGAGACTTCTGTTTGAAACACAATGTTCCAAGAGTGGGCTCTGGGCCCCAAGGTGCAAAGGCTTCCAGGTGGTTGTACCTGGAGGTCTGTCCCCCACAAGGCCTTGGGGCCCCTGCGGTCTCCTCCTGCTCCCAGCTCATGGAGCACTTACACTGCATGTACCACGCCCGCCAGATGGCGTTATTGAGCCGGATCTTGTCTCTCCACTGGAGCTTCAGGCCCTTGAAATTCTTCCACTTTGGAGACACCAACTTCCCACTGAAAGGCAAGATGAAGAGGGGAAACTCAGTGGTTCCTTTGAAAATGAAATGAAATCGATAGTGCCACCCCATCATTCTAGGCCTCCAAATTCTGGATTAATCCATTACAAGCCACAGGCTAGGCTTGACAGAATATGCAAATCACTTTGGAATTTCTTCAGTGATATGGAGTGGGGGAGTAGTGGGGGTGGGCGTGGTGGTGATAGTGTCAGGGTACGGAGGAAACAGGACTGGCCGTGGGCTGGTAACTGTTGGAGCAGGGTAAAGGTACATGGGGTTCGCTATTCTATTCTATCTACTTTTCCATGTCTTTTAAATTTTCCACAATTAGAAGTTAAAAATCTGTTGATTTTGCAATATAGACGTGTATGAAATCATCACGTTGTACACCTTAAACATACACAATGTTATATGTCAATTATATCTCAATACAGCTGGGATAAAAAAAAGAAAGAAATCTGCTGAATGCAAGCCAAGCTCCTTTAACCTGGTCTCAGCCTACGTCCTTTGCCACTCCTCATGAGGCACTTATAATCCAGGCACCCGAACGTCCCACTTGCCTTAGAACCTGCGGAGCCCTCTCCTGCCTCCAGGCCTCTGCACACACGTCCTCACTCTTCATGGAGCTCCCTCTGTCCCGGCCACCTGCTTATCCTTCAAAACACTGCTCAAACATCATCTCCTCCGAGCTGGCACTGCCCTCTCCAGGCTGCTGCCAGTTCCTTCAGGGTTCCCTGAGCACTATTCAAACCCCTAAGACAGCACCATCCATACTCCATATAGCAATGTCTGTACCCACACCTCCCTCCATCAGACTGCAGCTTCTCGAACAAACGGCCCTCAGGCATCACATACCCTAGGCACCCAGCACAGAACCTGGCACATACCAAGACTTCATGTAATCATTCTTCATTGAATGAGTTAAAGGTCCCTGCAAACCAAGATAACAGCAGGCAAGGAAAGTTCCCTGGTGGCACAGCCTTCTCGGACAGTTTAGTTTTTCCAAGGGCTTTGCCAGGAGCCACCTCTGGGCTGCTGGCATAGGGTTTCCCTTTTTCAGATGACTTGAGGTGGGCAAGGCACTATTTCTGGTCCATACCAAAGGAGGTTCTGAGGGTTCTCCCTGACCACAGGCCACAGCCCTGCCCCTCTTCCAAACCCACTCAGAAAACCCACGTGACAAGCAGAGATGTACCAACAGTCAACAGCTGGGGTCTTCAAAGACAGTGCCCAAGCAACAAACAAACCTGAAACTGAAAACCTGGTTTATAAAGCAAAAGCCTAGGGCTTTGTACCTAGCAAAACCTCATGCCTCCCCCCACCCACCCCAGCACGGAGCCAGGCTTTGGATTACACAGGCCAGGAAGCTGTGACCTCCACAGAGAAAATGTCACAGCACATCCTCTTAGGATCTGAGGGACAAAGAGACACCAGCAGCCTCAGCTCAAAGGGTTAGAGGCTTCAAACTAGTCACACACCTTCTTCCTTCCCATCTCCCCCTACTCCAAAGGCACTTCTAACCCACCCCCACGCTGACCAGCTTCCAACTAAGTTCAACAGCCAGCAGCTCGCTATTTCGGAGCCTCTACTGCACAATCGCGTACTACCTGGGCAACTTTTACAGTCACTTAACTTTTCTGGCACGCCAGTTTCCTGTGTAAAATCAGAATAATACCACCGCCTGCAGAGTGTTTTAATAAGGGTTAAATGAGAGTATGTGTATGTAGGTATATGACACATACAACTGGTAAACCCTAAAGCAAAATACAAATGTAAGGTATTAACAACCATTTCAATTATCTAAATTTAAGTTATGACCGCAAGTCCTGATTTTTAACACCTCCTGACTTGAAAAGTCCTTTCTTTTGTGTTTGCCACCAATGTCTTTGGGCTCCTCCTCCTCCTCCACAGGAGGAAAAAGATGGTAACCGTGAGCCCACTCTCAATACCAGCGAACAAAGACCGGGGCAAAGGTGAGCCCTGAAGGCCATGTAGCTGCAGAACCATTTGCTTCTTGAGTGCTTTGAAGGCAGGGACTGGGGCTCCTTTACTCATTTGACAAGTGTTAAGCACCTACTCTGTGTCATGCATGTGCTAAGAACAGAGGAAGGGAATGAAGAGGCAGATGAGGTCCCCTGCCCTCAGGGAGCATACAAGTTGCTGAGGCATAAGTCCTGCCTATGTGTTGAGTGTCGCAAAGAAGAGCAGAGGGCTGTGGGAGCACACAGTTGGCATAACTGACCCAGTCTGAGCACTCAGGCGTGGCTTTCTGGAGGAGGTGACATCTAAGCTAAGGCCTAGAGGATAAGGAAAACTTTGCCAAGCCAAGTAGAGGAGGGGAGGCCTATGCTGTTCCTTCTGCCTGGCTTGTGATGGCCCTGAGGTGAGCAAGAACACGCCTGGTCAGGCAGTGGAAAACATCCAGTATGGCTGGAGCCTGGAGAGCAGAGCATTCACCGGAGCATATCAGGTTCCACAACTGGGCAAAGCCATTTCCATAAGGGGAAAAAAAACCTCTTCCATAATTCTTATTCCTCACATTGAAGCCCAGAATTCAAAGGCCACTTTCTCTGTGAATCCTGACGGAGCATTTGCCACCTGCAGAGATGGCTGCAGGACAAAAGCAGGAGAAGGGATATAATGGAAAACAAGGAGTCCTGGGAAAAGAATGGCCTCTGGTGTCTTGCAATGTTCTGTTAAGAACTAACCATTGGAGGGGCTGGCCCAGCGGCGCAAGCAGTTAAGTGCATGCACTCCGCTGCAGTGGCCCGGGGTTCACCAGTTCGGATCCCGGCCGTGCACTGACGCACCGCTTGTCAAGCCATGCTGTGGCGGCGTCCCATATAAAGTGGAGGAAGATGGGCACGCATGTTAGCCCAGGGCCAGTCTTCCTCAGCAAAAAGAGGAGGATTGGCAGATGTTAGCATAGGGCTGATCTCCTCACAAAAAAAAAAAAAAAAAAAAAAAAAAAGAACTAACCATTGGGCTGAAATACAAACCCAACCTTACCCCCGCTTTGTTACTTAAGACAAAGTGGGCCGATAGGAGCATAAGAGCATCTTCTCAGAGAAGTCAGATTATGCTGACAGCTTCAACTACTTACAGTGAAGGGGGTGGGAAGATACAGAGAGAGAAATTAAACCCTATAGGCCAGAAATCCAATCTGACAAGGCGTAGTTTGCGGTTCTCATCTTCCTACTCTGTGTTTGCTGAAATGTTTCACTTTTCCTTCGTGTTTATGTCAAATTTGGTCAAACTTCAGCAGGAATACGTAGGATTTCAGAAAGTCCAACTGCTATCACACCATCATCCCAGGTTTCTCAACAGCCAACAGGTGGCGCTCAACCAACACAAAGAAGTGAGCCCAAAACCAAAACCTAAACTATCCACAGAGTAGAGGATGAGAGCGTCCCAGATGTTTTCATGGTGATGACTATCCCTCTCCCACAGCAGTTTCAAGATAAGATCTGAAGAAGCAACATGCATAGTTCTATAGCAGCAAAGTATTACAGAGAAAAAAGGATTCCATAGACAAATTGTTAGAAAAATGCTGGGATAAATTTCTGTACATTGCTTTACTGATGGGCTTCTCAGAGCCTTTAATGTACTAATGTCACTTCAATCTTCAAGGAGGAGAAGAGGAGACACTCCCTATGCAGACATCCACAGACCCAACCTGGACTAAGGACTCCTTTATGGAGGTCCCCAAAGTCTAGTTTCCTCCAGAACATATTAGAAGAGGCTGCTCTAAAAAGTTCTACAAGGGGAACTTGCAGCTCCTTGGCGGAGCTTCCTAGGGCAGTATCCCCAGGAAGCATCTATGGTCGGACTTCTGCTCCCCCTAACCCTGCCCCAGCTTAACTCATCTCCCAGACATGCTGACTGGGATACTTCTCGGTTGGACTCAGGATTAAGCTGTACTCCTTTTTAAAGTGTAGCCGGAAACATACTATGAAAATTTCTGAGACCAACAGCTTCCCCCCAGTAAACGAAAGATCTCTTTCAGCCTTAACCTCTCAAACCTGCCCTTCCTATGTCTAGCTCCTTGGGCTTCCCCAGAGCTTCCCCATCAGAACAATGACCCCAGATTCACCTCACGCTCTCCCACACTAGGGGAAGGCCAAGGTCTAGGTCTAACTCATCCCAGCACAGTGCCTGGCACATGGGAGGTGCTTTTAAATATGGAGGTATTAAATGAGTGCTCAACTTCTCCATAAAGAAAAATCTTCACACTTTCCTGCCATGCCGCCCTTCCTAGAAGACAGGGTCATGACATGAAACAGGAAGTTCACAGTACAACAATGGTCTCTCTCAAAACTTTTATTGGATGGAACTAGCAAAGTCTGAATTCTTCAGAGGTATGGAAAGAGACTGCTTTGGAATGGAAATTAACGTGCAAGCTTTGCACAGACAGGAGCTGGAATTAGGAACAGGGAGAGTGGGATTGGCGCAGGGATTTCACACTGCTGTCAGTCCTAGGTAGGATTAACTCCTAACTCCTCGTCAGACCATGCTCTGCAAAAGAAAGCAGGCAGAGGGCTCCGGGGTCTGTCACTATAGGTCCCAGAACAGCAGTGGAGTCCATTCATTTGTTCATTCAACCATATTTGCCTGTTATGAGGCAACATTTCTCTGCCATTCCTGATGCCTCCTGGACTCCCACTAGCAAAACATTCCTAGCCCCGCCTCCCTACTACTCCTTCCCAGCCAGGTGGAGTGGGTATGTTACCAGCGAGTGTGGAAGGAGGAACTGGCATGGGGGGTCCTGGCCTTTCCCCTCCTCTCCTCTTGGGAGCAAGCTGCCCACTGAGGGCCACGTTCCTCCTGCTTGGCTCCTACAGAGACAGGGGAAGGGGAGGCCTGTCCTAGTCCAGGGCTACCTAGGGCTGCCTGGAAAGGCAGTCTGTGGTTCACTCATAAGCCACATCCTCAACTTGATCAACAATAAAGGTAATATTTTGGCCACCATCTGCTGACTCTTTTTTATTGTGGTAAAATACATATAACATAAAATTTACCATTTTAACCATTTTAAAGTGTACAATTCAGTCAACCATCACTGCTACCTAGTTTCAGAACTTTTTTCATCACCCCAAAAGGAAGCTCTGTACCCATTAGCAGTCACTCCCCACTATCTCCTCCCTCAAGCTCTCACAATCACTAATCTACTTTCTGTCTCTATGGATTTTTTTTCTTCCAGATATTTCATATAAACAGAATGATAAAATATATGGCCTTTTGTGTCTGGCTTCTCTCACTTAGCACAACAGTCTCAAGCCTCATCCACGTTGCAGCCTGTGTCAGCACAGTCAGTCCTCAGTATCTGCGGCCTCTGTATCCACAGGTTCCACATCCACCAATTCAACCCACTGAGGACCGGAAGGCCTACAGTGACTGCATCTGTACTGAATATATACAGGCTTTCTTTTCTGTATTATGCCCTAAACAATACAGTATAACAACTATTTACATAGCACTTACATTGTATTAGGTATTATAAGTAATTTAGAGATGATTTAAAGTATACAAAGGATGTGCATAGGTTATATGCAAATTCTATGCCATTTTATATCAGGGACTTGAGCATCCGCAGGTTTTGGGTTTCGCAGGGAGTCCTGGAACTAATCCCCCACAGATACCAAGGGTCATTCCTTTCTATGGCTGAATCATATGCCATTGGATGGATAGACCACATTTTATTCTCTCATCGGTTGACGAACATTTGGGTGGTTTCACCTTTTGGCTCTAGTGAACAATGCTGCTATGATGCTATAATGCTGCTCCTCTGTTTTATTTCCCAATCAGTTCAGAACTCTGGCAGAGGAAAGAGGTGTGATCACTAAGCTGGCACTGGGGACATGATGGGCAAAAACAATTGTGAACTTTATTGGAGGGCAAGCGGACAACTGTCTGCCAACATTTTAATTGCACACCCCTTTGACAACTCCACTGTTAGGAATTGATTCTACAGACCCACTGGCACACAGGCACAAAGACATAAACAGAAGGACATTAAACTACAGCCTGTTTGTGGTAGCGAGGCTGGAAACAATCTAGATGTTCGTCAAGGGGAACTGGTTTAAAAATGCAGTATATCGGGCCGGCCCCGTGGCTTAGCGGTTAAGTGCACGCGCTCCGCTACTGGCGGCCCGGGTTCGGATCCCGGGCGCGCACCGACGCACCGCTTCTCCGGCCACGCTGAGGCCGCGTCCCACATAGAGCAGCTAGAAGGATGTGCAGCTATGACATACAACTATCTACCGGGGCTTTGAGGGAGAAATAAAAAATAATAATAATAATAAATAAATAAATAAAACTGCAGTATATCCACACAGTGGAACACTATGGGGCAGCTGAACAAACCACACACATTTATATGCGCTGATACACAGGCAAGATTGACACAATGTATTAAGTGAGGAAAAACCAAGGAGCAAGATACATAGTACGGCCACTATTTGTATTTTTAACAGGGAGATAGGCGCGCGCGCGCACGAAGGAAAGGAGGGAGGGAGGGAGGGAGGGAGGGAGACAGCCAGTCAATCTCAGGGAAGAAACACAAGAAACAGGTGACAGTGGAACAGTGATCTCCTTTTGGAGAGCTGAATTGGGAAACTGATGGGTTCAGTTAGGAGACTCAGTTTTCACTGTTTACCGTTTTACACTGTTTAAATATAACATAGGAATGTATTATTTTTTCAAAATAAACAAAGAAAAAAGACCAAGTACAGTCCAAGACCTTACAGGGCTTCTAGTTAATTGGAGAAGGCAATTAGTCACATTAGCAGATAGAAAATTTGTGTGCGAGTCAACTTTGTGCACAGATCCAAATATGAGAATAATGATTATTAAGTGGTTTCTTTAATGAGTGAGTGGATGAAGAATGTTCAGACTGGTCTCTCTTCCAGGACTCCCATTCTTTTTCTTCAAAAGAGAGGTCTCTATTGGCTTTTCCTGGGATCTGGGCCTGGTTCCACAGGCTGCTAGGAGCCAAAACTAACAGGCTCCAGACGACAAAGGTTCATTGAGGAGCCAAGATGTGGAGCGCAGCCACGCCGAGAGGCGTAGCAGGAGGAGGGCAACGTGTTTAATGGAATTGCCTGGAGCGGGGGATCCTCCACCCTAGGCGACCCACCCAAGCAGAGCTTTCTCTCAGAGGAAACTCATCAGGTTTTCAGGCCCTGATCCCACGCCCAGGCATGGGTCCTATCGCCTGCGCCCAAAACTCATCCTCCTCATGGGTCACGCGGTGTCTATTTTTTTTTTCACATTCAAAGAAAGTCCTGTTGGAGAAGCAGGCTCTGATGGCAATAGCAGCAAGGCAGGAATGTGGGCTCCTGAGGTCCTCGTCACAGGTCTGTCCTACTGACAAGGTGAGCAAGTGGGGAGTGTATGTGGTATGTGTGGGTATGTGGTGTGTGTGTGGGTAGGGGTGTGTGGGGGGGTAGTTGCATGTGTGTCTGTGTGTGAGAGAGTAAGCCAGCACTTGTGTATGTGGGTGTGCTAGCATGTCTAGGTGTGCATCTGCCCATGTGTGTGAGCATGTTTGTGAGGGCTGTGTTTGTCTGTTTTTGTGTAAAAAGCAGGGAGTAATCATTTCCATAACTATCAAAAATTAGAACAGCTTGAGGGAGCTGAAACCAGGCAAAATTGGACTAGCTACAGTGGTGACCTCTCCTTCACCCTGTGAATGCTAGAGACCTGTGTCCTTGCTGGGAACACTGTAGTGTGTTCTAGCCTTCCACATGGAGATAGCCACCACCATGCTTATACCATTTCCAAGCAAATGAGGAAAGTAGAGTGGTTTCCATTTCTGGACAAGTGACATAACCTGTCCAAGCTTTGCCTTCTGTAAAATGGTGACGAGATCAACCTCATAGGAGAGCCGGGAGGATTACAAATAGGTGTGAAAGGATGGGGCCCAGCACAGTAAGTGCCAGTCAAATCTGGGGCATGTTGCTGAATATTTGTTGGTTCTTGGGCAAGTTCCTGAATTTAAGTTGATTCTTGGGCATGTTCCTGAGTTTTAAAGCCTGGAGTTTCCTATCAGATTCTAGCCACAATTGGACTTTCAGGCAGGAGCAGAGACATCGGGCAGGGCACCATTTAAAGCCATATTCATACCTTTACAAGCCAGGAGAGTAAACTTGAATCCAGAACCCAGGATGTTCCTGATTCCTCTGGACTAGGGATGGGACCAGGCTTGTAATAGGAAAAAAGTAGTGTATCTCTTCAATTTGCATCATTTGTTAATAAATTTTAATACTTAAAAAAAACTGTGTATTAGCCATATGTCTCTTTCACTTTATGAGGTGTTTGTACCCGTTGTCTTTTTTGAAACGTTTTATTTTGAAATAATTATAGACTCACAAGAAGTTGCAAAAAATAGCACAAAGAGTCCCGTGTACCCTTCACCCAGCTTTCCCCAGTGGTGGCATCTTCTACAGCTGCAGCACAATCTCAAAACCAGGAAACTGGCTCTTGTACATTATTGTTAACTAGACGACAGATGATTTTCACCATCCATTGAAATGTTATATGTTTTTTTCTTGCTATTTTATGCTGGTAATATTATAATATTAATGATATTAACCCTTTACGATGTTTCTACAAATGTTTCCCCTAAGTTTTTGAGTTTTACTTCTTTTTATGGCATGTCTTGGAATAAGTAGGTTACATATTTGTGTAGCCATATCTACGAGTCTTTCTTTATAATTTCTTTTACTGCTTCCCTGCCTGCCCATTCACCTCACCCAGAGATTTCATTTTCCTTTTAATCCCTTTTTTAGCTTTTTCAGTCTTACTGATTTTTAAATAAATTATATACCCACATTAAGAGAAAATTCAAATGATACAGAACAGTACAAAGAACAAAAGCAAAGTCACCTGCAATTCTACCACCTAGAAATAACCATTGTTTAAATTTTGGTGATAATATTGTATAACGTAGAAATAACCTTATCCAAAGAGAAGTCTGGCCTTTTGCCCTCAGCCCCTGGGAGGTGATCTCTAGGCCTCTGGAATGTCCTGCCTGACAGGAGTGTGTCTTCGTTTGCCTGGGGGCTTTGGCCACAGGACAGTCTCATAATCTGATTTACGATGGAGGCTTTGCCCCACAGGGTATCAGTTCCGGTCTCCAGAAAAACTGATGACTAAAGATGTTAGTCAGATCTCTGGGAGGGGATAAAGACTAAAGGTCGGCCACACCGGCAGTATGTGGTGGAGTTCTGTAGAAACTCTGAATACCAAAGACTCAGGTGAGCATCCCTGGTTGGCAATGCTCTGTGCGCAATGTCACACATCATGGACATAACGAGGTAGTACCGTTCAAGACTCCACTGAGAGAGGACAACCAGAAGCACCGCACTTGGACCCCTCTCGGACTCCGCCCAATGCGTCTCTTCCTTTGGCTGATTCAAGTTGAATCTTTTCCCTGTAATAAACCATAACCATGACTATAACAGCCTTCAGGGAGTATTGTGAGTCCTTCTAGAGAATTATTGAACCTGAGGATGGTTTTGGGAACTCCCTCAACTTGCAACTGGTGTTAGAAGTGAGGGCAGTCTTGCGGACTATTCTCTCTAACTTTGTAGTTGGCCCCTAAGTCCTTGTAATATATATTTATCTGATTATATATATATTCAGATAAATAAACATAATATTTACATATGTGGGATCATAATTTTGTTTTATAACCCATTTTTCACTTACATGTCACAGATATTTTATTATGCCAAAAAATAGTTTTATATAATTTTTATTGGCTACAGAATATTCTACTTTATATATTTATCACAATCTACTTAACCGTTTCTCCATAAACATTCATTTATATTAATAGACACACGTTGTTCCTATTTTTCACTATTATAAACAATGCTGTGATGAACATCCTCCTACTTACATTTTTGTGCAATTGCATGACCATTTCTGTGAGATAAATTCCTAGAAACTGGAAAGCTGAAATAGAGGATATGTGTATATTTATAATTTTGTTATAGTCAAAGAATCTTTCAAAGTTTGTACTAATTTACATTCCCAATAGCAGGGAATAGTGCCTATTTCCCCAAACCACTGCTCATATTAGTTATTATTAATGTTTGCTAACCTGACAAGCAAAAATTTAGTTCACTGATTTTTTGGTTCCCAATTATTAGTATCTTTTTGTTTATTGCCATTGTATTTTTTTATGTTAACTGTCTGTATTTCTTCTGCTCATTTTCTGTTGTTTGAGAGCTCTTAATTTGGTGGAAATGGCTGAATACACATGACAGAGTAAATATGCCCATTTTGACTATCTTTGCCTTGAATATTTACAATGTTCTTTGTTTTGGTTTTTGCTCTAGTTAACTTTTTAATGTATGGTAGGTTTTTGTTGTTATTTTTAGCAGAAAATTTTCATTCATGTAGTCAAAATTTTAAAGTCCTTTCTTTTGTTTCTATTTTTGTGTCAAACTTAAAAAGGCCTTTTCTACCCCAAGACTGTGAAACACTTATCTATATTTTCTTCTAGTACTTTCAAAGCTTCACTTTATACCTTCAACTCTTTGCTCCATCTGGAAGTTATTCTGGTGTAATGAATGACACTGGGATCCCAACTTAGTCAATGGTTTCTACCTATTTACTAAATAATCCATATTTCTCCTGATCCTGATAGACTAAAATACCGTCTTCCTCATACAGCACATTCCTATATACGTACTTGGGACCACTTTCGAATGCCCTGTTTCTTTTGGTGTTTTGTGCATATATTTGCAATGGTTTCACTTGTTACATTTAACTGATTCATTTGGGAGAAAAGAATCAATTTAGTTCTTCATGCAGCTCACCAAAATAAATTCCAACTGGCTGACTGTTTGTCTCATCTTCCCCCACTAATTTATGACACTTCCATTAACATAAATTATAATATACACTAGGGTCTGTTCTGGGGCCTTGTATCACTGATCTGTGTCCAATTCTGTGCTAGTATTACACTGATTCAATAATTATAAATTTGTGATATATCTTACTATCTAGGTAAGTTTAGTCCCCATCACTTTTTAAAACAAATTTTAGAATTCTTGCCTATTTTTCCATGTGAACTTTATAATCACACTGTCAAATGTCAAAAGAAAACTATTCTGGTATTTTGATTGGGGCTGCACTTAATAAATAAATTAATGTGGGCAACACTGCCCATTCCAACTGGGTCATCTCCATCCTAGGTCGGCATACGCTTCTCCACTTATTCAACCTACTTAACCGACTTAAAAAGTCAGAGGAATCTGAAGCTGTCTGGTATTCTATAATTTTCTTCATATATGTCCTTCACATTTCTAATCATAATACTTTTATTAACATTTTAAAATAGTGCAGAAGGAAAAGTTAGGAAGAGAAACCAGCAAGACAAACAAAATCACATAGTTACACACCCAAACACAAGCACTGTCCACATTTTATGGTGTTAAACAAGGCCCCACCTAGCTGATATGGTAACTGCCATCCTTACTCTAATCAAAGTGGCTAAGCCACAGACACAAGCAAGACGTTTCTATCATATTCAGTACTCGGAATAACTACCCTCAAAGAACATAGCCTTTCCCTAGCACTTTCATCCACCTGCAGGAAAAGGTAATTAGCAGGTTCAAATATTCACCACAGTTAAGATTTTTAAGTAAAGAATGAAAAACTCCACCCCATTCCAGACATCTGGCTTAAAGTAAATTAACAGAGGTCTCTGGCCAGAGTACACACCTGGAGTGAGGACTCTAGAAACTGGCTGCCAGAGATGTAATAGAAACAGATCATGCTTGCAAATATTTCTGAGTTCCTATGAAGACTTGCAAGAAACAAATTTGTTATTATCACCAGAATTAGTCAATTTTGAGGCACTGCCAGCTATATAACCTACTTAAAAGGCAGAGAAATCTGAAGCTGTCTGATGCATTTCAAAGGATAAGGTAACACTCTCCAGGTAGCCAAGACCTATAAATAGGTTTTAAAAGCACTGGCTCCTTTGCTAAAAGTCAGCTTTGACTATTAAAGAAAATCCATGGAATCTGTCCTCTGTTGAATTTGAAACCACAAACCCTTGACAAATAACTAGGGTCACAGTGACATTAGGGTAAGTTAACTAAAGTTGGTATGGGTACATCTATCAAACTCTAACCTTTCTGGGTCCAGGAGATGGAGCTAGTAGTTAATTCTACATAGCACCTATTATAACACCCTGGTGCGTAATGAAAGAAATGGGTTGATGGGAAGAATTGGAAACTTCTCAGACTGCATGTGGGCTATACACAGCCTGAATATTGTAGCCAGATTAATCTGGATGAAATACTACTTTCTTCATGACGTTATCCTAATTCATCCACTCAATTTATTTATTTAGCACTGTTTTAGGTGCTAAGGATAGAGCAGTGAACAACCAAGTCCCTAGCCTCATGGAGCTTCTATTCCCTTCTGTCTACAGGGAAAGACAGGCAGACAACCCAATGTGTGCCACGTCAGGAATACTCAGCGGTATGGAGCAGCACAGGCAGGGTGCAGAGGAAGCTGGGAGTACTGTTTACACAGGGCCATCTGCGAAGGTGACATGTGAGCAAAGACATTAAAGTGAAGGGTGAAGCAGCACAGACTTGGATGGATCCTGGCTTCTGCCTCAACAAGCCAACAAAACTGCTCTTGCCAAGGATGTCGATAACGTCCACAGCGTCAAATCAGTCACTTTCAGACCTCATCTGACCAGAGCTTCCCGCAGCACCTGACGCCTCTCCCTGGCCCCCATGCCGTCACCCCACTGTCTGGCCTTCTCCTAGCTTCGGCTGCTCCTATTGGGTCTCTCCTTCGCTAGCTTCTCCTCCTCCTCTCAGCCTCCAACCCTGGTGTCCTTGGGCTGGTCCTGCACTTTTCTACTCCACACTCCCTCCCTTTCCTCCTCTCCACGTTGGTTCTCTAGGCTTCTACACCAGCTGCCCCACTTCCTCTCTCGGCTCCTCCCCACTTGCCTCCCTCCCACCCAGCAAGCTAGAAGCACTCTGGCAACGTGTGTGCCCGTGTGCCGTGTCTTCACATCTCCCCCCTGCTGAAACTCTTCAGGCGTTCCCCTTGCTTGTAAGATAGAGTAGAATCCTTGAATATCTACTAGGTTGAGGCCCCCCAGCTGCACACATCTGGTTTACACAGGAACCTCATTCACTGTCTAACACCTTCATCTTCCAGATATTAGCTTCCTGCAGGAGCCCTCCCGGATAGCTCTAACGTAAATTAGTTAGTTAGCTATGCCCTCTCACAACACCCTGTACCTACCGCCATCTGCAATTACCTACTTATGCATCTGCTGACTGTCTGTCTCCACAACCTGTCTGTTTTGTTCACCAATATCTACCCCGTGCCCAGCACAGTGCCACTACACAGTATGTGTTGAATGAACTCCAGAATGAAAACCCACTGTCTTCCTACTGCCCACCGAGCCCTACCCTTGCCTAGAACAGCCCCTGTTCCCTGGCCTTGTCCTACATCTCCCACCCTCGGGGCTTCTCTAGGTTCTACACTGTCCCAAAGCCTCCAAGCACTCCTCTCTATTTCAGTTCACACTTAATGTTCTCCTTCCCCTGAACTTCAGACACTCACGTGGGTGTGTTAATGTCCATCTGTTCTTGGTTTATGGTGCCCCCCCATTCCACCTCCCTTCTCCTCTCCCCACCATTTAAAATCAGATAATGCAGCTTTGTAAATTAACTGATTAGAACTTTTTCCAGGTTTGCTTCATCTTAGAGAACACACCTAGATGAAAAGGAATAGTATATTAGAAATTGAACAAGACTAAACCAGGAATCAGGATGCAACACTGCAGTCCCAGTTTTGATGCTAAATAGCCGTGTGACGGTAAGTGAGATACCATCTCTACATGGCAAGTCATTTCTCCTCCCTGGCCTCAGTTTCCCTTTTTTAGATGAGAGAGAACTGAATTATCTTATCCCAACCTTCTTGCCAGTTCTAAGGTCTAGAACTGCACCCTTCCCCAGAAAGGGAGATGTTGGCCCTAAAGAATATAAATGAGAGGTACCCAAAATAGGGATGTGTTGGAGTAACACCAGCTACCATCAAGCAAAAGAAAGTACAGAAGGATCTGTAACACCCCACTCCCACCACAGATGTTTGGCTTATCTCTGAGGAGGGGGATTCTAAAAAGCATAAACAAAAAACTGTACGGCCCTCCTCACATAATAGAAATTCCAAAATAAAGTCAGTTTAATCTTTGCCGCTAATGATAATTTCCCTTCCATCTGCTATTGAGAATCAGTTGTCTGTCACCTTAAATCTCTCCCTCTTTTCAGTCTCCTCCCATGCATGCTTTTTAATCAACTTGTTAACCTTCCAAGTAGCAGAGGAGTTTGGGATGGGCAGGAGAGCTGGAGACTAACCCACTAAATCAAAGGCAAGCTAGATAATCCCACTCAGATTGGTTTCTATTTCAGAAACACTGTAAATCTCCACACCGACCCAACTGAGATGAACACCCCTTCTGCTGACACTGTCTCCTGAGACATATGTACGCATTACATCTTTATCAACATTCGAAATACCTACTTTTTTCTTTGTGATATATTCATTTTCACTATATCCTTTCTGTCAAAAGCAACAATTTGTTATTCATAAAATCAAACTTAAAAACAGCAGTGGAAGATGAAGTTTCAGTTTATTATCATATCCCAATTTTAACCTCAGACCTTTATATACTGTTAACTCTACTGCATGGGTATTTCCTGTCCTAACTGCTATTGCAAATGCTTAAAAAGAAGAGTGTGTTTTTTATAGCTCCATGAGAGGGTAAATACACCTTTAGTTACTACAGTGCTATAAAATCAAGGTCAGAGTAACTTATCTCTCTTTCATATCTACCCCTGCTTCAAGGCCTCCTGGTAAAATAGACATAAATAAAAAGAGACTACTAAGGCACAAATCACTTAACAAACTACAGAGCAGGCAAAAAAGTTAAAAGAGAAAGTGACGGACAATTATTTTCTTAAAACTGAAGTCCTTGATACGCTGATTTTTTCCCTCCACATTTACAAATGAAAGCAACGCATGGGCCCGGCAGGAGCTTGTGATATAAAGAAAGACTGAACCAAATGGCAAGGAGATTTTGTGTTTTCTTATCCCGCAGATCTTTGGGGACCAGTGTGCATATTTGGGGGGAGGAGGAGAGTAGGAAGAGAGGTACTTATGAAGGAAACTTGAGGCCAACCATTTGAACTGACTTTTTAACTGTAAAGTTTCAGAGTCGTCCTGTTATTGCAAGGGCCTGCTCCGCTTTCTTGGCATAAGGAAGAAGGATGACATCTGATTCCTCTGAAGTCAAAATCTCAGAATTTACTGAGGAAATCTGATCCTGTCCACTGTGCTGGTCCTGATGTCATAAAAACTCATCTATCAACAGAATCTGTGGCCAGGCCACCCTTCACGCGTGGAAACAGTGTGCCTCCTCATGAGGGCTGGCTCTGAAGTACAACGGTAGCTCTTCTAACCAGGACGTTTTCATAATCACCTCTACCTGCTGCTGGCCACAGGAGCTGGGGAGAGAGGATCGCGCCCCCACCTGCCAGCCATGCAGCCTTGGGCAGACATCTGGCCGTTCTGAACTTCACTTTCTTTGGGGGAAAAAACAACATATTTCACAGAGCTGTGGTAAGAATTAAATGAAGCAAAGTCTTTAGAAGGGACTAACAGTGTCTGTAACACAGGAGATTCTCAATAACATGGATTTGTGCATTCACCTGACGTTCCCCATGCCGTTCACAACTGTTATGGCTCTTCATGCTGTGAGAGAGTTCAATTAAAGGCCTCTAGGCCACAGCAGCCATGCCTCCCAGCGACTGGACTCAGGACAAAGAGAGAGAATGACTGTCAGGGGTGGGTGATGAGCCAAGGTCCTTGAGAGCAGGAGAGAACTCCCATTTAGAGATTAGATAGGCCGTTCTTCAATGAAAATGCAATCCCACCAGTACCAGCAGGACAGACCCAATTGT
Source organism: Diceros bicornis minor (assembly GCF_020826845.1). Lineage (NCBI taxonomy): Eukaryota > Metazoa > Chordata > Mammalia > Perissodactyla > Rhinocerotidae > Diceros > Diceros bicornis. The sequence continues at coordinate 7,965,721 of NC_080774.1, forward strand.
CTTTCTTTTCTTTTTAGCACCGTTTCACTCTCCATCACAAAAGTGTATCTACACAGTAGAAAAGTGTAATAGCTCTTCGACAGGAACTGAAGTCGGGGGGTTTCACGACCTCCCATCACCTGCACTCCCAGCCCCCTCACCCCCAAGGCTCTCTCAGCAAGAAAATGCCGCTAGGGGACCGAATACTTGCCTCCAACATCAGCTCTCAGGCACACTTCATAGCAATGTCCCTTATCAAGCACCACTTAGGCGAGAGAGAGGAAAACCTGGGATAGGGTGGGAGGGAAAGGAAAAATGCAAGGCAGAATGATGTTCTAAACACTGCAAGTGCTCTAGGAGAAAGTGGACAGCCCTATGGACTCATGTATAGTATAGATGACTGCTAAGCCTCTTTCAGCTCAAAGTCCATAATTCTATGAATCTATAAGAATAAAGAATAATAAAAGGTACTACATGAGAAATAATTACCCTAGAATGCTGAGAAGCTAGCTTAAAGGCAGTTGGAACAATTAAAAAGGGGATGGCCAAAAGTTTTAATTCCTGAACTATTTATAAGGTACAGACAAACAGGTCTTTTGATGAAAAAAGAGCCCGCAATTCCATCTTGCTTTCACGATCAGGAAGCAAATACATCTACACCTTGCAGATGTGATATGTGCGTACCTTGCAGATGTGATGTGTGCGTACCTGCAATGTGACAGGCTCTTCACTGAGAACTGGGTGGCAAAGACCTCAGGACCTCACAGGCTAATGGAAAAGATAGAAATGTCTTCCCTTGAGGGAGCTAGGGCATGCGCGGAGCATACGGAAACACACGGAAGGGCGTTCAATGGCGTCAGCGGGTCCAGGACGTCTTCCTCAAGTAGGATGCCTGAGCTGAGTCTCCAAGAACAGGCAGGAGTTAACCAGGGAAAGAGAATGTAGAGAAAAGGGTTTCAAGCAGAAGGAATAAAGAGGTCTTTCTCAAAATACCAGTAGTTTTGGCTTCTGGTCCCCTCCCTCCTCCATCCCTAGCTCTGATGAGAGGAGTGAAGATAAGAGCACTGATTGTTTGGAGCCTTGAGGATCAAAGTCTCAACCTCACTGTGCCTTCGCCTTGCCAGTGGGATGGGGTCAGCAACAGCAGTCAGGTTCTTGGAAGAAGGCAAAGCTAGGGGAAAGTCCATCGTCCTTATCTCACATTTAGGCTCAGTGTAATTTTCTGAATCTGCAGTTCAAAAAGATGATAGACTAGGAGGAGGAGCTAGCTTGTCATACCAGTTTCTGATGTAAAGCAGAATGAGAAAGAGGGAAGAGAAAGACAGAGAGAAAGGAAGAAAAGGAGAGAGTAGGGTTTAGAAAAGGGACATTTGCAAAACATATCTCTTATACTATTGGTGGTTTGAATACATAAAAGTGAAAAATCTCTTCTAAATCAATAAGCAAAGTTAGAAGATAAGTGCCAAGCTGAGGGAGAGATTGTGAAAAAAACGTTATTGTCTAAGGAGTTCCACAAAATCAGTTAAGCTCCCCAAATTACCAATTGCAGAGAGAAAAACACGTCTTTACAATGAAAAGATCTGGCAGCTAACCTTAACCAAAAGATCAAATTCAGCATCACTAATAGTCAGACACCCTGACATTATGTACCTTTGCTATGACTATCTGTGAAGCTCACTCACCAAAAATGTTGAATCTAAATGTAACCAAGCCTTTTAAGCCTAATACGTGGAAATACAGGAGACAGCGGAACATGTTAAGTACCACACAAGAAAACAAATATAGGATGTGGGATGTTCTTAGAGACAACTAGACTGGTCACTTCAAAACGTCAATGCCAAGGGGGAAAAGACAGAAGGATTATTCTAGATTAAAAGAGACTAAAGAGATGAAAACAAAATGCAAAGTACAAGCCTTGACTGAGTCCTGATTCATAAACACTAGTTACAAAAGACATTTTGAGGAAAAGTGGAGAAATTTTAATATAGACAGTATATTATATGAATTAACATTTTCTTTGGCATGAAAATGACATAATGGTTATAAAAGGGAATAAAATGTCATGATGTCTCCAACTTTCTTTCTGAACCACTTGAAAGTAAGAGAGACAGAGACATAAAGCAAGTATGGCAAAGTTAACAAATGTGGGCTGTGTGGTGGCTATAAAGGTGATGGCTGCACCATTATTTCCACTTTTCTCTAAGATTTTTTATAATAAAAAGTTGAAAAAAAAGCTGGAAAAAGACCCACATCTCAACTCAAAAAAGAAAGAGCAAAACAAAAGAACTAAAAGAAAATTCAAAAATATAAAATAAATGGTCAAATTCAGGGAACAAAAACTCACTAGAAATCAAAGAAATGCAAATTAAAACACCAAAGATATCATTTTTTTGCCTATCAGATTAACAAGGATTTTTAAAAGCACCGTAATAATGGTACACATTTTTTTTTTAAAGGTACAGCCATTTTGGAAAACAGTTTGGCAGTTTCTCATGAAGTTAAATATAACACATGACCCAGCATTTACCCAAGAGAAATCAAAACCTATGTCCACACCAAGACTTGTACATGAACATTCACAGCAGCTTTATTCAGAATAAAGCTGAAAACAATAAAATGAAAACAAGCCAAATGTCTATCAACAGGCGATGGATAAAACAAACTGTGGAATATCCATGCAATAGAATATTAACTCCTGATACACGGAGCAACACAGATGAATCGTAAAAATATACTGAGCAAAAGAAGTCAGGTAAAAAGAGTACATGCTGTATGATTCCATTCATACACAACACAAGGAAAGACAAAGCTAATCTATAGTGAGAGAGAGCAGATGGGAGATGGGGAGGAATGCCTGGGAAGGGAACAAGGGAACCTTCTGCTGTGACAGAAATGTGCTGTATCTCTCGCTCTCTCTTTTTTTTTTTTTGTGAGGAAGATCAGCCCTGAGCTAACATCCACGCCAATCCTCCTCTTTTTGCTGAGGAAGACTGGCCCCCGGGCTAACATCTGTGCCCATCTTCCTCCACTTTATATGGGACGCCGCCACAGCATGGCCTGACAAGGTGCATCGGAGCACGCCCAGGATCTGAACCCGGGCTGCCAGCAGCAGAGCGCACACACTTAGCCGCTACACCGTGGGGCCAGCCCCGAAATGTTCTGTATCTTGATGGAGTGATTACACGTGTATACATTTGTCAAAACCACAGAACTGTACATTTAAAAGGGTGAATTTTATTGTTTACATATTAAACCTCAATAGAGCTGATTTAAATTTTAAAATTACGGGGCCCACCCCGTGGCGTAGCGGTTAAGTGCGCGCGCTCCGCTGCTGGCGGCCGGGATTGGGATCCCGGGCGCGCACCGAGGCACCGCATGTCAGGCCACGCTGTGGCGGCGTCCCATATAAAGTGGAGGAAGATGGGCACAGATGTTAGCCCAGGGCCGGTCTTCCTCAGCAAAAAAAAAGAGGAGGATTGGCATAGATGTTAGCTCAGGGCTGATCTTCCTCACACAGACACACACACAAAAAATTTAAATTACAGCAATGACACCCAGAGTTGGGGAGGATGTGGGGAAACGGGCTCTCATATGCATTGCTAGTAAGAATATTAATTGCTACAATTTTTTTTTTGGTAACAGCTTTATTAGGATATAATTCACATACCATACAATTCACCCATTTAAAGTGTACAGTTCAATGGTTTGTAGTACATTCACAGAGTTATGCAACTATCACCACAATCAATTTTAGAACATTTTCACTACCTCAAAAAGACAAGTGTACCCCTTAGTCATCACCTCCCAATCCTAAGCAACTACTAATCCACTTTCTGTCTCTATGCGTGCCCGTTCTGGACATTTCATGTAACTGGGATCATATAATATATGGTTTTTTGTGACTGGCTTCTTCTACTTCACATAATGTTTTAAAGGTTCATTCATGTTGTAGCAAGGATTTCATTCCTTTGTATGGCTGAATAATATGCTACTGTATGGCTATATCACATTTTATTTATTTATTCATTAGTTGATGGGCATTTGGGTTGTTTCCACCTTTTGGCTATTATGAAAAATGCTGCTATGAACATTCGTATACAAGTTTTTATATGGACGTATGCTTTCATTTGTGGAGTGGACTTGCTGGGGCAAATGGCACCTCTTATGTTTAACTTTTTGAGGAACTACCAGACTGTTTTCCACAACGGCTGCACCATTTTACATTCCCACCAGCAGCGTAGGAAGGTTCCAATCTCTCCACATCTTTGCCAACATTTATCACATCCTAGTGGGTGTGAAGCAGTATCTCAGTGTTGTTTTGATTTTCATTTCCCTTACGATTAATGGTGTTGAACATCTTTTCATGTGTTTATTGATTACCAGTATATCTTTGGAGAAATGTCTATTCAAATCCTTTGCCTGGTTTTTAATTGGGTTGTTTGTCTCTTTATTTTTGACTTGTATAGTTCTTCATATATTCTAGATACATGTCCTTACTAGATATATGACTTGCAAATATTTTCTCGCATTCTGGGGGTTGTATTTTCTAATTGGTACAACTTTTGAAAACCAGTTTGGCAACACATATCAAAGATTTCAGTGTAAATACCCTTTGATCTTACAGCTTTACTTTTAAGAATCTATCCCAAGAATTTATCCTAAGAAAATAATTAAAGAAGTGAAATGAGAAGAGCTATAAACAAGAACACTCATCAAGGTACTATTTAAATCAAATCTCAACCCCTACCTCACACCGTATACAAAAAATGGATCATAGTCCTAAATGTAAGAGATAAAACTGTAAAACTTGTTGAATAAAACATAGGAAAAAATCTTAGAAACTTTAGGTTTGGTAAAGATTTACTAAATATGAACTACAAAAAAAAAGCATGAACTACCAAAAAAAAAAAAAGAAGGATACATTGTACTTCATCAAAATTAAAAACTTTTGCTCTTGAAAAGACAACTAAAAATGATAGTACAGGACTATTTTTTACCTACACAGGTACAGAAAAAAGTAAAAAGGACATAGTAAGAAAATAACTGGGTATATACTAGGTATATAACTCCAAGAAGAGTGTTTCAGAGGATTCTGCTCTCTTCTTTCTATCTTTCTGAAATGTCTGAATTCTCTATTTGACTATGAGTATGTATTTCTACATAATGAGGTGGAGGGTTGAAGAGGAACCTCCACAAAACTATTTCCATTTTGAAAAGGGGAAAAAGTGATGTTCCATCTCATAATTAATAGAAAATAATATTCAATTACCCAGGGGACACAGTTTACCATGTTGATTTGGAGTTATTTTTTTATTTGCCACATTTCAGAAATAAGAATATACCGTCACTTTCCTAAGAGTTTAATATCTTTGCCTTTTCACAATTTGCACGCAATTTCTATCATACATACAAAGTAATCTGGTCAACAAATTTCAGTGATGTAAATGGATAATATTTAAGATTATTCTGTGAAAGAAGTTTATATGTATAGCATTATCTTACAACTATCTGGAGCTTGCTTTAGTTATACAGAAGTAAAAATAATTCTAGATAGATAATAAAGGTCTGTGCACTTGACTCAGAGAAGAGTCTCCAAACCCTCACTAAGTTAATTACTCTGATTTTACACTCAATTTAACAAGTTACGCAAACCAACAGAAAGTGGGAGGCACCAGACAAAAAGGGAGGGTAAGTGGCAAACTCACTGCCAAGCAAGAGGCAGCCAGCAGCCTGGAGGAGACAATGATTAGATGTGAAAACCCAAGTCTAGAGAGCCCACAACGGCTGAGTAGAGAAGCAAATATACCCTAGCAGTACGAGAATATCAAGAAGTTACTATAATAATACAATAAATTATACTCATAAATAGGTTTCTAAATAATCAAAAGTCATATTACACTCAATGTGTTAAGAAAGCAGTGAAGATTATTATGCATTTAAGAGAGATTTCCACTTTCCATTAAAAATGGCTAATTTTATAAAAGACATGATTAACAGAATAAACAACAGTGATCTGGAAAACTAATATCAAAGGAAGCCCTATTCTTTAAGAGAGAGGCAAATAAATAAGGTATTTTTGCAAACATATTTTAATAGCTACCTAACTTTAATGCCACAAAACTCAAAGGACTGAACTAAAGAAGTAATTATAATTTTATTTATTTATTTATTTTTCCCCCCAAAGCCCCAATAGATAGTTGTATGTCATAGTTGCACACCCTTCTAGTTGCTGTATGTGGGACGCGGCCTCAGCATGGCCAGAGAAGTGGTACGTCGGTGCGCACCCGGGATCTGAACCCGGGCCACCAGCAGCAGAGCGCATGCACTTAACCGCTAAGCCACGGGGCTGGCCCTGAGGAAGTAATTTAGATGCATTGATAGATTCTTCTGTCCTCCTCAAATCACATCACGTAGGTGGTTCCCAAAACTACCTCTGAATAAGAACTAACCCTGCAGATCAGATCATTTTATTTTATTTATTTATTTTTTTTTATAATTTTATTTGTTTTTTCCCCCAAAGCCCCAGTTGATAGTTGTATGTCATAGCTGCACTTCCTTCTAGTTGCTGTATGTGGGACGCGGCCTCAGCATGGCCGGAAAAGCAGTGTGTTGGGGCGCGCCCAGGATCTGAACCCGGGCGCCAGCGGCTGAGCGCGCGCACTTAACCGCTAAGCCACGGGGCCGGCCCAGATCAGATCATTTTATATTACCACCCTCCCATCCAGCTCTGTCCACCACGTATAATCTCCTCCTGCCTTTGCAGCTCCATCTTTAAGAAAAAGCACTTTAACTTTGCTGTCTGGGGCCGGGGTCTTAAAAAAAATTTTTTTTTCATACTCTGCATTTCTCCTAAGCCCTTGATATGCCACTTTGCAACCCACATCGCATTTGGAGAGCTATCAAGTCAAATGCAAAGAAACTAAGTTCCCAACTCTGGGGGGAAATGGAGTCTCGATCTTCTCACCGCTGTGTGAGCTACCTCCACCTCCACATAAGTTCCTCTTGTCTCACCCGTGAGGCTGGATTTCCACCAAGACAGCTGGATCTGACGAATCCAACCACACAAATACGAAACTGAACAAGGGGTAGAAGTAAGACAATGCAACCTAAGTCAGCACCGGAAAGAACGCAAACACTGAGTTTCTGCTCCCAGTCTTGAGGGACTGCATTTGGGAGTCCAGCCAGAGGAATTACTCGCTCTGTGGATTTACTACGCAGCTTCACGCATCATACATAAGATAGGGACAGATGCCAGGCGAAAAGGTCGGCAGGAAGGTCAGCCGGGCAGCAGTGACAGCAGGTGGGGAACCTGGCCAGAGCAGGTGGTCTCCTGTACAGGGCAGGCAACTGCCAAGTGAGGCTGAGGCCACAAGCAAGCAGCCTGATTCCTGGAAGCTCCATGCCAAGAGTCTACGATGGCTGCGACCTAGCTGGGGTCCAGGAGCGGCCTGGGATGCCTGCTGACCAAGAGACAGCTGTCTATTCTGGAATGGTTAACTAATTGCCTAAGATGCTGCTGAGCAGAGAGGGCAAAGGAAAGCAGGTTCTCCCTCCAGGACAGGCAGACCTATTCCTGCCTCCCCACAGGAACGCGGCTGAGGTGGAAGAAAAGCAGCCAGTTTCAGAGCACCGAAGCGATTCAAACCGAACCAACTGGTGCTTTATTCAAAACAATAATGGCTTTGTCAGGAGATTGCAACTGCCCAACAAGAGCCAGCTGAAAAACCTGCCCTCTTCTCCTAATTTCTACCCCTTAGGCCCCATGACTTTGAGACACCACACTAGAAAGAGGGGAAAAAAGTTACAGACATAAACCAACATCAGCCGACCCACGTGACACAACAGACGCAGGTCAGCTGCCACTCAGAGATCACACATCACCAGAGCTGGCTATTTTGCAGCTGTGGATCTCCTACCCAGGAGCTAGAGCTCCCGGGACATACTGGAGTCTCACTTGCTGATATATTTCCAGCGACCCTAGCCAACAAAGAACAAAGGGCTGAAATGTCAAGTTGTTCTACAGGGCTGCCGGGTCAACGTTCCAGTCAATCTGGGAGGGCAGCACACCCAAGACCTCAAAGAGAGCTACCGAGCCAGGGTGCCTGCTCCCAGCTTTACAAGAGCCTGAAAGCTCGTACCCCAGGGCCCTCTAGGACAGGAAACAGAAAGCAATTCTCTCTGCAGGGAAGGACTGGGAGGGGGGACCAGAAGATTACAATATTTCACACCACACCCTGCCCTACGCACTTCATCCATATTTTACCAATCAGCGGCAATCATTTCAAGCACTATACAAACACACCCGTAACTCTAAGGAACCAGCAACAAGCACAAAAACAGAGCTAAGCAAACAAAGTTATTGAGCAAAAAGCAGCTGGCTACATACAGGCCAAGCCAGCTCAACTATAACCAGTAGGTCTCTGGTACGCTGCTCTGAGAAGTGTCTGGAGGAGGCCGTGCATATCATAGGTGAGTTTCCCCAGCACCACCTGCCTGCTGGCTCTCAGGTGCTGTGCAAGGACAACGCCAAGGACAAATCAGAGGTTGAGCTGATACCGAGGTTCTTTGCTTTTGTGAGAAGGCCATGGGACAAAGTCCTCTGCCAAGGTTTCACACAGGGAAAGAAAATCATGAATTTCAAAGCTAAAGGGAAATACAGACTGGTCCAATAGACAGGGGAACAATCTGAGAGACAGCTAGGAAGCTGGGGGCCAGGCTCTGCTGGCTAGGAAACGGAGCCCTCAGGAAGGAGTTCTGAGCTAGAATGTAGCGGGTGGACATGGATGCCACAGTGGGCAACCAAACCTCTCCACTGGGCCTCAGGAGTCATAACGACCTGATCCAGTTTTTAAAACATAACCAAAGTCCTCATATCTTCACTCAGCCCCTCCACCACACGCTCTGCCAGCAGTGCAGTGGGTGGGCCAGATGGAACCCCAGAAACCTCACACTGATGGAACTGATGAGTAAGGCTCCCAAAGCCAGAGATCGGCATCTCTGCACTTGGTGTGACAGAAAGCATTTAAACTGTTTTCCAGAGAGTTGAGCCAGCTCTTCCTTCTAGGTACCAAGTCATACCAGTGCTGTGTTTTGTAACTCGCAGGAAAGTGCATCCACACGGCTCCCTATCGCACGTGAGCTCACCAAGCCGAGCAGACTCAGCTGGAATCACAACCTTTCGTGAAGCTCCATGCTCTCCTTGCTCTGGAACAACAAAAAGCCAAGGGACGGCATTCACCTGCTCACATCACTGGCCTCAGGGGTCTGTCAACCAGCAGGGCACGATACAGACAAGCAATCACGGGCCCCGGTCCAGGTGTGCATGCTGCTGGTGGGCGTGTCAAACACCATCCATGTGTCCCCTGCCCCTTTACAGGCTGTAGGGACACAGGTGAAAATGCAGTGACCTTTCCTATCAGCAGCCCAGGGCACAGAACAAAGGCTACTTTTCAGCTGCTTACCTGCTCACCACCTTCCTCCACACACACCTTATCGTGAAGGTGGGAGGGTGTGACAAGGCAGGCAGGGTGCCCAAGGTGACAATCCCAACTGCCACCTTTCCTCAAGAGTCCTGCTGAAAGGTTCTCGGGGTAAAGGAAGGAGGAGGAGACAGAGGGACATTTTCAGAGAAAGTAGCCAACATGGGGTATGGTAACAGAGATGACTGGAACAGGGGCCCAGAAACACCTTCAAGTTACACAAACATACCATGAAATGTTCTCAATGACCAACAGAACGGGATTAAATAAGTAATAGCACATCCACACAATGAAATACTATTCAGCCACTAAAAAATACTGCAGACGAATATTTCGCGCCTTGGAAAGGTGTTCACAATCTATTAAATCGATAAAAAAAATACACTAACCGTGCCAAAAAAAATGAAAAACAAACAAACAAAAAACCCACAAGGTCTGGAAAGATAAACACCAGGGAATTGACAGTGGTTATCTCTGGGTGTGGGGATTTTTTTTTTTTCCTGGAAGGAGGCCTGGAAATACAGTCAAATTGCAAAAAGTTAGGTCCTAAGCTTAGAAGACTAATTCCCCAACTTTTCAGTGAACATGTCTCAGCAGAGGAAGCACTGCACCTCTGATAAATACAGATTCTACTTCAATCTGGCTTAGTAGCAGAAGTTACAGCATTTAAGAACCATAAGGCTATTTGCCAACACCGTTAGAGATCAGATCAAATACAGATAGAAAATCCGAGTACTTCTATGTGTGAATGTGTGTGTTGGGGGGACAGTTCTAAAGTAGGCATGTCCATTCCTTTTCTACCCCACCCCAGATACACACACGTGCACACACACGTCTACACACTTGTACTGGGGAAGCAAAGCCAGAGGCGTAGAATGCAGTAATGTCAAATGTGTAGGTTAGAAACTTTAAACAAGAGCCAAGAGAGAGGCCTCCTCAGTCTAACTTAAAGTTATAATTTTGTTTCAACTATAACCAAATCAACTGTTTGCAGTTAAGTCAAATTATTATCGTTTTCCTCCACCCCAGAATCACCCTATGAAAACAGCCCCACCCTAGTCAAGCATGGTGGTGAAGGCAAGGGGTAATAGTCCGAAATGGAATGTAAAGCTAAGAGTATATATAGTCCAAGAATTTCAGAAAATGGAGAACCAACCCTCCACCTCCAAGACAAGATTATTTAAAATAATTGCCCAAGCTCCTCATAACTCAGAGTAACTGCATACCTCTGGGGTTTACCAGGCAGATAGTCTTAGATTTTGTATTCAGAAGACTATGGCCCTGTGACTTTAAACATGTACACACAGGAGCGCGAACACCTAAAAAGATTTTCCTTGGGCCAGAGCTGACCTGTGGTAAACAGCACAACACACTTCTTCATCTCTTAGGCCAAGACTCACTTCTAAACCAGATTCAACCTAGCTTGAACTTATTCTTCCAGAATAACTAATACCTGAACTCTGACATTAAATCATAAATTGAACCATTTAAAAGTAGAGTTCAGGGCCGGCCCGGTGGTGCAAGCGGTTAAGTGCGCGCGCTCCGCTGCGGCGGCCCGGGGTTCGCTGGTTCGGATCCCGGGCGCGCACCGACGCACTGCTTGGTAAGCCATGCTGTGGCGGCGTCCCATATAAAGTGGAGGAAGATGGGCACCGATGTTAGCCCAGGGCCGTCTTCCTCAGCAAAAAAAAGAGGAGGATTGGCGGATGTTAGCTCAGGGCTGATCTCCTCACAAAAAAAAAAGTAGAGTTCACACACAAATTCAGATTTCTTCCAATTTTTCAAATACGCCAGAACTCGTAACACTGGGCTCATATTCTCAAATAGCAAGAATCACCTGGAGCTGAGTGATGGCTGCCCTCTTCAGACCAGGCAAACACTCTCTAGTTCACCACAGACCCACCACTCCCTATAACCTTTCCATCACTGAGGCCAAGGCAATTGCAGTTTATGCTTGCATGGTTTTCATAATAAAAAAATATTTCTCTGTAACCATGACTTTATCAAAAGGAGGAAAATAAAAGATAGAAAAGGTCCTCTGGGCCTTACAGACGGCCTACTTTATTTTCTGGTCCTTGTGGGCATTTGAGTTTGTGACCTCTGACCCAGACAATGTTAAGAGGAAAAAAGATCTTAACAGGATAACCTTAGAGAGGGTGATTTGGCAAGCTATAGCGCAAGCTGGAGAGACCAATTCCTGAGTTAATTTTGATCCAGGGGAAATGCTCAGGGCAGGTCACTTTCCCAACCATTCTCTCATTTACTGTACACAGAAGAAGAGATGGAAGATATAGAATTAGGGAATTTCAGACACTGACATATTTAGGATCTTTAAGATCACATGGTCCAGTGCTTCCCAAATCAGATTCCCTAAAGATAATGCTGAAAACCTGAAGTGTTTTGAATATTTTTTTAAATAACAGCTCTATTGAGACATAATTTACATGTCATGAAATTCACCCTTTAAAAGTGTTCATTGGTTTTTAGTATATTCACCGAGTTGTGCAACCATCACCATTCTCTAATTTTAGAACATTTTCATCACTCCCTCAACAAGCCATTAGCAGTGACTAACCATTCTTCTTTCTCCCTGGCAACCACTCCTCCACTTTCTGTTTTATGGGTTTGCCTAATCGGGACATTTCATATAAATGGGATCACAACAGGTGGTCTTTGTATCTGGCTTCTTTCACTTAGCACAATGTTTTCAAGGTTCATCCATGTTGTTGTGTGGGTCAGTACCTCATTCAAAGACTTGTTTTCAATATTTTTAAAAGTATTTATTTGCCCATGATAAAGCCACAGTGGTCCTTCTTTAAATAAAGGCCATTTATCTCACTTTTCTAACATTATGAAAATTTTCAAAGATACATAAAAATTGAAAGAATTGTACAGTGAACACCCGTGTACTCACCACCTGAGGCTACAACTATCTCTGATATATTTACTATATCACAAATTCATCTATCCATCCATCCATCTTATTTCTTTTTTTTAAAGCAGTGGTTCTCAAAGTGTGATCTGGAGACTCCTGGAGGGTCCCAGAGACCCTTTCAGGAGTCCATGATATCAAAACTATTTTCAAAATAATACTAAGAGGTTATTTGCCTTTTTCTCATTCTCTGAAGAGTGTGTGGTGAAGTTTTCCAGACATGTGAAATCACAACAGATGAATGCAAAAGTAGACACAAGTATCCAGCTGTCTTCTAACTAAACGTCAGCCAAGCATTAAAGAGATCTGCAAATGTATAAATCAATGTCAGTCTTCTCATTTTTTTTGGAAAATAGTTATTTTCTACAAAAATATGTTGTTTATGTTAACATGTAATGGGTTTATTATTCTTTAAAATGCTTTAACAAATATTTTACTCTCTTCTCAGTTTTCATTTCTAATACGGTAAACATCAATAGATATAATTCACACAAACAACAACTCTCTGGAGTTCTCAATATTTAAGAGCGCAAAGGCGTCCTGAGACCAAAAAGTGTGAGAGCCCCTATTTTAAAGCATTTCAGAGGCAGATGCAGGCATCAGTATACTTCATCCCTGAGTTCAATATTTGTCAATGGTTCTTTTTGTTTTGGGTAAGATTTACATATAATAAAATGCACAAATCATAAGTGTACCATTCAATGAGTTCTGACAAATGCATACACAACCCCCTATCAAGATATAAAACACGACCACCATCCTAGGAAGTTCTCTCATGCCTCTGCCCTGTCAGTCCCTCTCCAACCCCCCACAGAGGCAAGTACTGATGTGACTTTTTTCACCATAGATTAGTTTCGCCTATTCTAGAACTTTATATAAATGGAAACAGCATATATTCTTTTTGGGTGAGGCTTATTTCATTCAACATAATGTTTCTGAAATTCATCCATGTTGTTGCACATATCAGTAGTTTGTTCTTTTATATTGCTGAATGCAATTTGTTTCTAAGGTAACATCTCTCAAAAACTTAAGGTCCATGGAAGAAAAATAAGTTTGGTAACCATGATTCTAGTCTAACCTCCTCCCCTCTTCTCTTTTTTTTTTTTTAACAGTTAGAGACACCACGACTTAGAGGGGCTAAGTGATATGTCGCTACCAGTGGCACCATTGTCCTGTGCCGTCCAATCTAATCATCTCTCCACTATCATCACTACCATTTCCTATTCTCACCCTATAAGGAAGTTCCCATCTGAATCTGTAAGAGAACTTGATTATAGGAAATGGAAAGTCAATACCCAAATAACGAAAGTATTAGGCTTCTCTCAAAAACATGTCTGTCAATGAATGGATAAACAAAATGTGGTATATTGTTACAATGGAATACTATTCAACAATAAAAAGGAACAAAAGACTGATATGTACTACAACATAGATGAACCTTGAAAAAATCCTTGCTAAGTGAAAAAAGCCAGACATAAAAGGCCACATATAGTATGATTCCATTTATATGAAATGTCTAGAAAAGATAAACCTATAGACATAGACAGCAGATTAGTGGTTGTCTGGGGCTAAAGTGAGAACTGGGATTAAAGGTAAAAGGGCATGAGGGATCTTAGTGAGGTGATGTAATCCAGCTCTAAAACTGGATTGTGATAATGACGGCACAACTAAAAAGTCAATGGACTGTACACTTAACATGAATGGTATATAAATTATATATATATATGAGATACATGGCATATAAATTATACCTCAATAAAGTTGTTAAAAAACAACAAAAACTTGTCTGTCTACAAGTGGATGAGAGTCCCGCTCTACGGCAGAGAAAGACCTGTTTAATAATTTAAAGAACAAAGGAGGCAATTTAAAAGACCCTGTTACTCAATTGGAAAATAGTTGTTTAAAACAGCAAACTAATATAATCATATACTATTCTAAGAATTCATTGAAAGTGTTTAATTTTAATAAATAAAAGGGATTTATAAATCAACTTTCTCTGAAAAGCTTGGTATCCAGCTATCTGGGCAGGTTCCAACTGCCAATCATAAGACAAGGTAGTCCGTTTGCAAAAGGGCCTGTCATCAGAAGAGCACATGAAGAGGTTCTTTAGGTTGTTTTTTGTGTGTGTGTGGGTGAGGAAGATCAGCCCTGAGCTAAGGTCCACGCCAATCCTCCTCTTTTTTGCTGAGGAAGACTGGCCCTGAGCTAACATCCATGGCGATCTTCCTCTGCTTTATATGGGACGCCGCCACAGCATGGCCGGAGAAGCAGTGCGTCGGTATGTGCCCGGGATCCAAACCCCGGCCACCAGCAGCGGAGCGCGCACACTCAACCGCTACACCACGGGGCCGGCCCATTTAGGTTGTTTTTTTAAAAGCTAGAATATTGGCTAAACGTCTAGAAAATAGGTTAATTCCCCTACTTTCTACATAAGAAGCTGTTTTTTGTTTTGATGACCAAGTTTGTCTCATGGTGACAGACCAAAAGAGGTCACCTTCTTCCCTACGCCCACAAGCCCCAGAGGGAATGAATCTGAACCAGCTTTCAAAACAGATCCGCCTACTCAGAGATTATTCCTCAACAGTGAAGACGTGCTACCAAAATCCCCATGGTTTCCCCTCCAGTGGAGCTCAAACCCCCCAAACCTCCGTTTCTCCCAGGAGCTGGTTCTCTCTGCTGTCCCGTCACCAGCTCTCACTCCTGAGCTTGACTCTTCTCTGCTACCAATCGGATTCTTTACATTCACTTCTGAGACTCAAAAGTTAACAGCAAGGAATTCTGTTTCCGGTCCAGATCTTGGACACTCTCCGGGAGCTACCAAAACAACCCCTTCTACACTGCCTCTTTCTAGAAGATTTTTCTGATGGTGCAGTCTAACCTCAAATACATTAAGAATGCTAGATTTGGAGAAGTTTCTTTAGGGCATGCAAGACTAGGAAGTATTCCTCTACCACAACCAGACCGAACTGAGTAAAATTATCATTTGGGATATATGACAGTATACATTTCACGGGAAAAAACACTATGTTCTGAATGCCAGCTTGACACTCCAAAACCTCCCCTCCCCAAATGGCCCCCTCACAAGGCCTGCAGAGGTTAGGGAGGCAAGATAGAGCAGCATGGAGAGAAGAAAGAACTCAGGCTGTCTAGACTGGTCAGGGCTAAGTGGAAAACTGCTCTTGGTGACCGTGAGGACCTCACTGGGCAACTGTAGTGCCCCCCACACTGACAGCCCCCTTGCAGCCCCTTCTTGCAGGAGCTGCCCCGCCCACAGCCCCGCTGGCAGGGCAGCCCACGGCAGCACAGCGGTGTCCTCAGCACACACCAGCCACACAGCCGCCTGGGCCTTCCTCAGCTTCCTCATTTCAGTAATGGCCCCCACGGCGCAGGCCAAAAATCTCAGTCATTGCTGATTCCTTTCTTTCTTTCATCCCCCATGTCCAAACCATCAGGAAGTCCACATCTACCTTGAATCCATCCACTTCTCATCACCTCCACTGCTACCATCCCAGTCTGAGAATGGCACACAAGAGCCTCCCAACTAGTACCCCACTTCTACTCTTGGCCTCCTATCAACTAGTCTCCACAGAGCAGCCTCAACGGGGCATTCCCCAATGCAATGAGTATAATGTCCCAACTTCTCACCATGGCCAACAAGGCCCCTACCTCTTCATTCCTGTCTCCTACCACTCACCCTGGCCCTCAACATTCTAGCCACGCTGGCCTTCTTTCTAGTACCGAATGTGCCACATTCATTCTACTTTGGGCCCTCGCCTTGGGCTCTTCCACTGCCTGGAATGACTATCCATGCCTGGTTCCTACTCACCACTCAGGTTTCAGTTCAACCTGAAATGTCACCTCCTCAGAAGACTTCTCTGACCACCCTCCCCCACCCCCTATCACTTTCCACCTTTCATCTGGTTTTAAGTTCTTCACTGCACTCACATCATAAATCTGATTTGCTTACTAATTCTCCTACTAGAATATAAACTCCATGAGGGGAGATGACTAATCTGTCATGCTGACTACTGTATCCCCAAGGCCACAGCAGTGCCTGGCATACAAGAGAGCCCTGATTAATACTTCTGGAAAGAACAGCCAGTCCAAAGATCATGGCCAGACTCATGCTCTGTGGCCCAGGAAGTTCTGCTCAGAGAGTGAGGAGCCAGCTAGTCTCTCTCTCAAACATTTGAAGTGGAGGCTATGGGGCTCATTTAATTAGACAATTGGCAAAGAGCACCGATGATAATAGGAAGCTCTAAACGAGGTCTATATGTGAAACACAGGCCATGGGCAAGCTCCAGTCAGGCAGATGCAGAAGATCCCATAAGCAGAAGCTTTTTTTTTTTTTGAGGAAGATCAGCCCTGAACTAACATCTGTGCCGATCCTCCTCTTTTTTTTTGCTGAGGAAGACTGGCCCTGCACTAACATCTGTGCCCATCTTCCTCCACTTTATGTGGGACGCCGCCATAGCATGGCCTGACAAGCGGTGCATCAGTGCCCGCCCGGGATCCGAACCCGGGCCGCCAGCAATGGAGCACGCACACTTAACCGCTACGCCACGGGCCGGCCCATAAGCAGAAGCTTTGAAGCAGAGAAGAAACAGGGCAGCAGGTGAGAGAGCTAGCCAGCAGTGGAAGAAGTAAGACTGCAAAGAAAAGCAGAGCCTGAGAGAGGAGCCAAGACACTCAACAGGAGTGAACCAGTAAAGAAGAACAAACTCCCCCTGCTGAGGACCCAGAACAGCTTGGAACCCAGCTCCAGTCTCCACTGAAGCCAGACAGTCCTAGGAAGCCTGGAGTTTTGTGAGATTACCAGCACCCTTCCTGATCCTTGCAATAAACGCCCATTACCTAAGCTAGCACAAGAGGGTCCCTGACCCATGCAGCCAAAAGAGTTCTAGCCCAAACCCAAGTTCTGTGGCCTGGAATTCTAACCAGAGACAGAATTCCAACACAGGTTGGAAAGTATCACCTAAGTTATTTGCTGCCTGGACTACATATATTATAGCCAAGAAGTCATTCAATTCTGAGGAACGGGAATTTTTCATCAGCCATTATACGAATCCTTAAAAATAAGTAAAATTAACTTTCTACAATATCCTATTCTAGGAATTGTACTAGGGAACAAGGAAAAGGCCCACTTTACAGACTTTACCTTTTATAACGAGAGCCCTCCTATCACTAGATCCCCTAAACTGGCACCTAATACACTCAGCAAAACTCAATATATCCAGGGTGGGCTGCTGTGCTCTCCCGTGGTGGAAGAAGAGCTAAGAGAGACTTTTACACCTGGCTTATGTGCTTAAAAACATTACCTCAAGACACTATTGAAACCAGTCTGTATTAGTCTCCTATTGCTGCTATAATAAACGACCACAAGTTAGTGGCTCAGAACAACACAAATGTAGTATCTCATAGTTCTGGAGGTCAGAAGTCTGAAACGGGTCTCAATGGGCTAAAATCAGGATGTCAGCAGGACTGGGTTCCTTCTGAAGCTCTAGGGAAGAATCTGTTTCCTTGTCTTTTCCAGTTTCTAGAGGCGGCCCATATTCCTTAGCTCAGGGCCCCTTCCTCCATCTTCAAAGCCAGCAACATCAGGCCAACTCCTTCTCCCACTGCACCCTCTCTGGTTCTCTATGATTTCCTCTTCCACTTTTAAAGACCCTTGTGACTACCTTGGGCTCATTCAGATAATCCAAAATAATCTCCCTATTTAAAGGCAGTTGATTAGCAACCTTACTTTCTCTTTGCCATATACCACAACATATTTACAGGTTCTGGGGATTGGGACGTGGACATCTTGGGGTGGGGTACTAATCTGCCTACCACAGCAGTCCACACAGGCCACAATACAAACACCACCTAGCAAAAGCACTTAGCCTGTTGTCCCACTCCACACCCACATCCCCTAAAGCACCGTTCCACAGAGGTCGTGTTTGTCTTTGCACAGTTGAAGATAAACAAGGTTCGCCAGAGGCAAGTTTATGATGTTGGCTTCCAGGTCCCTGAGCTTCCTTTTTCAACTCCATATATATTTCTTAATCACACAGTATGTGCCAGACATGTTAGGTTCTGTGGGGAAGTCAAAAGTGAAGACAGCAGGAATCCTGATAAAGTCAGGTCTACGTAATGACACAAGGCCGAATCAATAACTGCCGTGGATTTACAGAGGAACGTGGCACTCGCTCCCTTTGGGAAGGCTTACTAGGGCAACTGGCACTTGAGCTGAGTCTTTTCTTTTTTTTTTTTTTTTTAGTGAGGAAGATCAGCCCTGTGCTAACAGCCATGCCAATACTCCTCTTTTTTTTTTTTTTTTTTTGCTGAGGAAGACTGGCCCTGGGCTAACATCCATGCCCATCTTCCTCCAATTTATGCAGGAGGCCGCCACAGCGTGGCCCGACAAGCAGTGCATTGGTGTGCGCCCAGGATCCGAACCAGTGAACCCCGGGCTGCCGTGGTGGAGCGCGCACTTAACCGCTACGCCACGGGACCAGCTCCTTGAGCAGAGTCTTAAAGGAAGAGCAGGATTTCACCAGTGGGAAGGGCGGTACATGCAAGGGCATGGAGCAGCCTAAAGGCATTCGCTCTCCCCATCCTGGTTTCCCCAGGCCTTAGTAGAGGAATTAGCACTTTCACCTCCTCTCTAACAGAACTGTAGGCTTTTGTGAGCAGATAAGGGAGGTAACTTTTCACTGGTACCCCACAGAGACACTGCCTTGGACGAGTTGCCTCACCTCTCAGCGACAGGGCAAACTAATTTCTAAGCTCAGGTTTTCTTCTTCGTTTTAATTTGAAAAATAAGAATTCCACCATCACCTACCTGAGCGGATTATTGTAAGAACTGCTTAAGATGACATAATGAGAATCTAGGACATAGCAGTGAGCAGTTAGTGTGAATCCTCTTGACTTTTCCCACCCTAGTGAATAAACTCCCTCCACCCTCTCCTCTAACCTCTTTTCCCAGGCTCTTCCCAATTTTATCACCCTTCTTCCCCCTTCCATCAGACGGCAATTAGGCAATCAGCCTCTACCTAAAAAGGAAATTTAGTCCTGCACTACAGAAGGAGAGAAGATAGGTTAAAGGAACACTGGGGCTTCGGTTGGGGAATGTGATCCATAATTTCCGACAGTTAACATGAGGAAGAGGAGATAAGGATCAACCCTGATGTCAGGGGAAACTGTCCACACGGATACCCATTACGGAAACAGACACTCAGTCTGGTTACGGCACCCTTCCTCGGTACTGCCATTAGACCTGGTTCACGTGTTTTACCACAGCCCTTGATAACTGTTCTACAGTTGTCTGTTTATCTGTCCCTGACCCCAAGTTTGTAAGCTCCTCGAGGACAGAGACTTTCTCACCTCTGTAGCCCTTGCTCCCATCTCAGTGCATGCCCTTTAATGGCACACTATACAATGATTAAAGAAAGCGCAAGAGAAGAAAAACTGCTTATCTTCGGCATGGTTGCAGAAGAGTAAAATTAATTTAGTCATTTCTGTGAATGGTTCCCATTCACAACTAGTCACCATGCCTACATTAGAAAGTTCCTCTATTGAAAACTAAAAATTTAGAGGCCACAGGGCTCTAAACCTTTAATCTCTCCTATTCCTTAGGTGTGGTAAAAACTCCCACCTTGGGTCAGGAACAGAGGGTCACTATACAGGGCATACATATACAGGGCTACCTGCCAGAAACTTGTATTCCAAGGCTATCTTACAGGTCCGAATGAAAATGTCTCCTCCAATATCCACTTAAGCACAAACCCATTGTCCAAAAAGCTATTGCTTATCTCCAAATACATAAAAAGACCGTCTCTTACCCCCCAAGATATTCACACCAAAACGCCCTAATAAAGAACTACATTAAAAGGTAGAGAAGTGAAACCAAAACCAACCACAAAAAGCTGTCTCTGAGATGTCTTCAGAATCTGTGTGGATTATTTACATGTGTGACATTCCTTAAAATGTTAAGAGGGCAAGAACCATGAACTATGTTCTAGAGTACATAGCTCCATTGTGGAGCCTTAGAAAATACGGGCAAACCAAGGATGCGGTGATTTAGTATTTTTCAAGCAGGCATTTGAAAGCCACACTAAAAGACCCCAGTCAGATACTTTATTTCCTTCGGTTTACAGATGAGAAACTTGGGCTCCTAATAAATGTCAGTTAAATGAGGACAAAGAATTGGATTCAGTCTGTTAAACCCCCTCTTGCATCTTATTTGCCAGGTACTGGACACGTTCAGATATTATCTCAGTTAATCCTCACATCCACCCTGCAGGGAAGTTTTAGCCTCCCCATTTTACAGTGGCAAACAGGAAGGCTTAGAGAAGGTAAGCCGTGGGCTTCTTTCCTGTCATCTGTAAGTGTTGCCTTGGGGAAAGGCAACTTCTTCCCCTCCAAAATGTCTCAATAACTGAGCACATGCTGTGGGACCAAATGGAGATGTTTCACTGTAGGGCTACTTAACACCACAGAGTGGGAAAGACACGGATTTTAAGGCCAGCTGCATGAAGCTGGAATCCCATCCACACTGTTACTCACCCAGGCGGGCCACTCGGCACACTCACACACAGCCGTGATTCCTCAAACACCCTATTCCCCACCCAAAGTCAGTCTTGCCAAAGACCCTTCAGGAATTCAAGACTTTGCATGTTCAGAAACAGATCACCTTCAGAATCCACAGACCACTTCACAGGACTGGGGAAAAAATAACCACAACTTCCCCTGCACTTAGTTCCTCCCCCAAAGAGCTGTTGAACCTCATCTGGAAACAGCTGGGAGGCAGCAGTTAACAGGAAACCAAAGCAAAAGAAAGCACAGAGTGTACCAGGGAGAGTTAGGCAGCTGAACGAAGCAGCCAGGGGACAGACAGGAAGTTGAAGTTAGAAAGAGCCTAGGCCAAAAACAGTCGCACAGAAGAGGAGGCCCAGCTGGCCTCCCTCTCAGCCCAAGGAGAAGGAGAAAACCTGGAAAACCAGTGGTGAAGACTCAAACCCCACTGAAAAGGAAATTACACCACCTTGGAGGTTAAGTCTTCTTTCCTCCCTGCCCCTCATCTCAACCCTACTTCTCAGAAAGCCAGCTAGTGGTCATGATAGGACAGCTGAGGTCAGAAATTCATTTCTGTTCTCGAGCTGCTTTCTGTGCCAGAGGCTACAACACAGACAACTGGTTTTGAGTCATTCCTCTATCAATCTGTACCAAAGTTCCACGCTGCCAACTATACTCGGGGGCCATCCAAATCAGCCTCCCATAGAGAGACAAAGAGCATCTTTATGAGAGGTTACTAGGCAGATATTCACTGGGGACCTGCAGTGGTCTGGGTACAGGGAATAACAGCAAAGCAAGAGAGCCAGCGGGGCTGGAGGTCCTGAAGGGGAAGGTGAGCGTTGAACCAACCTTGCATTTTGCAATCAAGAAAGTTAATTGAGCAATGGCCAGTTGCCAAAATATTTCTGAAAGAAGTGAAAAAAAAAATGGCACTACTAAAATTCTTTGGTGTTATTTAATAATAAGCCTTTAGGTTATCCAAGCTGAGGGCAAAGCAGAGACTAGTTTATTTTCTCTTTAGCAGAGCTTAGGTGAGAACTTTCTAGCCCGTGCCTCCTGCTACACACTCATCCATTCTCTCCCTGTACATGTGGAAGTTTATATTAAAATAAAGATGAGGATTAAGTTCTCTTAATAAAAGACATTCCTGTCTTTCACCTCTAGTTTTGTTTGAAAGGGATCTCTCAAAGTGTAGCATATGCTACAATCTAGTTGGGTTTGAGTTCAATGGAAGTGCTCAAAATTTGAGACTAACTAAGCAAGGCTAAAAGAAGGCACAGGGATGCAATCTCAACACCATTTGCTTTTTTGAAAAACAGAACATCTTCACAGGCTCAGTGCCAGCTGAAGCTGGTAGGACCAGAGAATGAGAGCAGAACCTGACCAATGTGCCACGTAAGGGGGATGAGAGAAGAGCTACGGGTAACGTACAATCATCAGGGAAACCTTCAAGAGACGGAAAGGGGGCTGGGGGTGGGGGTTACTTGAGGAACATAACAAAAGAACTAGTTGACTAATCATTTATTCCAGAGGGGGAAAATGCCACCCAGAGCCATGTATCTAGTGTGTTAACTTCAGGTAAATGTGTAATGTTTTAACTTGGATATATTCGGGGCTCAGGACTCTCCAAAAAGGGGGGATGGGCTGCTCCTACTCTTCTTTACACTGCTTCCGGAGTCTCCTAGGAAACTCTTCTGCCTGCAGAGCAGACCTAAGACAGCCCCAGCCAGTCCAGTTACTAATGCAATAACCCCCACTCAGCAGAGATCCTATCATGAGCTTTGCGCAGGGCTGGGCGGCTCTGCACTGCAGCTAGTCCAAAGAAGTTCTGTTGCTGAGGCAGAAGTGACCTGAAGCAAATACCTGAAGTACACACTGAGGAAGGAAGAGAGAATGAAAAGACATCTTAATCCTTGAGGGCTAGGCATTTCTGTGACTTAGTAAAAAGGGATCTCCTCCTAGAACCGAATCCACGTGTCAGGATGGTGTCTGGGATGCCTGCCCTAAACACTGACATCCCCATATAATGTTTCAGGGCTGGCCAGAGAATCCTCCAATTTGCCAGGAGGACAGACTGCACCTCCAACAGCTGTGGCTCCAAAAGTCTTCCTAGGAGGCATCCAGGGCCCCTCCCAAGTTGGGGGAGGGCTTCTCAATAAAGGGGATGTGAGGGTACCCAGCATCCCTCTGCTGGGACAATAAGAAAAGTAGCTAACATTTATGGAGCATCCAATTATGTGCCAGGCACTGGAATAAGCACTTTACCTGTCTCATTCCATTCCCACAACAGCCAATGGAGGCAGATACTACTGTCATCCCCTCTTTATGAAGGAGGAAACAGGCTCCGAGATTTGACACAACCATTAAACAGTGGAGCCAGTGCTGAAGCCACCCCTGGACAGGTGGTCTTAACCATTAACTGATATTGCTGGAAACAAAGCATTTGGGGTAAAGGGTGGAGAGAGTAGAGTAACATAATGTGCAACCTGTATTTACATCTCTCTCTAGTCCAAAATCGGTGGCCTGGGGACACTGGAGGGGAGGGCCTGGATGGGGAACGTGAAGCCGGAAGAACCCAAACACTGCTGACAGGGGAAGAGGCCAGGACCCCGGCCGCTCTCGCTTCCTCTGGGGACCCCAGACGCATAAATCCTCCCGAAAGGGGAAGACCCAAAGGGAAGGCGTGAAGCCAAGGAGCCCCCAGGCGGCTCAGCCCTCCACGCCTGTTTTGTCAAAGAAGGAAGCCCCGCTGGAGGTGGGGCGGGCCGGGCCCGCCGGGGGTCGCCGAGTCCCTACCTGTAGGCCAGGGTCATGCACTCGAAGAGCTTCGTGAGCGAGGCGTCGATGGACAGGTGGCAGGAGCTGGTCTTGCCGAAGCTGTAGGTCTGGCACGTCTGCTTGTTGACCGTGTCGAAATCGTAGCCCTTCTTGGGCGGGTGCTCGCGGTGCGGCGACGACACCATGAAGTGGCCGCTGTGGATGATCTGCTGGCGGCGCGGAGGCTCCTCGCGGCCCGGCCCGGCCCGGGACGGCTGCGGCGCGGCGCTCGCGTGGGCCCGGGCCGGGGTGGCCGCGCCGGAGGCGGGCGGCGGGGACGGCTCATCCGTGTCCGAGTCGTCGTCGTCCTCGGGCACCTGGTGCTTGAGCAGCACCGGGCGGCCCCGGCTGCGGGGCCGGCGCGGGGAGCACATGAAGACGTCGGCGGCCATGGGGGAGCCCGGCCGGGGGCATCCCCCGGGGCACCGGGCGACGCGGAGAGCGAGGCTGAGGGGCGCCGGACCGGCCCGCGCGCCGACTGTCCGCGAGCGCGCGGCGGGGCGGGAGGGGGAGGGCGCGGGCCGACGGGCCGCCTCGGCGCCGGCCCCGGCGTGACGTCACCGGCGCGTCTCGGCCAATCGGCTGCCCGCGTCGGCCCCTTAAAGGCGCAGGGAAGCCTTTCCGTAACTAGGCGGACAAAAAAAAGAGACGGGGACAGCCAGAGGCCACGCCTCCCGGACCCGCCCCTCGCCACCCCTCCCTCCGGGCTGCCCCCGGGTGCTGCGGGACGTGGTGGCCGGGTGGTGTCACTCGCCGGGGCCGTGGCCTAGGAAAGGCGTCGGCCGAGCAGGCCGCGCCGACCCCGCCCCGCGTTCCGGGGAATCGCCCTGCGGCCTCGCTGAGGTCGGGGCGGGCGCTCCACGTGGTGGTTGGGGGTGGGGCTCTTTCCCCCTCCCCGGCCTCGCTTTCTCCTGCAGGGCGGAAACTGTGTCCTAGCAGCTCATCTCTGATGTTGCTGGGGTCTGTGGTTGTTGTCCCCATTTTATTGGTGAGAAGACTGAGTCGCTGAATACCAAAAGGATTTTTCTAACGCGAAAACAAGAGCAAGAACCCTTCTCACTGTGACCTCACATCCACAGAGGTGGAAACTGGCTCTGCCAAGATAATTCCGTTAACTAGGGCATCACAGCTAGTAAGTGGCAGAGCCACCAGCTCCTTTAACTACAACTCAGAAGACTGTCGATATTGTTAAGATTTTAAGTTTGGAAAGAGAACCAGCCCCCAAAGAATTCTAAATTCTGAGCCATAGTTTTCTCCTCTTTCTAATACGGAACAATTCCTATGCCTCAGAAAGTTGTGACGATTCAAGAAATGACTATAAATTGCTTAGTACGGTACCTAGCACAGAATGAGTGTTAAATAAATGTAGGACCTACAGACAGAAGGAATCGAACCAACCAAACCATAGGTACCTAGAAATTGCCAATACTCAACCACTTTTTGACCTAGAGAAACAGCAATTTCATATGGTTCAACCTAATAGTTGACACTTCTAGAAAAGCTGACAAGGTTTCAGGGGCTCAAAGCCAGTCAGGGGTGAGGGCCATGTGGGGAGGGTGGAGAGTGGCAAGGCTTCAGGAGGGCAGTGAGGCCCCAGGGCGAGGAGCACCCACCCAGCAGGGCCTCATGAGTCCTCCATGCAGCGCCTGTGCTCTGTTTGGAAGCCATCTTCACTTCCAGATTTGGATAGAGGTTGAGCCCCCTGCTCCATCCTCCTTCTGAAAGGGAAGGTGTTGGGAGTGAAAGAAACAAAGGGCTCTTACCAAAGTGGCTGCACTAACTTTTTCCCTAGATGTCTCCATGAGGGATAGGCCATACCGACTGGCAGCCTCCATGTGAGTTGGAGATCTCCCCTTTGCCCAAACCACTTCTCTCAACTCTGGTTGCAAATGTCTGGAAGTCCACACTTCGAGGTGGTTTCCTTTATCTGAAGACTTTTCTCCTTGGTAAACTCTTAAATGCCCAGCCACATTTGACACAGCAATTCCACTGCTGGAATTGTATCTTAAAGATATGTGTACAAGGATGATGACTGTAGCATCATTTATAAAGAGTGAACATTAGAAACAACATCATGCCTAACCAAAGGGAATTCATTGACAATATTATAGCCCCCAATATAATGGAACACTACATATTAAATGATGTAAATATATATTTATTGACATGGAAAGATGTCCATGATATGTGGTTGGGTGAAAAAACAACTTTTAAACAATTATCAGTGGTTTGATATCAATTTCAAAAAAAAATGCATATATTTATAAGTATTTGTCAGAAAGTACCATCACTATAATGTTAACCCCAGTTATCTCTGGACAGAGTGATTTTTATTTTCTTTTTTATGCTCATTTATATTTTCTAATTTTCCACAGGAAACAATTATTACTTGTATCTTTTTTTTTTTAGGAGTATACTCTTTATTTCTCTTTGGTTTCTTAAAACAAAAGACATCCATGTGGGAGGATGTATACTTTTTTTTTTAATTAAAAAAAATTAACGTCGGGGCTGGCCCCATGGTGTAGTGGTTGGGTTCGCACACTCCGCTTCGGTGGCCCAGGTTCACGGGTTCAGATGCCAGGTGCAGACCTACACCACTCATCAGCCATGCTTGTAGCGGCAACCCACATACAAAATAGAGGAGGATTGGCACATATGTTAGCTCAGGGTGAGTCTTCCTCAGCAAAATAAATAAATAAACAAACATCAATTCCCTGGGAGGAGATAACCTCTTAAAGCTGATGTTGCAAACAGGCAACCCATGGGCCATAATCAGTGCACAAACATGCTTTGTTAATCATCACCATATGTGCCTAAAAAATTGTATTAGAGAAGAAACAAGACTTGAGGAAAATCATAGTTAAAAATGGCCCCATGGCCTAGTGGTTAAGTTTGGCATGCTCCGCTTCTGCGGCCCAGGTTCAGTTCCTGGGCTTG
This sequence comes from Diceros bicornis minor, assembly GCF_020826845.1. NCBI lineage: Eukaryota > Metazoa > Chordata > Mammalia > Perissodactyla > Rhinocerotidae > Diceros > Diceros bicornis. The sequence goes on from NC_080774.1 coordinate 7,992,421, forward strand.
GACCTACACCACTCGTGGGTGGCCATGCTGTGGCAGCAACCCACATACAAAATAGAGGAAGATTGGCAACAGATGTTAGCTCAGGGCGAATCTTCCTCAGCAAAAAAAAAAAAAAATTGCAGGAAGCAGAGGACCGCCAGGAGAGATCCGGAGAAGGGGGTTCCAAGTTCAAGATCAATGGCTGGAAGGAGGTCTCAGGGGCAGTTTTCCAGGAAATGTGGAAATGCTTGCAGAGGATCTAGGCTGATGGCACCCACCTCCCTTCCTCCTGAATAGTGGGCAGTGACAGCAAGCACACAGAGGGACCTGCAGGGCAGTGCCTCAGGGCAGTTAACTCCCATGGAGGACAAAGAGCTCCCACACGCAACAAATCTCAAAAACACAGAACCTCACAGAACAGTCATCTCCTGTCCAAAAGTCAGAAGCAGCATTCCGTTGTCATCAAATCAGCAATCAGGCAAATAGGAATTCCCAAACACACATATTACAGACCAGCAAAAGCGAGCAAACAATTAAGGAAAGCCAGCACTATGGAAGAAAGCTCCCTGCGAACTAACAAGTGAGGGAGAAAAGTTAACAAACAGAAGACTTTAAAAATAATTAATAGCCCTAGAAAGAATATGGAAGATTCTGCACACATTAAGCAATAACCCATTATGGAAAAGAAGCAAATAGAGGTCTTGGAAAATACATATAAGTATAAAATAATTTTTTAAAAAGCTGAGTTGAACAGCAAAATGAATATGGTTGGAAAACATATTAGTCAGCTAAGAGATTAATTTGAGAATTTCTCCCAGAAAACTGCCAAAAGGACAAAGGGAGGTTAAGTGCCATGGAGGATAATCCAAAAGTTCCAGCATCTGCCTGATAATTCCAGAAAGAAAGAAGAAAGTGAGAGAGAGAGGAAATAATCAAAGCAGCAATAAAAGAAAATTTCCCAGTGCTAAAAACACAAGCCTTCTGGGGCCAGCCCCGTGGCCTAGTGGTTAAGTTCAGCACGCTCTGCTTCAGCAGCCAGCGTTCAGTTCCCCGGGCACGGACCTATACCACTTGTTAGCAGTCATGTTGTGGTGGCAGCCCACATCCAAAATAGAGGAAAATTGGCACAGATGTTAGCTCAGAGTGAATCTTCCTCAGCAAAAAAAAAAAACAAAAGCACAATCCTTTTATATGCGTCAAAATAGGCTGACTGTGCTATGAAAACAAACCATGCCCAAATCTCAATGGGTTAAAACCACAAAAGTGTGCTTCTGGTTCAAGCTATGTATCTATTGACTATGTGTCCAATACAGGTCGGCAGTGGGCTCTGCTGGTCGTAGTCACTCTGAGACTCAGGCTGACAGAGCAGCCACCACTGCAAATGTTGCCCATCACTGTGGCAGAGGGGAAGAGAGCCTGAACAGGGTCTCACCTTGTCAATTAAATGGTCTGGCCCAAAGGTGACATGTACTCACAACTCATTGGCCAGAACTAATCACGTGGCCCCACCCAACCACGTGGGAGCCAGGAAGTAAAATCTGATCTATGGCTGGAAAACAGCCAGCCAGAAATATTTGGTGAACAGCACTGATGAGGAGTATACCTTTGGATTTCAAAGGTCTCCATAAATGCAATACCATAGATGACTCTCAAAAGCATTATGCTAAGTAAAAGAAGTCAGATTTAAAAGGCTATGTATTGGGCCGGCCCCATGGCTTAGCGGTTAAGTGTGTGCACTCCGCTGCTGGCGGCCCGGGCCCGGATCCTGGGCGCGCACCAACGCACCGCTTCTCCGGCCATGCTGAGGCCGCGTCCCACATACAGCAACTAGAAGGATGTGCAGCTATGACATACAACTATCTACTGGGGCTTTGGGGGAAAAAAATAAATAAATAAAAATTAAAAAATAAAAGGCTGTGTATTATTTGATTCCATTTATATGACATTTGGAAAAGGCAAAATCATGGGGATGGAAACCAGATCAGTGTTTGGCAAGAACTGGGGGATAGTGGTCTAACTACAAAGAGAAACAAGGGAACTATTTGGAGGGATTAAAATATTCTCTCTTGATTGTGTTGGTGGTCACATGACTGTGTTTCTCAAAATTCATAGACATGTACACATAAAAAGGGTGAATTTTACTAAATGTAAATTACACCTCAAAAAATTTTGGAGGATAAAAGGTTGAATGGCTTTTTCATCCATAGGCCACATTTGAAAGAATTACTAGAGGTTGTTCTCCAGCAAAATAAAAGTTAAATTCAAGTAAGAGAAAGATGTGGGACACAAGAAACAGTGTAGAGCAAAAAAATAAAAGAAAGTTGAATTTTTAAAATTATAATTTTTAAAGATTTTTATAAAAATAAAATTTAGAGAGGTCGGCCCGGTGGCATAGTGGTTGGGTTCACATGCTCCGCTTCGACTGCCTCGGGTTTGCGGGTTCGGATCCCAGGCACGGACCTGTGCACCACGTACCAAGCCATGCTGTGACAGGCGTCCCATATATAGAGGAAGATGAGCACAGATGTTAGCCCAGGGCCACTCTTCCTCAGCAAAAAAAGAGGAGGATTGGCAACGGATGTTAGCTCAGGCCTGATTTTCCTCACAAAAAAAATAAATAAATAAAATATAGAGTTTTTAAAAGTCAAATCATGTTAGAAGGCTTATAATTAAAAATAGCAGTCTCCTATCTGGCCCACACACACCCATACCCCTTACTACCTGACCAGAACTGGTCATACAGCCTTACCTACCTCCTCCCTAGAGGGAACTACTTTCAAATTTTTTAGTTATTGCTTCTAGCATTTATCTCCAAATTAAAAAATATATATATTTTTTCTAGAATCATCAATTTCAGACATCATCTACTGACTTATGTTAGAATGATTTTACTTTGCTTTTTTATTTATACACTTCTTTCCTCCCTCACTCTACCAATATAGTTAAATCATATCTTGTTAAATTCATATCAATGTTTTTACTATTTTGACCACAAAAATATTGTGTGCTCTTGAGCCAAGTTGTGCATTATGATTTCTTTTCCCTTATTGTTCAAATTTTTGTTTTTCCTGGAGTTAACAGTTGCCTTACTTTTTTCCCATTTGCTTAAGCTTTCTTTAAACCTACAGTTTAAGTGTGTCCACATCATCCAATGGCTTTGTTAAATATCTCTCAATATAATTGTCACAGAGTCAACCCTGTCAGATTCTATCTGCCTCAATTTTCCCCTCTGATGCCCTTTGTCCTAACAACCTGGACTGGTTGTTCTCTAGGCTTAATGCACAGCCATTGTCCTGGGACCTCCCTTTATCATCCAGGAAATTTACATCATTTCTCTTGTGTCAAATCTACTCTTTCCTGGATCTCTTGTCTTTGTCTTTCTTGATGTACTTCTTTGCTTTACAGGAGCACATCATCCAGTAGCCTCTTTGGAAAGGTCATGGGAAGCAGAATTTTTGAAACTTTGCACAACTAAAAGTTATTTTCTTTTACCTGCACACATGTTGGATAGTTTGGCCGGGTAGAGAAATACAGGTTGAAAATCATTTGCCCTATCATTTCCCTACTATCTTGTAGCTTCTGACATTGCTTTTGAGACATCCAATGTCATTCTGATATTGGCTCCTTTCTCTGTGACCTGCTGTTCTCTCTGGGAACCTTAGAATCTCGTCTCTGTCATTGGTATTCTGAATTTCATGATTATGTGCCTTGGTGGAGTCCCCTTAAAATTAAGGAGCTTGGGTACTCTAGGGGATCTTTTAAGATGGAGGTTCATGTTGTCATGCTAGGGATATTTTGTTATATTATCTAATTATTTTCTCCCCTTAATGTTTTCTGTTGTCTCTTTCTGGCACTTCCATTAGATGTTGTACTTGCTGAATCAACTCTCTAATTTTATTATATTTTCTGATTTTTCTCCCTTTGACCTACTTTTAGGGAAATTTTACCAAAATTTTAACTCATGCCACATTTAAATGTTTTTCTTAGCAATATTTCTTATCTTCTGAGTGTTACTTCTTCATATAGAGAGCATCCTGTTCTTGTTTCATGCATGCAATATTGTCTATCTCCCCAAGAATATTTTGAGTTTATTTGGAGTTATCTTTTGCTCCCTGCATTGTGTTTATTTTTCTTCTTCTTTCTTTCTTTCTCTCTCTCACTCTTTTTTTTTCCCCCATTAGTTTGTTTTGAACTCTCTCTTCATGTGGAAAGCTTTCTCAAGAGTCTGGATGCCCATTAGGATGACTGCTTGGACCAGTGTGCATGACAGAAGTGTGGTTCGTCAACTGGTGCGTCAGTAGGTGGCCAGGCCGTTCTTAGGTTGGAGACTCCTAAATGTCAGAATCTGAAGGATTTCTCTCTGGATGGTTCAGATTGCACAGACGGCCTTCAGATGCCTTCTAGGAGGGTATAAGCCTGGCAGCTGAATCTCTGGAGCAAGGCCAGGGAAGGGAGCAGTAGTCTTGCTGTGTGCTCTACCCACTGCCACTAAACTCCCTGCTTGCAGCCTCTGGCAACTCACTCCCTGTACTCCCCCATGCGTGCTGTTCCTGAGTCTGGAGCCTCTCTGATTTAATTTCTCCAGATGCTACACCTCCTGTCTCCTGTGGGAGGGAGAGAGGGGCAGTCAGCTGAGACTGTGCAGGATGGGTAGCGGCAACCCAGAGGTCTGACTGTTTCATATACAGACTTTCAATGAAAGTCCCCTTTTAGTCCTCTGCTTTCTGCTGTGCCTGCTGCCTTCAATTCCTGACACTTTCTGGGATTCCAGGAGAGGAATGACCTGCTTCTCATTGGGATCGGCTTCTGCAGCACTTGGGTCTGATCTTCCTCCACCTTGCAAAGTTCACTGCCATTCCTCCATTCTCCTTTCGCTTTCATATATTGTGGTTTAGGGCTTGAGACATTGCCTTATTTCACTAAACATGGATTTTCTCCTTTTACTTCTTGTTTTCTTGTACTTTGGAGTGATTTTAGAGGAAAAGAAAGGGGTGAATATGTCTTTACTTTACAATAGTAAAAACTGACACCTAAACAGTTTTTTAGAATTTTGACTTACTTGCTAACATTTTAAAAATCACAACATTTCATATAAACATGAGAGTGTTAGGATTTTCTTGAACTGTCAGAAGATCTGAAAACACTGGGCTCTTCCTATTTCCACATGGTAGCAGCTGGAGCTAAGAAGTGATTATCCCCTTTAGACACATCCTGTGCTCTGCAGCTTTCCACAGTCCCCACCACTCCCTATCGTCCCAGTGTGTTTTGCTTATTTATATTCCCTGCCGGGTTCCTGTAGGCATTTGAGTTTGAAATCCCTGCTAAGCCTCATTATTAGTTGTGTGCCCCTCAGTGGAACAAGTTAGTGGAAACTTTTTCTACCGTGGCCGTGGGAGAGAGAAGACAGGCACAGGAGAGGTGAGGGTTACAGAAGGAAGAGGGCACTGAGGATCAGACTAATGGGGGAGGAAACTGAAGAAGGTGAGAGGGCGCAAAACTTTCACAATTTGGGGATAATTAATACCTTCTTCATAGGGTTGTTGTGAGGATTGAGCGAGTTAATATATGTAAAGTACTTCAAACAGTGCCTGGCACATAGTATGTGGTACTATATTGGCTATTATTATTCTTGTTTTGTTGGGGTATAATTTACATACAGTAAAGTTCTCTCTTTTTAGTGTACAATTTCACAAATTTTGACAAACATATACAGTCCTGTAATCACCACCACGATCAAGATATGGACTATTTCCAACACTTCCTCACACACACAGGATTCCCTCTCTCCCCTTTGCCATCACCCTCTCTCCATCCCAGCTCCTGGCAACCGCTGATCTGCTTCTTGTCTCTATTGTTTTGCCATTTCCAAAATGTCATATAAATGGAATCGTTCAGTAAGCAGGCTTGAATCTGGCTTCTTTCACTCAGCATAACGCATCTGAGATTCCTCCCTATTGTCGCGTGTGTCTGTAGTTCATTCCTTTTTATTGCTGAGTAGGAATTCATTTTAGGATGTACCACAGTTTATCCACTCACCAGTTGAAGGTCATCTTAGCTGTTTCCCGTTTGGGATGGTTACGAATGAGGCCACTCTAAGCATTCACATACAGGCTTTTGTACATTTTAATTTCTCTTAGGTAAATATCTAGGAGTGGGATTGCCGGGTTGTATGGTAAATTTATGTTTAACTTTATAAGGACCTGCCAAACTATTTTCCAAATGGCTATACCATTTTACCTTCCCTCCAGCAGTGGAGGAGTGTTCTAATTACTCTGCATCCTCACCAGCACTTGATATGGTCTATCTTTTTAGCTATTCTGGTGGGAGTGTAGTGGTATCTCACTGTGGTTTTAATTTGCACTTCCCTAATAACTAATGATGTTCAGCATCTTTCATGTACTTATTTGCCTTCCGTATATTTTCTTTGATGAAGTGTCTCTGCAAATATTTTGCTAGTTTTTTTGTGTAGTGGTGGTGGGGGGGGTGGTTTGCTTTCTTAGTATTGAATTTTGAGAGTTGTTTATATATTGTAGATCCAAGTCCTTTACCAGATATATGTTTTGCAAAGATTGTCTGCCAGTCCGTGGTTTGTCTTTTCATTCCCTTAACAGTGACTTTAGCAGAGCAGAAGTTTTTAATTTTGATAAAGTCTAATTTATCCGTTTTTTCTTTTATAGTTAGCGTTTTTTTTTAAAGATTTTATTTATTTATTTATTTCCCCCCCAAAGCCCCAGTAGATAGTTGTATGTCATAGCTGCACATTCTTCTAGTTGCTGTATGTGGTACGCAGCCTCAGCGTGGCCAGAGAAGCGGTGCGTTTGTGCGGGCCCGGGATCCGAACCCGGGCTGCCAGCAGCAGAGCGCGCGCACCCAACCCCTAAGCTAAGGGGCCGGCCCTATAGTTAGCGTTTTGATATCATGTCTAAAAACGTCTTGCCTAACCCAAGGTTACGAAGATTTTCTCCTTTGTTTTCTTCTAGAAATTTTAGAGTTACACTTTGGTCTACAATCCATTTTGAGTGAATTGTGCAATAAGGCGCAAGGTATGGGCTGAGGTTCCTTCATTTTGCATCTGGATGTCCAATCGTTCCAACGCCAATTGTTGAATATTGGCAATGATTATTCACACTCTCAGGATTCCCAGAGTTCTGGGAACTGGGGGTCAGCAAGGGGACATTCTGGCCCCACACATCCCTCAAACCTAACAGCTGGGGGCTGTCGCAGTTCTTTGCTGGCAGAAGATTGGTTTCAGGTCGATTTACCTCCTCTCTCTCTTCCTGAAATCTCTTGTATAAAACAAACCATGAAAGGGCAGGGGTGGCCTAGCGGTCTGGCAACGTCCCTTTGAAAATAAACAAGTGCAGAAACTGAAAGGCAGCAGCCATCTCGGGGGACCACTTGGAGAAACAGCTTGGGGCCGGTGCATCCGCTGCGCGTGGCTCTTATGCCCCCCGCCAGGCACAGGTCAGATATAGCAAAGCCAAACAGGATCCCGATTGCCTCAGATGTCACCTCTGGCCAGGGAGACCCCTGACGCCCTTGCAGGGAGAGGCCATGCCGGTGGGGAGCATCTAATCGTGAGGGGAGCCAGAAGAGTTCTGTGGCTGAACAGCCCTCGACAGTTTGCACAGCCAACCTCACACCCCTAATGGAAACTGAAGCACAGCGGGGTGAAGAAATAGATGCCTGTGGGTTTGGGAGTTTTTCGAGCTTTATTGAGGTATAATTTACATCCCATAAAATTCACCCATTTTAAGTATATAATTCAGTGAGCTTTACGTTCACACAGTTGTGCCATCATCCCCACTATCCAGTCACCCAAAATCATTCCCTCATGCCTCTTTGCAGTCAAGCCTTGCTCCAAGACCCAGACAACCCAGGCTCTACCTTCTGTCTCCGTAGTTTTGCTTTTTCTAGAAATTTCATATCAGTGGGATCATAGTCTGTAGTCACACTGGAATTTCAAGCCAGAATCTAACAAGGAAGCCAGAGAGCCAGGACAGCGAGCACATCTGCACGGAGGGCTTCCCCTACCTGCTGTGTCACCTTGCGGACACCACGGTCTCTGAACCTCAGTCTTCGCATCTTTAAAATGAAGCTACAAATTGGTCCCCCTCTCGGGGTTGAAGCCAGGGTGAAGTGACGTGCAATATCTTGCATATTCAGAATACTCCTGGAAACTGGAAACAGACCAAATGCCCAGCAGCAGGAGAACGGGTAAGTACGTGTCGTGTCCTCACCCCATGGAATATTCTCCAGCAATGAGAATGAATGGACTCCAATGACATGCAACAATATTGATGAATCTCACAAACATCACTTTGAGTAAAAGAAGCCAGACACAAAAGAGCATATACTGTGTGATCCCATGAATATAAAGTTCAAAAACAGGCAAAACACATCTGTGCGGAGACAAGTCGGAGTAGCAGTTACCCTTCTGGGGTAGTGACTGGAGTGGACAGGAGGGGGACAGCTGGGAGTTAGTAATATTCTGTTTCTTGATCCAGGCGCTGATTATGCAGGTGTGTTCAGTGTGTGAAAATTCATCGAGCTACACACTTACATGTCAATAAAAAATTTAGGAAGGTCTTGCATGGTACCTGGCACATAGTAGGTAATTGTTATTATTATTATTATTATTCTTTCAGCTACACAGTTTCAACAGGAAAGTGTGGTTGAGTGCAGGGGTTGGCAAACTTTTTCTGTAAAGGGCCAGATGGTAAATATTTTTGACTTTGCAAACCAGACAGTCTCTGTAATAACTACTCAACTCGGCTGTTGTATCACAAAAGAAGCCAGGGACCATATGTAAACAAATGAGCATGGCTGTGTTCCAATAATACTATTTTTTTACAAAAACAGGTGGCGGGCCGGCTTTACTGACCCCTGGTCTAGTGGAAGACAGGCTGGGTTCCACAGCCTCCTTCGCTGAGTCCCTGCAGGACCCTGTTCAGTCACTTCCCTGGCCTCAGTTTTTCTAACTGTACAATGGGGAGGCTGATCCCTGCTCTAAACTACCATTCAGGGTGGCAAGGAGGTCAAATGAGCTCATAACTGAGGGACCTCTGAGGGAGAAAAGAGCAGGATTTAAGAGTCTCTTGAGATTCTTTGATGCAAAGCAGATTGTTATTTCTGCCCAAGTCTGAAGAGAGGAAGCCATTGATCCCAAGTCACCCAGTGACTCCATGGGCACAGGTGTCCCAGGGGTATCTCAGAGGGAGACAGGACCCACAGGCCTGGTACCACATCCTGGTCCTTGCCTCCCAGAGGCCTTTCCCCCAGGAGCCTGTGGAGGGAGAACAGTGGTGAAGGAGAGAGACTGGAAAAATGAATTCCCAATGTGCTGTTCCTCTGAGACCCAGGGCCCTGAAGCCCCCTGGTTGGGCCTGCTTTACTACTGATAGCCAGTGCCCGCGGCAGGGATGTGCCATCCAGTCTCCAGCCCTTCCCTCAGCCAGGCACATCTTCCCTTCTGCCTGTTTCCTGGTGGGATTCTACTCAATCCACAAGGCATGACTCAGGCTCTGGCTCATCTGGGGCATGCTGGGTAGATAACTCCCGTCATCATTTGGGGAAGAGGCCAGTCTTCAGAGAGTAAAGGGTAACTCCGAGGGCAAGCCCAAAGCAGCTGCGGGTGGGGCTTCTTGCCTTTCCCTGTGCCTCATTTTCTAGGAGCTGGACTTCTGGCATCTAGACATGCTTGAGGATAATGACTATCATATAATAGCAATAAGAGCCAACATTTATTGAGATTTGCTATGTGCCAGGGCTTGCCCCGAGCACTTTACATGTATTAATTCATTAATTCATTTAATCCTCCCAACAACCCGAGTAGGAACTATTATTCTCCCCATTTTATAGATGAGGAAACTGGGGCCCAGAGAGGTTAAGATGCTTACCTGAGGTCACACAGGGCTGGAGCTCTGAGGATTATAGACAAGGCTGCTTCAGAAGTCCAAAACGGGTCTACGTTAACCTGTTTATTTCCTTGTCCTCGGCTGTGAAACTTCCAAGTCCTTGTCACATGGGAGCATTGAAAGGGCAGCAGTTTGGAAGGGGAGAGAGACACTGCCTCCAAGAGAATGATACCATCAGGAGTCGGAGCTCCCATATGGGCAACCACCCCTCCTTCTGGATTTGTCCAGGAAACACTCCAAGCCCTGGGAGAAAGGAATGGGAGCTCCCACGGGGAAAGACTCAGTGAAAAGTGACCTAAACCGTCAAGGGCATTTATTGGCTCACAAAATGGAAAAGTTCAGGAGGCAGGCTGGCTTCAGGGCCAGATGGGGTTGAGTGTCAAATGCTGCTCTCGGGAAGCTCATACTCACTGTCTTTCAACTCTTGCCTGCGTCGGCTTCATTCTCAGGCAGGCTTCTCCTCAAGTTGGAGGAAAGGTGGCCCCAGCGGCTCCAGTTTAACAACTCCAGGGAATACTCTAGCAGAACTCTTTCCCACAGTTCCTGGAAAAATCCCAGGGCTGACTCTCATTGGTTTACACTGGGTCACGTAATCATCACTGAACCAATTGCTGTGGCTGGGGTGGGGGGTGTGAAACCTGGGCCTGGGTCACATGGCTGCCCCTGGGACTGAGAGTGGGTGAAGGGGACCCCTACTGGAACAAGAGGGGAATGCAACTGGCGAAGAGTTATGTCTACTATGAGCCTCTGGAGGGAAATATGTATGGGGGGTGACCGTGTGGGGGCAGACTTGGCCCTCAGGGTCTACAATCCCTCCTCAGCCCAACCATGGACCTCCATGACACTTGTTGGCTTGGTCTGGACTTGGACTTGACCTGAGCTTTCTCTGCCTGCCTTTCCCACCTGACTCCACCACACTAGGCTGCAGCACTGATTGCCTTCATATCACCTGGGGGCGCACCAGCCCCCTTGCCAACTCCTGGTCTCCTGCTTGGCCTATTGTCCCAATTCCCTACTTGCCCCGCCCCCACCTCCAGTCTGGCCTTTTCCAATCCATGCCATTCACTGGCAGCACCATCCCCAGTCCAGCAGACCCTGGCTCAGAAACCTCCAGCCACTCCTTAATGTCAACAAGGAAAAACAAGCTTCTTAGCCTAAAGCCTGGGCTTCCTCCACCATCCTAGGAGCCTCCCTGACCCCTGCCATCAAAATGCACCTCCTCCCTAATTCCAAACTGCACCGGCATCCTAGTGCATCAGCTCTTACTGCCTGGAGGGAAAGGGTCAAGTTTGAGTCACTGTTGCCTAGGGCCCAGCACACAGATGGTGCTCAATGAATGCCCGTAAAACCTACACTTCCAGCTCCTGTGCATGACTGCTCCTTGATGAAGGGAGATATGAGAGGAAGTCAGACAGCTCCACAGAGACAGACAGGGAGCTGAAAGAGACAGAGAAGCCAAGAGACACATGGAGAAAGTGAAACAGAATGAGAGAGAGAGAGATCCAGGGAGGTGCAAGCAAGAGTGCCCAAGAGAAAGGGGGAGATCCAGAGAGAAAAGTCCAGAAGGAAGGGACCTTCATCCAGAGACCCAGGAAACAGACACACAGGGACGACAGAGAAGGAGAGAGCGAGAGTGTGCCAGCTACAGCATTTTTTTGTTAAGTAAACAAGGCCCCTATGATTTGTGTTTTGTTGAGCTGAACGTTCCATATCAGGAGTTTATTTAGCTGAGCAACCAATCCTGGTAAAACACTCGAACATATTAAAAAGAGTGGGGAGGAGAGTCAGACAAAACAAAAAGGAGAGAACACTTGCTCTAGGTGGGTCAACAGTGAGACTTGGCACACGCCTTGTCAAAACAATAATCCCACCCCGTTCCCCACTGTAGGCGGCTCAGCCAGGGCCGGGCTTCAGGTAGAAGTGGAGGAAGTGAGATGGCACAGAGAGAAGAGCAAGTCCACTCGGGGGAGGGAGTCTGAGCTGAGAGGGAGAGTAGTGTCTGAGTTGCTGGGAGGGGAGGGGCCCAGGGCAAGTTCTGGTCCGGCCTGACCACAAATCACTAGATGTCAAGACAGAGTTGCAATCCACCTGTGGGCTGACCCCGTAGAGTCCCTGCCACAGGCCAGAGCCACCCAAAGTTGGGGACACAGCAAACCAGTGTTCATAGCTAGGAATCCAGGCTGAGGGGCCAGATGTGGCTTTTACACTGGGGCTCTGACAGGCTATGCGACTCAGGCAAGGGACAGCCCTGCTTCTGCCTCACCGGCCCAAGGTGGGCGACAACACTGCCCGCAGCATTCAGCTGGTGCTTAATGATGGCAGCTAGCATCACCGTGGGAATCTCTGTGTGCAAGGAGCTTACGGTGTCCTGTACAAAGCCAGGGCCACACGGCTGTGCAGGAGAGGCCAGAGCCTCCCCAGCAATCAGATTTTACTCTTTGTCATAATGGTACAAAATCACATGGTGTTCATGATTTGATTTTTTTTATTTTCTGAAATGGAACCATTGTACATTGTACAAACCATATCTACTGATGGAATAAATAAGTGAAAAATTATACTGCTGTACAACACACCAAAAAAAAAAAAAAATCATAAGAGGAAAAAAAATCAGGTAACAGTGAAAAAAGGTCTTTATACCTCTAACCAGCTCCTTGGCCATAATGAACATTCCAAACCATGAAGTCGTTTGTAATGGGAGGTCACCACCCTATGAGGTGGTCAATTGCCTTCTGGCTTTTGGGTTAAGTGCCAGCACTTTGTGGAATGTGTAGCCGCAGCCTCCCCAGTGTCAAGTTTTGCGGGGAGTGAGTTTGCCCTGGGAGCACTTTCGGCCACGGGGCCTGGTGTCCATGGAAGGTGTTCACTTAGGCCCCCCACCCCTGGCTCGCCGGCTGCAAGGTCTGAGGTTCTGGGGTGGGAGGGGTGCAGGGTGGTGGGGAACAGCGGCTCCGAGGAGCGGGCTGCGGCGGGGAAGGAAGCACGTGTGGATTTCTGCAGTCTCATCACTCCGTGTGGAAGGCCTTCCCGGCCAGCACTGAGTGCAGGGCCGCTGGCGCTCTGCCTGGCGTGGCCGTGGTGGGGCCCACTTGGTCCCAACCACCGGCCCATTCCTACCTTCAGGCACTTCAGAGAAAAACTAATGACAGCCTCGGTCTCGTGGATGTTGTCTTCATCCTCGACCGTGTCGACTCCCCTTGCCTGTCCAGAGGCCACTGCAAACAGAAGGGGCGTAGGGGACCCCGGCCACTTGCTGTTCCCGTGGACGCGTGTGTGTGGTTTTCCTTTAGCTGTCTGGTTGTAACCTCTCGTTTCCCAAAAAGAAAAGGAAATAAATATCCAAATTCATCTTTCATCAACATGGAGTTTTGCTGCAAAGAAAAAAGTTACTCTAACCCTAGAGGATCTGGAGGTAAAGCCGCCTTGAGATACACTGAGAGGTAACGCAGAACACAGTTCTCCACAGAACTGACTGCCTGAGGGGCAAAATGGAAAAGGATTTTTTTTTAAGACAGAAACCTTTCGGCATCGCTAACTTCAACATTAAGATTTTCAAAGTTTTTTTTTTTTTTCCCTTATTTCAGGAGACATTTTTGCATGAGGTATTTGAAATTCAGGAACATTTTGAATTCTTCTTGAAGTGCAGGAAATAGATTGGCTCCCTTAAAAAAAATAAGAGCCTCACCCTCAGAAACTCTTAGAAAATGGAATCTGGCAGACACTTCCCATGGTGGTCAGGAGAGAGATCCACACGTCAAAGGTGGTACCTGAATATGCACCAATTAGCCAAACAAAACAAAATGAAACAAACAAAACAAAACCAACCAAGAAAACCCACAACCCTCCCCCCCACCCCACAACTCAAAGGGAGTTGGAACTCCAGTGCAGTAAAGAGAGCTCAGGAAAAAGGTTAAGGTCTGAGGAGTCCAGATAGGAATTAAGAGCAAACCAGGCCTCAGAACCAAACAATCAGGCAGTTCATACAAGGGGGCATCTCCATTTTAGTGAGAAGAAGCTGTCCCATCACAGGCGGGAGATGGGCACGGGGAGGGACTCAATTACCCCTTTCTGGAGGAGTGCAAAGCTTTCCAATTTCTTGGTGCCTTGTTTCTGGCCTTCGAGGCCCAATCATCAAGGCCCCGATCCCCTATGGGGACTGTTGGCGCATCCTGGGAATGAGACACGATCTAACTGTTGGCTCTGAGGGTCAGGAACAGGACGCCGTAGCAAGCCGATTTCAGCTGACTGCAATCTCACCTCCCTGGGGTGGGGCCGGGGGGAGCTGGGGAGGCAGAGGACAGCAGGTTACTGTGGATTTGCAATCCAAGCAACGTCCTATGAGAGAAGTTCAGCACCAGCTATTCCTGCCATCTGCTCCCAGCCTCCTCAGCCCTTTTATCGTCTTAAGGAGACAATCCTGCAGTCAGCCACAGAAGCCATTTCATGTTCGGAGGTGTGAGAGAAAGCGGTATGGTGGAGGCAGAGGGTGGAGGTGCCAGAACCATCTAAGGGCTCTGTGTGTCCGTCTGGGCCGCCGTGGGCTTGGAAACGCCAGCCTCAGATGCCCCGAGGAAGCGAGAGCATATCAAGTGGCCAGCCCTTGGGGACAGTGCCCTGACATCTGAGACTCCTCAGACCCCAGAGGCTGGTGCTGCCCCCACCCAGGGCTCAGGGTACCTGGAAATCAGGTGGCCTCGGGCTCTCCTCCTCCCTGGCCTGCTCCGCTCCGAATGAAGTCCTGGGGCAGGGAGGTTGGAGGACGGTGGCAGCAGCTGCCTGAACAAAACCAAGAGGGCACTTCACAAAGGGAGATGCAAAACAACCAGGAAAACATGCCAGAGGTCACCTCAAGGGCACAAGGCACAAAAAAAGAAAGCAGAAAGAATCGGGTGAACGGTGAAAAAGCCGTGACGAACAGCGAATTCCTGATCGGTACCACCCTCAAATAGCTTATCTCGTTAAATAGAGAAGTGGGAAAAAAAACAATACAGCAGCAACACAAATGAAATCTTGGCTTCAGAGACAGTGTGCAGACACTCCTGAGCTGTCAGCCCCGCCTTTCCAAGGACAGTCACTTCAAGACTTGAGTGTTTCACTTCACAGCAGAAAGTTCTTCAGTGTCTGAGAAGTTACGCCGTTCTAGATTTTCTTGGATTTGCACTTGGTAAACTTGAAAAGTTAGTAGTTCTGTCCGCGCCCGAGAGGAGTCACTCGGGTGAAGTTGTTCTAGAATTAAGCCTGCTGATGGATCTCCCGTGAAACGTGGATCGGAGGACTGACCTTAGCGTCTACATCTCCTCGGAGTTTTGTTGGGAAGCCTCCAGTTTCATCTTTTTAGAGGGTGGCACTCCTTCCAAATCCTGGGGGAAGACGAAGAAAAGAGAAACACAGGTTAACATGTCAGGAGAGCGGTGGAGGCCAGCTGTGAGGTAGTCAGCCCAGGAAGGAGCTGAGGGAAGGACCCTGTGGCCCAAGCGTGGGCTTCGGGAGGGTCACAGAGCCACGGGGAACCTTGAACCCAAACTCCTCCTGTGTCTACCAAGCCCCGTCACCCGGGCCCCACCTGTCCCTGCCACAGTGGCTTCCTTCTGGGTTTTCCAAGCTCCTTGTTACGCCAGGACTGTTACCACACTGCCCTCTGTGCCTCTAAGCCCTCCCTCCCTTCACCCCGCCCAGCCTGGAGCAGATGACCCCATTATCAATCTTCCAATCTGTAATTAATTGCGAGGGTAACCATTAGGGCACAAGTTTCCAGTTTTCCTCTCCAAGTTCTAAGGCCATCTCCCAAAGGCCCAAACCAACTTAGTCAACACGCAAATGCTCCTCCGGGGCTCTGCACTGGTGCCCGGTCTGGGCAGATGCTCAGCATTTGTTGAATGTACAATATGCATGTTATTCTGGGGAAAGGGTTCACAGTTGTCACCAAATTCCCAAGAAGTCCCATGACTCAAAAAAGAGGTTCAACATTCACTCAGCCACCTCTCCCTCGACCTTCCCAGCCAATCATCTCAGGTATCTCCAATCTAACCCATTACTTGAGGCCAGCTTGTGACCCTACCCCTCCTGACTGGGGCTCCCGCCTCTGTCAATGGCACCGCCACCTGCCCGGGATAAAGCTGGACGGGACCTGGAGTCCTCCCTTTCTCTTCAGCTCCCACACCCAACCTAACAGCAAGTCCATCCACTCCATCTCCGAACACCCTTGAGCCCACTCACCTCCCCCTCGGCCCACCACCCCGGCCGCACCTGAGCCTCCTCCACGGCCTCCCACACAGCCTTCAACAGAGCCCAAGCAATCTTCCCCAAAGAGAAATCATACACAGAATGCAAAACCCGCTGATGCTTTCCCACCAACTTCAGAACAAGACCCGAACTCCTTACCAGGCGAGAGGCCCCGACACCCATCCCACTCTATCGCTCCGCCCTGACTCGCTGTTCTCTTCCCCAGCCACCCCGGCCTCCCCTTCTGCTCCTCAGGCTTGCTCCTGTCTCCAGGCCTGGGCACATCTGGTTCCCTCTGCCTAGAAAACCTGCCATCCCAAACCTAACATCTCATCCTTCAAATTCCCGCTCACAGTCCATTCCTCTCCGTGGACGGGGTCCAGAAGAGTGCTCTGCTCCTGTAGGCTTCTTCACGTCACCTGTTCTGGTTCTCCTGTGGCACACGTTGTGACTTTGTAATCCACTGTGTCTGCTGTACCCTGGCTGTGTCTCTGCCTCCCCAACTCCATCATGAGCCCATGAGGGCAGGGGGGACCTCGTCTGCTGGTTCACCCTGGGTCCCTAGAATCTGGCATAGCATCTGGTACACAGTGAGTGCCCAATAAATGTTCAAGAGAGACCCCGGGCCTTGATGTCGGATGTGTATGAGTTTCTTTTTTTTTTTTTTTGAGGAAGATCAGCCCTGAGCTAACATCCATGCCAATCCTCCTCTTCTTGCTGAGGAAGACTGGCCCTGGGCTAACATCCATGCCCATCTTCCTCTACTTTATATGGGACGCTTCCACAGCATGGCCTGACAAGCAGTGCCTCGGTGCGTGCCCGGGATCTGAACCCGGGCCGCCAGCAGCGGAGCGCGCGCACTTAACCACACTTAATGCCATGGGGCCAGCCCCGTGTATGAGTTTCTTGCGGCAGATCCTGAGAGCAGGTATTGCAGGGAGGCCGGGAGAGCTGCCTCTGTCTTTCCTCTCCCCCTTTTATTCCCCCAATTACTTTATTGAGGTCAGAATGGTTTATAACATTGTATAATTTCAGGTGTACATTATTTATGTTTCTGTATAGACTGCATTGTGTTCATCACCAATATCCTCTCCCTTGTTTAATAAAGCAAGCGATACAAGCTCAATACAGATGTGACAAGAGAAAGTGGGCCGCTGCCTGCCGAGGAAGGGGGATCCTGTTAAGAAGGAGGTCCTTGGTTTGCAGAGCGCTTGGACGGGGAGAGGGTGGGGGAACAATACACGGACCTGGGAGTGGAAGCTGGAGGGAGGTGGACTCTCTGCTTAAGGGACGGATGAGGAGGGAGGGACGTGGGGATGAAGGAGAGAAGGCACATGAGCTCAGGACAGACGAGCAGGGAGAAGAGCCACAGGAAACCTCTTGATACTGGGGGTGGGGGGACCACACCTCTTTTTCTTTGTTAAACAGGAATGGCCGAACTTCAATGTCAAATTGTTTGCTTTACTGCAATGCATCCTCCCCCTCGCTCACGAATCCAGCAGCTCTGTAGACGAGCGTGTGTGTCTCTGTGTGCATGAAAATGATGAGAGGCCCGATTTCAGGTCTGGGTCCCCTGGGACAGGGAGTGGAGTGGGGGGAATGTGAGGACGAACACTTCAGATGACAAGGGGGGAGCATCAGACGCACCCAGGCTGTGAATCAAAGGTTCTGGCTGACCTTTCCTCCACTGAGTTCAGGAGGCCAGGAGACCCCAGCTGACATCTCGGTTTTACCAACTATAGACGAGGCTTTGATTTTTATTTGTAATCAAATGGGCTCATGCTCTGCCTGAGGCTCTGCGACTTGCTTTCCTCATTTCACATTGCGAGAATATTTCTTTACTCTCTGTCTGAACCTGCGTCAACCACACTCTTCAACAGCTGCATACTAGTCTGTTTTATACACAACCCCAGATTCAGTTAACCAGTCCCCTTCTCACAAACAGGCTGTGGCCAATTTCTTGCCACTGCAAACATTCTTCCTCAATACTCCCTCTGTGTCTTGGGGCATTTGGAGGAGTGTTCTGTAGGGTGAGGGGAGCTGCTGATCTCAGGGTAGACAGATGTTACAGTCTGAGAGATACTTCCATTGGGAAGGCCTGGCTCAAGGCTCCACAAAGTGGAGACCAAGTCCTGTTGTGTCCTGCCCTTTCTCTTCTTTCTGCTACTTACTGTCAGTTTCTCCCAAAAATTCTCAGCAAAGTGGAAACAGTTTTATCAGTTGAAGTTTTGATACCTTTGAGTCCCCACTCCTCTTAGATGAGCACAGGGGGCTGACGGTGAAAAACCAGAGGTGGCTGAGGCAACAATGGGGCATCTTGTGTGTCCAGCTCCACGCTAAGTGTGTTACCCACATTCTCTCATCTCATCTGCACCCGGCCCCAAGACAGTTCTGTGGTCCCATTTTGGCAGCTGGAGACACTGAGGCTCAGTGCATGCTAAGTGAAGGAGCTGGGATTTGAACCCAGGACGTTTGGTCCTATCCACTGGGTCATTTGCTTCTGCACTAATTCAGACCAGATTCTGACAAACAGTGATGACCCAGAAAGGGGTATGAGTAGGGGGAGTGTAGTCAGTTGCAAAATTCCAAAGGATGATTCACCCGGCAGTTAGGTTTCTGAAGACCTGTCTTCCCAGCTCTACGGGGAGCTGACTTTGGGTCACTGAGACCAGGCAATGCTTTTGTGGACCTGAATAAACAAAGTGATGAAGCGGAGGCTGGGATCAAGGACCCTTCCTCTTCCTACACCCTCCCCGGGTATAGGAGGGTGTAGGAGGGCTGGGCCCATGTGTCTCCTCTTCACTATAACCCCAGCACCCAGGACAGGACTCAGAAGGATGCTCATCAATCTTGCTCAATGAATACACGAAAGTGCCAATCGTCCAACAAGAAAAAAACAAAACAAAATAACAAAACGCCTTTCAACGTACCCCCGACACCCCAACGGGCTCCCGGCCGATCTGGCTGCCCCTCTGAGACCTCGATCGAGGTACCTGAGAGATTGTGGTCGTCTCTGCAGCTAGACCTGCGTCTCCAGATGGCTGCCGTTCAACTTTCTCTGAACTGTTCATCGAGTTTTCCATTGAAGACTGTGAATTTTGCTCATCAGAAGCATCTGAGGGAAAAGCAAGACGGCAGAAGCTGTTTTCAGACACATGAGATGCGCAGCCAGATGGACCAATTACTAAAAATACCTGGAACAGGGTAGTTTTGTGGCCACATGGTCTGTTAGGGCTGCAATGAGCTGGGGGGTTTGGGAAGCCTCTTGCTTATTTTTCAGTGATGTTGTTTTAAGCAACCAGGCCACACACCAGCCCTGGGGCCTCCAACCCTTTCCCTGCACACCCATTACCTGCCAAGCGCCCTGAGAGGACATCTACAGGATGCTACGGGCTTTGTGCTGCGAGCACCCAGCGCCCTCTGGTGGAAACAACGCGCTCCGACCATCATGGCTGCTGACTCCTCCCTCTTCCACTACAGAGCCTGCATTCCCCACCTGGCAAACTGCAGAGGCTAACGCCCCTCTGTAAACATTTCTCTTAATAATATGGGTATTTTTCTGATCATCAGAGCAATGACTGATCATTGCCAGAAACAGACAAAAATAAAGTTAAAATCGCCAATTATCTCACACCACCCCCAGCCACCTCCCCACTAACATTTTAGAGGATTTATTCCCATCTTTCCAGATGTTTTCCCCTTACATGGATACAATTCTCCACTCTCCCCAAATAGGGATCACACAGTATTTTAGAAGAATTTTTCATGTCTTTAAAAATTCTCTAAATACAAGAGCATACAAGATGGTTGCACAGCATTCTATCAAGGAATCACTTAGTTTATGAACCTGTTTCGCCAGGTATTTGGGCTCCTTCTTACGCCTCAGTCTCCCTGTTTCACTCGCCAAGCTCCTGGAGCAGAAGGAAGGTGCAGGCCGTAGCAGGCTGCATGAGGAGGTGCAGCTTTGGAAGAAGACAGGCAATGGCTGTACCGGGAGCTTCTTGTGGGCACAGAGCCGGCGAGCTCACAGAGAGAGCAGCAACATCCTCCCCGGGGCCCCGCTCTGCTTGCACTCAAGGCCCCAGCAACATACGTCACCCTGATTTTTAAAAAGCACACTAAAATACTCAAGAATGCCTTACTTTCTGGGGTTTCTGAGGCAGTGGAGTAACAAAGGGAAAAAAAAAAATCCAGGCTTAAGTTGTAAAGTGAGCAAGCAATATGGGGAAATGGGAAAAGTTGGCCACCCTCCAGGGCCTGAGGCACGAGGGGAGGAGAGGGCTGGGTAGCAGGGCAGGAAGGAGGTGCAGCACCCTCCTCCCAAGGAGGCTGATTTCCCAGCCCGTCCATCTCAGGTGAGCAGCCCTGCTCTCTCGTAGGCAGTGCCAGGAGACCCAACACCCGCCTGGGTCTGAACTGGGTTTTCCTGCTGCCATGCAGAGGGTCAGGGGTCCGCCCTCACCAGGGCTGGTGTCTGGGAAGACACAGGGTTTAGAGACAGATCTGAGTTCCAATCGTGCCCCTGCCTCTTGTTTCCTGTGGGACTGGGGCTCTCAGTCTCAGGTTCCCCGCCCTCCACAAAATCAAGGCTGACTATAGCCACCCTGTCAAGTCGCTGTGAAGAATAAACGAAATGACAGGAAAAGTACCCAAGCAGCAAAATAACCCAGGTGAGAGTAACTGAGGGGTTATCCGCGGCATAGAACCCACCTCCCCATAAACCTGACATCTTTCATATTTTTAGTTTTACCTTTAAAATCCATGTTAATGGCAGTTCCTCAAAAAGTCAAATACAGAATTACTGCATGACCCAGCAATTCCACTCCAAGGTAGAGACCCACAAGAACTGAAAATAGGTCCTCAAACTAATACTTGTACACAAATGTTCACAGCAGCACTCTCTGCAATGGTCAGAAGATGGAGACGGCCCAAATGCAAATGAACAGATGAATGCGTAACAAAATGTGGTACATCCAGTCAATAAAGTACTACTCAGCTAGGAAAAGGAATGAAGCACTGACCCATGCTACAACATGGATGAACTTGGACAGTACTGTGCTGAGTGAAAGAAGCCCAACACAAAAGGCCACCTATTGTATGATCCCATTTATATGAAATATCCAGAAAAGGCAAATCCACAGACACAGAAAGCAGATTGGTGGTTGCCAGGGGCTGGAGGGAGGGAATGGAGAGTGAGTGCTAAATGGTACAGGGTTTCCTTTTAGGATGATGAGAATGTTCTGGAACTAGACAGAGGTGGTAGTTGTACAATGTTGTGAATGGACTAAATGCCACTGAAGTGTCACTTTAAAATGGTTACATTTATATTAGGTGAATTTCATCTCAATTAAAAAATCCATGTTAGTGTTATAGTCTATTTCATAAGATATGTTTGCTTTAGCAAACACTTTCAACTGTTACTGTCTTTCTTCTCTCTGACCAGTTCCCCTTCTGCCTCACACTGTGGGCTCTGCAGAGTGGAGAGGGAGGTGGGGGCCCCGGGTGGAGGCTCAGAAATCACGACAGTGGCTGGTCACCCAGAGTCATGCTGACCCCTTGCCCAGCTGGAGAGCTCAGCGCAGTAGCCCGATTCTCCCAGAGCAACGGTACTGGAACTTAACCAGGGGAAACTATTTTCCTGGGGCCTAAATTTAGTCCAGGGAGTTTGGACATTACGTCATTCCTGAACTCACTCAGCAGTAAACAAGTTCAAAGCAAGGTCAACAGCTGGCGACCAACCGCCTTGTCCCAGCAGGCAGCGTGCGCCCACCTGGGCAGGCCGAGGGGGTGTGCCCACACGCCCTTCCCACAGGAGCTCGGGCAGCCCCCAGCAATAGGCAGGGGGGCCTGGCCACTGTGGGGGTCCCACCTGAGCAATGCTGGGCAACTGTGCAGACCCCGTGGCCTGGGGTGGCCAGAAGAGGACCCTGGTGTGGTTTCCACCCAGATGTGTAAAGCTTGCGGTGGTGGTGGTGGCGGTGGCAGTTACCAAAAGGGGGCAGGCATGGGAGCACTAATCCAAGACAGTTCCTGTAGCTGAGCTTTAAACGGCCCTTTAGGGCAAAGGAGACACAGACCCCAAAAGTGGGAGAAATGAGGCCATGGCCAGAAAGAAAGCAGGACGGGAAAGAAGCCAGGATGTGCCCACACCTGGTCCTGCATGACCCCTACGCCCGGTCTCCTCACACCTCCCCCTACAGGAGGGCAGAGAAGGCGGTTCCCACGCTTACCAGGCCCTTCCTGCCCGCCAGTCTCGGCCCAAGCATTTCACTTCCTTTCCCGCCTCATTCACTCCTTGCAATGACCTGACAAGAGGTGACTCTTATTTGTCTCATTTTATAAACAAGGAAACAGGAAGGTGTGCAGGAGGTGACACTGCCAGCTCAAGGCCACACAGCTAGCAAGTGTCGGCCCAGCTCCCTGTCCTGCGTCCACAGCCCCCTGGCTTCACTGCCTTCTGTCTGCAAAGCCACCTTACCAGGACGGTGCTGGGGGCCACTGTGGGGGGACGAGGGGCGATGCCCACATGCTGTACACGGTGGAAGGCTATGTCAAAGCCATTAGGATAGGGGGCGATTTTGCCCCCTCCCCCAATGTGGCACCGTCTGGAAACTTTTTGGTGTCATAGGTGGGGGTGGGGGTGTGCTACTGGCACCTCGTGAGAAGAAGCCAGGGATGCTTCTCCACGCCCAACCATGCACGGGACAGCCCCCATAGCCAAGAATCACTTGCAAATGATTCTGGTAATGCCGAGGTTGAAAGCCCCTGCTCGGGGGAAAGCCATTCTACCGACCACCTCTCTGGAGAAAACACTGCAGGGCCTACCGACTCCTTAAATGCCCGCAACCTCTGACTAAACAGTTCCACTTCCAGGGCTGTGTCCTCCAGACCCACTCACACCTGAGCAAGGATGCAAAGAGACGTGTGCGCAAGAGTCCCTGCAGCACCGGGTGTGTGAAAAAAAGACAGAAACAACCTAATGACCATCAATGCAGGGACTATTTATGTAAATTATGACACATTCATATCACTGAAAGATAAGCTGGTAAAGAGAATAAAACAAATCTGTGTCCTAACGTGGATCAATCTCCATGGTGATTAAGAGAGTGTTCTAAAAAGGGAGGGTATAGCTTCATACAGATGCTTCTAGGCGCACAGACTACCTCTGGAGGGCTGCAAAATAGACTCAGCAGTGGTCCCCACCCCGAGGATGGGGAGGACTCTTTGGGGGGCTCGCTTCAGTCTGCATCCTGATGTCTGAATTGCTCCCGTGTGTAGGGTTACCTGCGTCCCACTCCCATCTGCCCAGGGGCCTACCCGGGACCCAGACACCTTCTTCACCGGGCTCAGAAAGGGTGCCACACTGAGAATATGAGCCTCTTCCACGTGGCTGCCTCACCCCTTCCCCTGCACTTCCCCAGGCACTGCCCCTTGGACCCTTCAGCCTGGATTTCCTGTCCCCCTTCTAATCCCTGCTCATTTGTCAAGCTCAAGTCAGACAGCACCCCCTCCAGGAAGCCTTCCTGGAGGCCCCCAGGCTCCCTTTCCTTTCTGTGTCTATCACAGCACTGACCATGAACTTAAAAGCCCCTCAGGGGCCAGGTAGTGCCATGAATGAGTCACGTGGGCTGTTTAATTCAGACACAAATAAGCTTTGCAAAGAAAATCTAAAGGAATAGTCTCCGCTTCCTCAAAGAAATGTGTATTCCCCCAGTCTCTCTGCCTTTTACTTTCCCACTCTTGGTAGAGAAAGAGGTTTAAGAAACATCTTAATTTTCCTTTTAAATCTACAATAAGAAAAACAACAGTGATCACGGGGTAATACACAGCAATTGCCTTTGGCCTCAGCGTCGGGGAGGCAATAGGGAGAGGTGGGGAGTGTGGTAACTGGTGAATGCAGGTTGTCTGGCCCTCCCTGGAGGGGCAACAACGTCTCTGCTCTAGCTGATTGCTGCTCCATGGAAACGCAGGTCCAGTACTGCCAGATCTTCTTTTTCAAGAGAAGCTGGAAATCAATCTTATTTTAAGTGAAATTGCTCAATTTTTAAATTTTGACATCCAATTCCAATTAAAAATAAAAATACCACTGGGTTCCGTGGTCACACCTGCACACCACACACTGGATCTAGTCTGGCTGCACCTTCTCTATAGGCTGTAATTCTCAGTTTTGATGTTTTTCTTGCCTATGAGTTCTTGGCGGCAGGAGGCAGGACTCAGTTGTGACTGAGGCCCAGGACCAGCACAGAACCTTGCACAGGGCCAATGTGGGTAAAGTGTGTCGAAGGGAATGGAATGGGATGTGAACGAACTCCACGGCATAGGACGGCCTTTCTCCGGAGGAGACGCACGCCCTCCCCCAGCACCGAAGCCCCGACTCCAGGCCAGCTGCCTCCCTGCACAGTGTAAGCAGCACACCAGTCGGACCTCTCCCCAGAACTCCAGACTGGGCCTGCCCTGCCCTTCTGGAGGGCAGGACCTCTCCCCAGAACTCCAGACGGGGCCTGCCCTTCCTGTAACTGATGACGGCAAGGCTGTCCCTCCAGGTGCTGGGAGTCATCCATGAGTCCCCTCTCACTCAGCCCACGTACCACCCATCAACACATCACCCCGACCTTCGAGATATACCTCGATATTAGACAATCGGGAACTACTGTTCATTTTCTTAGGTGCGATGATGGTATTTGTGATTATGTAAGAGAATGTCTTTCTCATTAAAAGATGCATGCTGAAGTGTTTAGGAACGCAATGTCCTAAGGTCTACAAGTTACTTTCAAATGGCCCCAGAAAATACTTACAGACAAAGAAAGAAAAAATAACAACTGCTGAATTCGGCTGGTGGGTATATAGGAGAGTATTACACTATTCTTTCAATTTTTCTAGGGCCAAACGACCTGCATTCACCAGTTACCACACTCCCCACCACTCCCTATTGCCTTCATTTAAAGAGAATCAGGAGACCTCAAAATACACAAACATACGTACACACATGTGTCAACACACACACACGCACACACACACGTCCTCCACAATCAGACCACTTCTTACCTCCTCTTCTGCCCACCCCAATACAGCTGCCATCCTCTCCCACCTGGACGACTGCAGTAACCCCTTCACTGGTCTCCCTGCTTCTATCCTGGCCCCCCTATTATCTAGTCTCAGTCACAGCAACCAAAGTGGTCCTTCAGATCACAGCACTCAAACTCCCAATGGCTCCTGTCTCACTCAGGATAAAAGCCGGGGTCTGTGAGGTGGCCTTATGAGCCCCCAACAATAGACATCCCACCTCCTCTCTGACTTCATCTCACTTTTTGAGCCCCTCACCTGCTCTTCTCCAGCCACACTGAGTTCACCCCAGGGCCTTTGCACTGCCCATTTGCTCTGCCCACAATACTCTTCTCCCAGTTATTCACATGGCTTGCTCCCTCACCTAATCTGATCTAATGTCACCTTCTCGATGAGGCCTTCCCTGACCACCCTATTTAAAATCACAACACCCCCCGTAATTTGTAAGACTCCTCATTCCTCTTTCTTACTTTATAGTTCTCCACAGCACTGATTTTCCAAATACTAGATTGCAGGATGTTTAAACCGCCCCACCAGAACATGAGCTCCAGGCATTACCTTTCCTCTACTGTCACCTTCTGGGGGCTGGCACTTGGCAGGGCCTCCTTAAATACCTGTCAACTGTCTGAACCGAGGGCTGGATGGACAGCGGCCTCTCTGAGCCCCGCTCTGGAGGGCACGTACCTTCAGCCCCCGGGAGCTCCTTCCCGTCGGCCTGGGCCTCGTCCACCTTGGCGTCGGCGCCATCGCCGGGCACGGCCACGCTGGACTCCGGAGCAGGGCTGGAGTTGCTGCTGTTCTCCTGCTTGATGGGGGAGGCATCTGCTATGGAGCTCTGGTTGCTGTTGTCATCTGCACGGGGGAGGCAGAACCCCAGGGTGAGATCCCGCAGCTAGGGAGGAGAGGCGGGCCGGGGGCTTCAGCTTCCCCACGTCTCACTGCCTGCAGCCCCACAGGATGCTCCCCCAGGAAGGGAGACGCCCCCTCCTCCTGAGCCCCTGAGCCGGCCCACCCAGGGCCGTCCACCCGTCCTGCCAGGCAAAAGACTCTGGGAGCTGGGCCTGACCTTCCCCACTGGCTCACTGAGGAGGCCGCCAGCTGCAGACGTGGCCTAGCACATTTTAAATCTCTGGGGGACATCTGAGACCTCATTCTGGGTGAAGAAACCAGACATCCAGGGCACCTCGCTCTGAGGCTATACAAAGGCCAGAGCACGGTCCGCCAGGCGGCACTGCCAAAATGCTTCCTCTGATCTCATCAAGCCCCAAGACCAGCCGCCACTTGACACAAAATAAAGGGGAGAGAAGAACAAGCGAACTACACGAAGCGGGATGCTTCACAGGACCATCGGCCCAGGCTCCTCAACAAGTCAATACCATGAACACCAATACCACTGAAAAAACAGAAGAAGCAGGGAAGATTACTGTAGATGAAAGAAACTTAAGAGACTTAGGTACTGAACAATGTGAGAAAACTATCTGGATCCTCTTTTGAACGTGCCAGCTGCAAGAGACGTTTTGGGGACAATTGGGGAATTTGAAATAGTCTGGAGTTTAAAAGATATTAGGGAATTATTGTTAATTTTGTTAAGAGTGATAACATTTCTATATACAGTGGGTATACAGAAATGCCATTTATTAGTGACACATGCTGAAGTGTTAAGGTTCAGACTAAAATATAATGCGAGGAAATTTACCTTAAAATGCTTTGGCACAGGTTGTGTATAATTGCCAGAATTCCCCAAACTTTACACTCAAGAGCTGTGCATTTTTTTTTTTTTTTTTTTGTGAGGAAGATCAGCCCTGAGCTAACATCTGCCAATCCTCCTCTTTTTGCTGAGGAAGACTGGCCCTGGGCTAACATCCGTGCCCATCTCCCTCTACTTTATATGGGATGCCGCCACAGCATGGCTTGACAAGCAGTGCGTAGCTGCGAGCCCCAGATACGAACCGGCGAACCCTGGGCCGCCACAGCGGAGCACGCGTACTTAACCGCTTGCTAGAGCTGTGCATTTTTTAAATATGTGAATTGCATTTTGATTAAAAAACACATTTTAAAAAATAGATGAGGCAAATATGGCATCGTGTTACTAGAAACCTAGGCGGTCGGTATATGGGGTTCATTTTACTATTCTCTATATTGTTCTGTTACAAAATTTTTCATAATAAAAAGAGAAAAGGGAAGAAAGTTAATCAGGCAATGACGTTAGTGGTTGAGCTGGTGACAGAGCTGGGGGCTGCAGGGCACATACCTCCCTGCTCCGGACTCCCTTTTTTGGGTACAGAGAGATATTTTACTGCAGGTACCCACATGGTAATTTCAAAAATACTCCTACAATCTCCTGCTTTTCTGGGCCATGCTGCGCACCTGGGACCACAGCCATTTTTGTAAAAGAGATCGAGAGAGGGAGAGACACGGAGGGATAGGGAGGGAGGGAGAGGGAAGGAGAGGGAGGGAGAGAGAGAAGGAGGGAGAGGGAGGGAGAGGGAGGCAGGGAGAGGGAGGGAGGGAGAGAGAGAAGGAGAGAGAAGGAGGGAGAGGGAGGGAGAGGAAGGGAGAGGGAGGGAGGGAGAGAGAGGGAGGGAGAGGGAAGGACAGGGAGGGAGGGAGAGGGAGGGAGGGAGACGGAGGGAGAGAGAGGAGGGAGAGACAGGGATAGAGAGGGAGGGAGAGACAGGGAGAGAGAGGGAGGGAGAGACAGGGAGAGACAGGGATAGAGAGGGAGGGAGAGACAGGGAGAGAGAGGGAAGGAGAGGGAGAGACAGGGAGGGAGAGGGAGAGACAGGGAGGGAGAGGGAAGGACAGGGAGGGAGAGACAGGGAGAGAGAGGGAGGGAGAGACAGGGAGGGAGAGGGAGGGAGAGACAGGGATAGAGAGGGAGGGAGGGGGAGGGGCAGGGAGGGAGAGGGAGGGAGGGAGGGAGGGAGAGGGAGGGAGAGACAGGGAGGAAGAGGGAGGGAGAGACAGGGAGGGAGAGGGAGGGAGAGACAGGGAGGGAGAGACAGGGATAGAGAGACAGGGAGGGAGAGGGAGCGACAGGGAGGGAGAGGGAGGGACAGGGAAGGACATGAGGGAGGCAGGAACACATCAACACGTCCTGGGCATCCACTGCATGCCGGGCACCAGGCAAGAGCATTTACAGTCAACCTCGTTTAACTCTCCTAACAAGCTACCAGGTAGATGCTGTCACCACCTTCACTTTACAGAGAGGGAAGCTGGGGCCCAGGCACCTTGCTCAGGCTGGTCTGCCCCACTCTGAACCCCGAGTCTTTCTTCTACCTCACCCTGCCGAGGAAGCACCAGGCAGTCACGCAGCCCCAGCCGGGTAAAATGCGTCCTCTTTTAAGTGTACTCTGGGGCACGCGTTACACAAAAACATCCTCTCGTGAATTCTGGGACTTGAAAAAAAAAAAGCACACTCTCCTGATTTACCTTTCGAGAAAATCTAAACTTCCTTCCTATGCCAAGATACGTGTGTACATGTGCAAGCAGCACACAAGGCAGGAGGCCCGACCCCTGGGATCCAGCACGAGGTTTTGTTAATCAATGACAATAAGCACTAATGTTTAGCAAGAGAGCTGCCTGAGCCTAGCCTGGTAATGTGGTAACAGCGTGACCCGGACACTTGGGCTAACCTTTGCTGAATCTTGGAGACTAAGGCCCTGGATGCAGATGCCCTCTCCCTTCATCTCCTCCTACGGCCGTCCTCCCCCGCCGAAGCCTTCCAGACAACCCCAGCCGGGCCCACATCTTCCCCTGTGCTTTCACACTTACAGCCCCGTGGTCAGACTTGGTCTTGGCTGCACATGTACTCAAATAGAAATGATACGGAGAAGGTGAGTGTAGTTCCTGCCTTGGGGACCTGGTTTTGTCCAGTATTCTAGATTTTTCTGAAGTGTTAGTCTGGGCTAGTGGTCATACACTTGGATTCTGCCTCCAAAGGACCTCAAATGCCAGCACTGACATTTATGAACTTCCTAACTCCGGTGGTCTAGTGGTAAAGATCTGGCACTCTCACTGCTGTGGCCTGGGTTCGGGTCCCGGTCAGGGAAGCATACCCCTGTCTGTCGGTTGTCATACTGTGGTGACGGCGTGTTGCTGTGATGCTGAAAGCTATGCCACTGGTATTTCAAATACCAGCAGGGTCACCCATGGTGGACAGGTTTCAGCAGAGCTTCCAGACTAAGATATACTAGGAAGAAAGACCTGGCCACCCACTTCTGAAAAAACTGGCCATGAAAACCCTGTGAATTGCAGTGGAGCATTGTCTGATATGGCACCGGAAGGTGAGAGGATGGCACAAAAAGACTGGGCAGGGTTCCGCTATGCTGTGCACAGGGAGTTGCTGGGAGTCGGAATCAACTCAATGGCACTAAAAAAAAAACAACCAGGGCTGGCCCCATGGCTTAGCGGTTAAGCGCGCGCGCTCTGCTACTGGCAGCCAGCAGAGCCCGGGTTCGGATCCCAGGCGCGCACCGACGCACCGCTTCTCCGGCCATGCTGAGGCCGCGTCCCACATACAGCAACTAGAAGGATGTGCAGCTATGACATACAACTATCTACTGGGGCTTTGGGGGAAAAAAAGGAGGACTGGCAATAGATGTTAGCTCAGAGCCGGTCTTCCTCAGCAAAAAGAGGGGGATTAGCATGGATGTTAGCTCAGGGGTGATCTTCCTCAAAAACAACAACAACAACAACAACCAAAAAACAAAACCTCCAGGCAAGTGACTTCACCTCTCCCAACCTTAGCTTCTTTCTCCACACAATGGGGCTCGTTATGAGGGTTAAAGGATGTAAGGCACGAAATGGGTTTAGCAAGATGCTTGGCACATCGTGACAGTTTCTTAAATGTTAGCTGCTAACACGCCAAGGCTATTAAGGGATTATCTTATTTAATACCCACAATAACCTTATGAAGTAGGCATTACTATCCCCACTCAACAGATTAAAAACAAATAGACAAACCTGATGGCTACATGTTAAATAACTAGCCCAGGAGCACAGAGCTGGGGGAGATCCTAGGAGAATCAGATGAGAACCCAGGTGGGATCTTGCCCTCTGCTCTAAAAGGCTCTCAGCAATAATTCTATGATTCACCCGAAACTAAGCCAGGCCAGGGGTCTCCTCGATCTCTAGAGATGGTGGGGATGCTAACCAATGCCAGGGAGACAGGTTATGCCCCTGCTCAAATACCTATTTCTGAAAATGAAATGCATCCCAATTATGTCTGTAAGGCCAGCTGGGGGCCTTTCTTGACACATTAACCGTCAGCAGGACCCTCCTGGGCTTTTCTGAAGCCAGTTCAGGAACAAGCAGGACCCCCTGCCCTTGGAGCTGGACTGTGTTTTCCAGACCAGTCCATTTGGGCAAATGGAGAACTCTGCTGGCCTTTGTTCCCCAGAACAAGACAGCCCTGGGTCCAGAGGGTTAGGAACTAGATCAAACCAATACTCCTTGATTTACTTATTGATTTATCTAATACGACCTTGTTGGGCAAAAGGCTCGGGGTGGCCAAAAGTAAAAAGACATTAAAATTGGGATCAAGAGATGGAAAAAGGCAAGTGTTGCAAGCTCTTATGCCAGTGGGCCAGGCAGGTGACAAAACGAGGAGGTGAGCCAGGTGGGGCTAGAGAGGCCATGCCCTCCCTAAGGGACTGCGCTGGCTTCAGCAGGCCGCCGCCTCCAGGGAGCACCACACAGGGTTGCCGGATCTGATTTCTCGAAGGATGGCAGAGATGCAGATTTCCTGATTTATAAATACGAGAAACTCAATTTTTTAGAAACCAGGTTTGAATCTCTGAGATCAGAAGTCAGGCGGTGGCTTTCCTTGGAGGGGTGGGGACGACCAGGAAGGGACACCGGGGGGAATGCTGGCTACATGGGTGTGGGCAGTTGGTGAACATTTCATGGAGCCATGTACTTATGATCTGTGCCTTGCCTCTCGGATAAAAAGGTAAAAAGAGAAATAAACACCAGCATGTTAAAATAGCTACAGACTGGCTGTAGCACATCTCCAGCCTGGATTTCCTCTATGGGACACTGGTTACAACTTCTGAGATACGAGAGCAAAGGAAATCAGGCTGTCAATGTGGAAGTCAGGTCCCAGAGTGATTAACATGATGTCAAAACCCAGTTTGGAGCTTCCCAACAGCCAAAGCAAAATAGGAAATGGAAAATATAGTCATTTATATGGTACGTCAGGCCTAGAAGGGAAAAAAATAAACGTATACCCAAAAAAAACCTTCCTGGGCACACAAGGCTGACAGAACATCTTCTGTGAGGTTTGTGTTACTGAGTGAGAAGAAGGTCTTATTTTATGTTGCTGGCTTATTTTGTTTCTTGGCTTGCTGAGCTGAAAAAGAAGTTTCTTCTCCTCCGCTGAGCCTTCTCCTTGGCACAGAGGCCTCCTGGTCCTGCCCAGCCCTCCTACCCTTTGCCTGGAATGTGAACAAACCTGCTGGTGAAAGAGAAACACAACTAAGTGCTCTGCGATGGCCAGAGGCCTGGCAGAAGAGGCCCCCGGCAGCAAGGGGGAACTCACCGTGCATGTCCATCATCCCCGGGGAGGAGCTATTCTCCGGAGTGGTCACCTCCGAGCCACACTTCTCCTCTTTGCCCTTTTTCTTATTCTTGTTTTTCTGGAGGAGAAAATGGAGCAGAAACCGAGTCACCAAATCGTGTGTGTGCACATGAGCGAGAACCTGGGGAGGGGTATGAATATTTTATTCCGCCAATTCATCTCGGAGCCCCCAAGTCCCTGGAGGGCTCTCCTTAGCCTGCATTTGAACACATCCCATTAGAGGCCTCACCTGCTGCAGAATCAAAGAGCTCTGCAGAAGAGAGGATGCTGGGGCTGCACTAGGGGGCTGGGAACCTGCCTTCTTTGTGGGGCCAGCACCAGCAGGCATGCAAACACCCTGGCTGGTGGGAATTTCCTTCTCCTTTAGGGAGCACACCTAGGGGCAAGACCAGGGCCACCCCGCCCAGAGCAGGGACTGTGATGCCAGGTAAGGGGTGGAAAAGCCAGAGTTCACACATTCCCACTATCTGCAGGCCCCAGGGGCTGCACTTCTCAAAGTGCCATGAGCTGACTTCAGGCACCACCTGGGATGACTAAGTGAGGAGAGAATCTCAAGGTGAAGGGATTGAAGGGGATGCTTTCTGTGGGTGGTTCCATTTTTTACAAATGGAATAGAATCGTGTTGCAAACAACCTAACTGTGTCCATCAGTAAGAGACTTGTCAAATAAATTATGGTACGTTCATTCAAGGTAATACGATGCAACAATCACAGAGAATAAGGCAGCTCTGCATGTACGAATGTGGAATGTTCTACAAAAATATCAACATATTATAATATTTCAATATCTTCAAGATGCATTAAAGAAAGGTGCAGACCATGTGAATGGAAGGCCACCATTAATGGTAAAGAACAGGATAAACAAATGTGTATTTGCATGTGTGTCTGCGGCACCCACTCTCTGGAAGGATAAACACTGGTTGCCTCCAAGGAAAGGAGCTGGGTTGGCAGGGGGTGAGGCATGAGCAGGGATGGGAAGCAGATTTATAAAAAGATATACAGTAAAAAAAAAAGTAATATTTGAAGAATATGCAAACCTACAGAGACGGAAAGTAGATTGGTGGTATCCACGATCTTGAGGGGTAGAGGAGTGACTGCTAATGGGTATGAGTTTTCTTTTTGGGGTAATGAAAATGTTCTGGAATTATAGTGGTGACAGTTATACACTGTGAATATACTAATACTGCCGTGTACACTTTAAAAGAGTAAATTTTATGGCATGTGAATTATCTTAGTTTAAAAAACAGTTTTAAAGTAACCGTTGAGGGCAGGCCCCGTGGCTTAGTGGTTAAGTGCGCGCGCTCCGCTGCTGGCGGCCCAGGTTCGGATCCTGGGCGCGCACCGACGCACTGCTTCTCCAGCCATGCTGAGGCCGCGTCCCACATACAGCAACTAGAAGGAAGTGCAGCTATGACATACAACTATCTACTGGGGCTTTGGGGGAAAAAATAAATAAAATCATATAAAAATAAATAAATAAAGTAACTGTTGAAAGTTGAAACATGTTTTACATATTTATTTATTTATTTTTTTTTTTTTTTTTTTTTTTTTTTTTTTTTGTGAGGAGATCAGCCCTGAGCTAACATCCGCCAATCCTCCTCTTTTTTTGCTGAGGAAGACGGCCCTGGGCTAACATCTGTGCCCATCTTCCTCCACTTTATATGGGACGCCGCCACAGCATGGCTTACCAAGCAGTGCGTCGGTGCGCGCCCGGGATCCGAACCAGCGAACCCCGGGCCGCCGCAGCGGAGCGCGCGCACTTAACCGCTTGCGCCACCGGGCCGGCCCCCACATATTTATTTATTTTAATAATTTTATTTATTTATTTTTCTTCCCCAAAGCCCCAGTAGATAGTTGTATGTCACAGCTGCACATCCTTCCAGTTGCTGTATGTGGGACGCGGCCCCAGCGTGGCCGGAGAAGCAGTCTGTCGGTGCGCACCTGGGATGCGAACCCAGGCCGCCAGCAGCGGAGCACGCGCACTTAACTGCCAAGCCACGGGGCCGGCCCTGCTTTACGTATTTAAAAGAAGAAAATTTTCAAGAGTTCTGAAGGAAACAAAAATGGAGTAACCATGTCGTCACTGGGTGTTTAAAAAAAATGAAAAGCTCTCCCTCCACAATGCAGATTCCTGGCTACAACCACCAGAGATATGGATTCAGCTGTCCAGGGCGGGGCCCAGGAAGCTACATTTCTTCAAGACTCCCAGGGGATCAGATGCTCAGCCAGGCGTGGGACCCATCGCCCTACAGGGAAAGGGGGTGGGGGAGACAGCGTACTGTACATCATAGTTCAGAGATGACAGCAAATTAATATTTCGTGAGCACTGTCTGCAGAGCCGTGCCGGGCTGAGTTCTCTCTGTGTGATATGTTGCCTTTGCTCTGTTGCAGCAAAGCCCAGGAGCTGGATATTACTGCTCCACGGCACAAGGGGGAACGAAGGCCCAGCCAGTGGGGTCACCTGTCCCATATCATGGGTTAATCAAGGGTGATCTGTCCGACTCCAAATCCAGTGCTCTTTGCCCAGCCGGGAGCTGCCCTGTCCTTCCCGACAGCCCGTGTATTACGTTTTCTCCTTGATCACAATCCATTTGGCACTTCCCTGATGTCTGTTTCATGCTATTCTATAATTATCTTCCCCCAACGAGATTATAAATTCCTTGAGAGCAGGGACCACGTCTTCTCAAATGCAACCGGCGTTTATACAACACCTAATGATGTGCAAGGCACAGACATGGGCAAGAGCCAGGAGCTGCCTTCGAGGAGGCTGGCCCCGCTCCGCTCTCTCTCCGGAATGGCCGGCACCAAATGCTGTGATCGTCTGTGTCTCGGTGCCTCTGGGGAAAGCAGCCCTGGTGGCTCCATGAGCCAGGCCAGAACCGGAAGGGACGACAAATGCCCACGTTCTGTTCTCAGCCCAGCGCCGACTCACCCAGGGGGGAGCATGTGATCACAGGGTCAAGAATGGAGCCTCAGCCCTGCCTGGAGACCCCAGACAGGGAACTGAAGACAGTGGAAGGAGGCTTAGCCCTGCCTTTAAGGCCCCCTAGAAACCTACTCATCATGACCATGTCAGGACCAGAGCCATGTGGGTTAGTTTGAGCCATATTCCCGGAGGAGAGGACTGTTTGCATGAATAGAGAATGTACTCCAGGCAGGAGGAACAGGCCACGCAAAGGCCTGTAGGTGGGACCATTCTGGATTTTGGCTGGAAATGAGAGTAGCTGACCTGGGATCTTTGGGGGTAACTGGCCTCGGAGCCATGAAGCTGAAAAACCCCTGTGATGTGGGGCAGCTGCCTATCATCAATCGGCCATAAGATCAAGCACGGCCACTGGAGCTCCCTCTAGTGGTCATCGTCAAGACCCCCTCCTGGAGCTTCCCGCAGAGGCCCATGCTTCCCTGCACCAAATTCTCAGGGTGGGCTCACCAGTCCTACCAGCAGCTCCAACCACCAGAAGGCTGCTCTCTCCAAGAGCAGAGAGAGCGTGTGCTTTGGAGTGAGACAGACCTGACACTGGCTGAGTGACTCTGGGGAAATGGCTTCACCTCTCTGAGCCTGTGTCCTCACTTGTACAGAAAGGATAAAGAGATCAACTCCACAGACTCAGTGTGAGAAATAAATGAGGTACTGCCTAGCAGGTGGTCAGCGGCTCAGGAACAGTGCTACAATGAGGGCGCGTCTACCCGTCTGTGGGTACCACCACATCCGCCCCAAACCACGGTGCCCAGGGCCCCTGGCAGGGGGCGCCTTTGCACTAAGGCACGTCCCCACTGGCCTAAGCTGGGCTCTTCTGCTTCCAGTGGCCTTGGCCCCAGGGTCCCGCCATGGTGGGCGGCAGCAGACAGCCCCCTGTCCCTGTGATGGGAGGGAGCACAGACGGACAGCCCCACCCCAGGGGGCCAGCCTCACATACTCACATCATCAACCTTTGGCTCAGTCACAGGGACCCACTTGTAGATTCGCAGGGATGTGTCACCCACAGTCACCCACTTCTTCTCCCTGTGGAGGACGAGGAAGAGCCCGTTACCAGAGGGCTTCTGGGGCAGGACCCTGCTCACCCCTCGTGGGGGGCACAGGCCATACCCCCTCGCAGCAGCTGTGACACGTGGCTGCTCAGCTTGGGGTTAAGAGAACGAGCTCCGGGTCACGGAGATGAGGGTCTGAATCCCAGCTGTCGCTCACTAGCTGGGGGCCCCCAGGGCCAGTCACCTCACCAGTCTAAGCCTCAGTTTCCCCATCTGTTAGACCACATAGGGTCATCAATCTCTCCGGGCTGCCGTGAGGATCCCAAGCATGGTAAAAGCTTCCCCGTGCCTGGAAGGAACGGCTTGGTAAGACTGGAGGGAGAGAGGGGCTGCCATTAGGACGATTCCTCTGGATGAAGGGAATTGGGCCCCACATTCCTCCAGCTTTTGCCCCACAGAGCCGGTGGACTGGACCCCCCAAGCCCTTGTGGGCAGCAGAGAGCTTCAGGCCAGCGGGGCATTTCCTCCTGTGGGGGCGGGGGTCTTCACCAAGGGCACCCAGGGGCTCACCTTGCCCTCCTGGCAACGCCTCTCAGGTCGGGGGAAGGGAAGCAGGACCAGACGGCATGGTAACCACCCCGTGCTCTTCCCAGCAAACGCCACCTGGAGCAGCCAGGGAGAGCGGGAGGGCAGGGGCCTCAGCCCTGAGGGCGGTCCCCAGGCGTCGAGACCGAGGGACTGTGACAGGCAAGCACAGCCCGGCCGAGAGGATGCTCTGAGACCCTACACCTCAGTTCTGAGACAGGCGCGCATTTCAGGGTCTCAGCTCCTGATACCCACATCTGCACGGCTGCCCCCGCCCCACCCCCAGCCACACCCTAAACTCCTGGGGGACAGCATCCAGGGCCCCCCGGCTGCTAGAGGCAGGTATACGGGTGAGGAGAAATCACACCCCATGAGAAGGAAAAGGGGTGACTGGTTCTCATTAAGGATAATAATTACCACCCTCTCCTCCCCACCACTCTGCTCCGAGCCATGTTCACCCTCTCGATCACTGCTGCAGCCTCCAGACTCCAGGCCCTGAGCCCCCTCAGTCTACAAGTCAGGTCATGTCACCTCCTGCCCCTACCACTGAGAGTGACAGCCAGAGGCCACGCCCCTGAGGACACTGGGGCTCAGGGAGAACACCCCAGAAGGAAAGCTGGGATTCCAACCCAGGCAGTTCGGGCTCTGGAGGCCACTGTCCCTGCCCCAGGCTCTGCCATCTTAGAAGTGGGAGGTCATGAAGGATCTGCCCGATGAGGAAATAGGCTGAATCAAGGGACCCACAATGGGATGTCAGGGAGGGACACATATCTGGTACAGGTGGCACAGCTGCCAGCAGCCCTCAGCAACTTTAATGACAAGGGTTCCACCAGAACCGAGAATTATATGTGGCAGGAACACCTGTTTGTGAACTGCTGGGCACCTTGTCAAGCCTCCCCGCCCAGACCTCACCTTGGGTCCTCCCCTCTGTGGGTGGGTGGCCCTCACGTGCTCGTGGGACATGTGACCGCCACCCACACCCCTTCGCCACAGGGCATTCTGGGCACCCGAGCACACTCAAAACCAGCTAACCAAAACCACGGACACCCCCACTCCCCAAACTGTGCCTGCTCTGGTCCCACACCTTCACTGCTGGAGGAAGCTAGGGCCTGGCTTTTCATTATTCTACTGTGACCATTTCTAGTGCCTTCTATGCGCTAAGCACTGCACACACTTGCTCTAATCTTCCCATAACTGCGTGGCAGGAACTGTCACCTCCCTCATTTGACAGATAGAGAAACTGAGGCATGGGGAGGTGACGTCATTCTCCCCAGAGCCAGTAGTCAAACGTTCCACACCACACTGCTCTTTGGAGTAGCCTCTCCTGCACCCAGCCCTGCTCCTTTTAGCCCAGAAAGAATTCAGTAAAGGCAAGTATCTAAGTCACTGCCCACCTATCTCCTACCTCCTGGAAGCAAGATGGACCATCTACAATCCCAGTCTATCCACACCTCCGTTCGGAATAATCCGAAGGTACCTGGAAGGGACAGGGGCTTTCCAAGGCACAACCTCGGTGACAAAGCAACAATCGTAATGGCCACTGTGTGCTGAGGACTTCCTTCAGGCCAAGCGCTTTATTTGCATGCCCTCTCTCCCGAAGACTGCCAACAGGCCTATGAGAGCAGGACTATCGCCACCCCACTTTATAGTTGGGGAAATGGGAGGCCCAGAGAGGTTATACCACTAGTTCATGGTCACACAGCTAGTCAACGGCAGAACCGGGATTGGACACAGGCTCTGACCCCAGGAGCCCACCTTCTGCTATTCTGTCTTCTGTGAAAAGCTAAGGAATCACTCCACAGAGCACATTGGTAACAAGCTGGACAAAGAAGCACAAATTGCTAAATCCCACACAGATGGCCAAAGGCACTCACTGCTCACAAGGCCTCAAATGGCCTCCTCGGCCTGAGCCCCAGTAGGTCAGCAATCCAAGGTTCGACTGTGTTAAAAAAAAAAAAAAAAAAAGTAATTGAATTGCAATACACAGGACACCTCTCAGGGCAGAAAGTGTGCCAGATCTGGGCTTTGCAGGCACATGAGCCAACACAAATGTGTGAAGTTGCAGGTGTTTCCCAGAGGTTACAGGCACCGCAGGCTGTGAGCTGAACGCAGCAGTTTCTCTGCCTCCCCTTGCCCAGCTGGTGATCCCAGGGCTCAGGTCCCCAGTCCTCCCCAGAGATTAGCAACTGTTCTTCAGCTGTATTTCTAGGTGTGGACATCGAGGGACTATAAGACAGAGGGAAGAACGTTAAGAACTTGACCTCAGGAATGGACCTCGGGACTGCCGTTCGGTCGGCAGCCACCCAGGGAGAGACAAGGCCCCAGAGCTCAGGTCTGTCACTGAGCTCGCTCCAGGGAGGACGGGACGGGATTTCATAGACATGTTGCGTGAGCTCCGGGTGTCTCATCAAGCCAGCAGCTTGGCAGCACCTTGGGAAATGAGACACGGGCTCAGGGGAGCAGCTGAGAGTTCCCACTACTGCCCCCAAACCCATCACCCCAGAACACACTGCCCCCCCACCCTCAATGAGGGTATTAACCTGAACTTATTACCTATATCTGGGGCAGCAAACAAGCAGCCAACAGGCGTGTTTTGTCTGGCCTGCATGGCACTTTTAAAAATTTCAATCAATTGCCAAACTTTAAGAAAAAAGAAAAAAAGTCAGACTGTGCATAAAAATCCAGATTCCTGGATACTCTCAAAAACAAGATCTGGCCACAAGGGGCCTGCGTGCCCCGAGGAGCAATGGCTCTCTCCAGATGGGGCTCTGTGGCTCCCTCAGATCCCCCAGTTCTCACCACCTGTAGGCACTGGGCCCGGATTCACTGTGACCACCAGGCTGCACCCCAACCTTGCCATGAAGCTGCCCCTGGGCGTGCCCTGAGCCCTCCTGCCTTGCTGGCCCCTGGTAACCAGCCAGGCTTAAGTACCCCTCTCTCCCCCATCAGGGTCTCCTCGCCAAGGAGACCATCTGGGGGTGACCCACCACCCAAGGGGACCCTGCTGACTCCCTCAAAGAGGGCTCTGAATCCTTCACTTGGTATTCACTTCCCAGGGCTAGTCCTTGACCCCTTAGGAGGACTGGCTATGGCTGGCCTTATCCTAACCAGGCCCACTGGCCCTACTGTGTGCCCCTACCCCTGGAGGCACCGAGGCGAGGCCCCAGGCACAAACCTCCCTCTCCCCCAGGGACAGGTGGGAAGTCCTCGGGGAACAGGCCTCTCTCTATCTTTACAAGACACTGAGGGACCCTTCAGACCAAGGTCCAGGGGTCCCCAGCCTAAGTCTACTTCACAGCTCAAGCCTTTGCCTCCCCCCAAGGACTCCCCCTCCCCTGCTCTCTTCCACCCACCCTGGGTCTCCTCACCCTGGCCCAGTTTCCCAAAAGTGGCCGACCATTTTGTTCTTCCTTCGGCCATCTTCTGGCTGCCTCACACCCTACCAGCCTGCCTTACTGCGACACCAGACAGCAAGGAGAGGCGAGACGGCTGGCAGCTACCGATGGGGTGGCCACAGCTGGCTGCTGGCTTTTTCCAGGGGCAGGGGAAGGGTAGGGCTGGCAGGGGATTTTTAGGGGTCACTGGGGCTGAGGTGAAACACCACCCCAGGCTTACATGCTGAACGGTATGCCAGACACTTCCGTTCTCCTCTGGATAAAACACAGGATGTCAAATTAAATTTGAATTTCAGATAAACAACGAATAATCTTTTAGTATAAGTATGTCCCAAATATGGCATGGGACATACTTATACCCATCCCCCAAAAAATTTTTTTAAAGTTATTTCATTGTTTATCTGAAATTCAAATTTAACTGGGTGTCCTGTAATTTTATTTGCTAATCTGGCAACCGAGCGTCCCAGACAGTGGTGAAATGCATGGTTGGTGGCCACGCAGTTAATAAACAACCCAGAGCCTCCAGGACCGACTGGAAGACCCGTTCTAAAGGCACAGCAAAGGTGAGATTTGGCTTCTCCGGGCTGCAGAAACCCAGGAAATAAGGTGAAGTCTTTTTTGCTTACAAGGGGCAGAAAAAAAAGAAAAAAATCAGCAAAATGCAAGTTTCCACAGAGCCCACTTTACAATAAGGAGTGCATTTAATGACGCCTCCTGTGTGCAGAGATAAGTGCTCTGGGGACACAATCTTACCCCAGGAGGGGAGACAGTGCAGGACCCCCCTCGCTGCCATGGTTAGAGAAGTTACATGCTTTGCCCAAGGTCACAGGAAGGGGGTGAACTGGAAACCCAGCCATGAGATCCCAAAGCCTGAGGTCCTTAGAGGACGTGACATGTTGTTTCCCAAAACAGGAGGAGGAAGGGAGACATGCTCTCCTCCCCTCCCCACAAACACATGCTTGGCCCACAGTGGGTTCAGCAGCACTGAAGGCCTCCAGGCGGGCTGCTCTGGGGCCCAGCAGGGTGCAAAACCCCATAGCTCCATCTGCCCTCCCTGCAGAGCAGCTGGTGGGCGGGCCCTACAGGAGCAGCTGTCAGGGTGCAGGGGCCTCTGCCCGGCTGGGAACCTGGGGCAGAAGGCCCCACCATGCCTCCTGGAACAGAGAAAGGCAGCTTGTCCCCAGCCCCTTTCTCACCTACAGGCCCAGACACCAGTTCTTTCTTTGCACAGGCGCTAAGGCAGGGGACAACTCCAGCCTTCCCTCTGGGGATCCGGTAGGAGAGGGGGTTGTGGGCTTGTTTTCCTGTGTGTGTTTTGGCCTGCAGCTGTTTCTGCCATTTTTAAATGGCTTCAGTCGGGCACTGGGCGCCCTGCACGCCGGGGGAGCTCCCACAGTACCGAAGACTTGGATCTCAACTTTGGAAGGCCTCCCCTTCTCACGGTTCTGAAAATTCTTTGTCCCATTGGAGCCAAACCCAGCCCTCGGCCGGGCATCCGGCCATCTGCAGACAGCCCTTTCCATAGGAGGCCGGGGAGCACGTGGACTTTATTGATTTTCCTCTTGCCTTTTTTGTTGGGTTTGACTCAGAAAGGACAGCTAACTTGTGACACGGTTAGACCGGAGGCTCGCCCCCAGCGGTTTTTAGAGACCAAGGCGTTACTCAAAAAATGACACCCCTACCCATAAACATACCCGCCACGGGGCCGGCCCAGTTTTTAGGCTCTAAATAAAGGGTCAGGACGAGCCCGCGGGCGCTGACACCCGAGCACGTCGCGGCTGCTCCTCTCCCTCCCCGACCCTGGAGAAGCCGTGGGAAAAAAATAATAAAGTTGAAATCAGGGAACTGGGAGTTTTCAACAAGTCTGCCCCAACCTGGCGATGTGCTCGCGCCTCCGGCCTGCCTCTCGGGCCGACCCCGAGTCAGACCCGCGGAGGCCGCGCATCGTTCGCTCGTGTTAATTACAACGAGGCCACGCCGGGCAGAACCCAACGCGAGCCTGAGGAACACGCATGGCCACCCCCGAAGCCCCCTTCCCCCCGGGCCGAGAACAAAAACAACGGCTCTCTCCGCAAAACAAACACGAGCCGCGGGTTTGGGAAAGGCAGACGCGGCCCACGACCGGTTTCTGGCCAAAAATACTCGCTCGCCCGAGCCCCCGAGTCCCCGCGCGCGGTGCCCGGCTGAGCGGGGTGGAGGGTGCCCAGCGCCCGGGGCCCGCGGCCGCCGCCGGCGTTTCCTCCCCGCGCTCGCCCCCATCTTTCTTCCTCGCCGAGAGCCCTCGCTCCAGGCAGCCCAAAGCGCTAAATTTAAACGGCTCGCGCTCTGCAAACTCCGCAGACTCGAGGGCGCCGGGCCTGGGAGGCGGGGAGCGAGCGGGCGAGCCAGCGCGCAGGGAGGGAGGGAGCGAGGGAGGCCGGCGCGGGCAAGGGCGCGGGGGCCGGCGCTGCGCCGCCCGGGGCGCGCGGGGAGGAGACGGAGACGGCGGCGGCCCGCTCGGTGCCTGCACAATGGAGCTCGCGCTCTCCCCTCCGCCGCCGGCATCACGGCCCCGGCGCGCGGGAAGCCGCTTTCATGTGACTTGCACAAAACGAAATGGCTTCTGGGGCCGGCCCCGAGCCCCCCTCCCGGGAGCCGAGCGCCGCGGCGAGGACTGCCCGCCGTCCACCGCCCGGCCCCGGGCGCCCGCCGTCTCCAGGCTCCGCCGCCGCCGCGCCAGGTGGGCGACAGGCGCGAGCGCACCTGGGCAGCGGCCGCGGCCCCCGCCTGGCGCAGGTGACCGGGCTCGCGCGCCGCCCGTCCTCTCCAACTCCTGGGCCCGCGGCGGCCCGGGGCGCTGCGCCCCGCCGGTTTTTTGTATGGGGGCTCGGGGTTCGGGGCGGCCGCGGCGCCGGCGAGGGAGCGAGCGAGGAGGCGCCTCCGCTTACCATTTGCGCACTTTCTCGATAGCCGCCATG
Source organism: Diceros bicornis minor (assembly GCF_020826845.1). Classification (NCBI taxonomy): domain Eukaryota; kingdom Metazoa; phylum Chordata; class Mammalia; order Perissodactyla; family Rhinocerotidae; genus Diceros; species Diceros bicornis. Next base: position 8,035,087 of record NC_080774.1, read on the forward strand.
ACCCTCTTGATATCATCTTTGGCCCGGCTCCTGGTCTCGGCTCGAACCGACCTGCCCGACATGGTTCTGGCGGGGAGAGAGAGGCTGGGGAGCGCGCCCGCCGGGTCCTGCTCGCGCTCCGCGGCGGCCACACTCGCGCCCGCCCGCCCGCTCACTCACTCACACACACAGACACACACACACACTCACACACACATACACACACACAAAGCCTGGTGCCGCCGCGCGCCCGGGGCCCAGTGCGCAAGCGCCGGGCGGCAGCTGCACCGAGCAGGGGGAGCAGCGCCGCCGCGGCCGCCAGCAGTGCGGCCTCCGGGCGCCGCCGCCGCCGGGCAGCCCCACGAGCCCCCTCACCCACGCGGGGAGGCGCCCGCGACCCCCCTCCCCGGGGAGGCGGCGAGGGCTCCCGGCGACCCCCGGCTCCGGGCCCGCGGAGGGGGAGGCGGGCGGGCGGGCGGACGTGCGCGCAGACACTTACTCGGAGGCCGCAGGTGCCGAGGGGTCCCCCGGGGAGGGCGGGCCCGCGGGGCGGCCGGCCGTGGAGGGGGCGCACTCCGTGGGAGCCAGCTCGCCTGCCCGTCCGCTGGCCCGGGTTTGTGGCGGCGGGTGCAATAATGCAAGTTTCCTGTGGGGCTCCTGACTTCTCCGAGTTGAAGGCGGCGACTCGGGACGCGAGGTGCTCTTGGAAAGAGTTGAGAAACACGGATCTCTGCTGGCCCGGTGCCCCCTTTAAATACGCGAGTAGGACGTCGCTTCCCTTTCCTTCGTCCTTTCGGAAAACTCGGGTCGGAGGAAAGGTGCCTGGGGTGAGGCAGACCACGAGGGACATTCGACTTTGCTTATTAAATAGTTTTCGGCGCAGGAAAGGCTCAATGATTATCAGCATTTCAACAGGGGCGCTTCTTTTCCCCCTGGAGATAAGTTGCCTTCAACATAAGTGAGGTGAGGGGCCCGCGCTGGGGTTTCCGTAAGGGAACCACCACTTAAATTTAAGCGACTCCTCTGACTTCAGTCCCAGGCTCAGACCAGAAGCTGCTACCGCACAAATGACCCAAGCAGGGAAAATGGACCGGCCCGCCTACAAGGAGGACTTCTGAGGTGGTTTCTTCCCCATCCTGCCTCAGGACAGCTCTGGGAGGAATCTACAATTACTATCAGGATAACGCAGGTGCCGCATCTCCGCATCTTCGTGTTGGTGTTCGCAGCAGCTAAACCGACTTGACCAGAACTTATTCATGCCCTAGTTTCCCCAGATGGAGGCCGGGGAAAGCCCAGTGCCTTGGAGATAAACTAGCCCAACACCAGTCATTTTACACGCGGGGAAACTGAGTCTCAGGGAAGTTCAAGGTCACAGCCATAAGCTAGGTCTCTGAATCCCACTTATTCTAGAATCAAGCAGTTTCCCCTGAGGTTTTGGGTTTGGGGAGAAGAGCTACTAGGGAAATGGAGTACCTAATGTGAAAAATGAAGATAAGAACACTTACCTCAGGGACGGCCCAGTGGCTTAGCGGTTAAGTGTGCGCGTTCCGCTGCTGGCGGCCCGGATTCGGATCCCGGGCGCGCACCGATGCACTGCTTCTCCAGCCATGCTGAGGCGGCGTCCCACATACAGCAACTAGAAGGATGTGCAACTATGACATACAACTATCTACTGGGGCTTTGGGGGAAAAAGTACATAAATACAATTATTAAAAAAAAAACACCTCAGAGGATCATTCTGAGAGTTATATGGGAAAATATGTAACAGCAGGTTGTAAAACAGAGGTCTCATACTGTTGGCCCTCTGACTATATCTGGCCAGCAGATATATGCTTAGGGCCACACAGAACTTTTTAAAATATATATTTGAATTTACAATAGGAAGGTATATCAAAAATCCAAATATCAACTGATCAATGTCTACACAATGGAATATTATTCAGCCATTAAAAAGGAATGAAGTATGGACACATGCCACAACATGGATGAACTTTGCAAACATGCTAAGTGAAAGAAACCGATCACAAAAGAACAGATATTGCATGATTCCACTTATGTGAGATATCTAGACTAGGCAAACCCATAGAGACAGAAAACAGATTGGTGGTCGCCCAGGGGCAGGGGAGAGGGAGAAGGGGAGTGACTGCTAATGCATATGGGGTTTCCTTTTGGGGTGATGAAAAAGTTCTGGAAGTAGATAATGGTGATGGTTGTACAACATGGCGAATATACTTAATGCCACTGAATTATACACTTTAAAATGGTTACAATGGTCAATTTTATGTTATGTGTATTTTGCCACAAGAAAAAGAAATCAGAATATCTAGCTTCTCTAGAAATAGAAGATCTGCAAACTGGGCCCCCAGTGCCACATGGCAACAATCAGCTGGAGGGGAGGAGCCCAGTGCCACTCAGACAGAGCTCTCCAGGTCACTGTGTGTCACTCAGTCACTTTACTCATTTGTGTTACCAGATGGCCCCTGAAGGTATTTGTGGTTTTGATCTCTGATTAAACTGTAAAACTTGCTACAAATGTTCTTTATAAATCTAGTGTGTCCCTTTTTATAGTTTCCTGTCCCCTGTAGATATTTTTAAACTTCTTTCTTTCATCAAAGCACAGTGGTTTTAAAGTCTGTGTCTGATAATTCTAGTATCTGAGGTTTTGGAGGGTCTGTCTCTGCTGGTTCTTGCTGCTGGTGTCCTATTTCCTTGTGATCTGCCTGGTTCTCTTGGACCATGCTGGACACTGTGTCTTAAAATTTATTTGTACGGATAATTGGAGACCTGGGATGAAGTTACCTTCCTGTAGAGATGCTTTACATTTGCTTCTGCCAGCTCTTGAGGGCACTGCTGGTCCAGGACCACCCACATCCAAGTTCAGGGCTTGTGGTTCCTGGGACCACCCAGGTGATGCAAATATAAGCTGCTCAATTGAGCAAGACTGGTTTGCTTATTGTACCCTGAGTTGGGGTCAGTGTTGTGGGGCAGCTGGCTGACAGGCCTGCGCTTCCCAACTCTGTGTTCAGTGACTACATGCTGACAGTCTGAAATCAGCCATGGCAGGAGTATTGACACTATGGAAATGGGCAAATGCTATCTATACATCAGGACCCTTTCCCCAACCCCACCCGGCGCCAGTTGGTAAATATTTACCAGCATACCACTGGCGGAGGCTGACGGGGTCCTAAATTATCGTGGGCAAGGTCTTGTCTCCCACCTAGTGTGGCCCCTGGACTCTGATTTCTGGGCTGTTCCCTCAAAAAAGCCATTCACACTTAAGTTTGAATATTTTAGGCTTGGCAATTATCTGCAGGATTAAAGTGGCATCCTTGCCGATTATCTTTCAGTGTTCTCTTTTTCCTTCAATTTCGGCTACTCCTTACTATCTTGTCAGCATGTAGTAGCTTTTAGGATGTTTTTAAATACTTTTTCTCGCATTTTTAGTTGCTTTCAGCTTGAGAGTTCATCTGAATAACTAATTACCAGAAACTGGAAGTCCAGCTCTCTCTGAGTGTTAGTTGTTATTCTAGACATGTTAAAAGAGTGATCCGAGGGTTACAAGAAGGCGGTTATTGAGTTACGTTTGTGTCTGAACCTCTCTGTGCCTCATCTGTAAAATGGGGATGAACACAACACCTGCCTCGCAGAGTTGTTATGAGAATTAAAGACAATATCTGTGAAGCTCTTAGAACAGTGCCTGCCACACAGTGAGTTCTAGATACTGGAAAAGATTTGTTAAGTAAAGTACCTGTGTGATCCCTTTCATCATTATGCCCCACCCTAGGGACTGAAGTGAACTGCTCCTCTTTCCTGGGTTGCTAAATTCAATCCTTAATCCACTCCTCCTGTTACAGCTCCTCCAGGGCGAAGGCTCCTTCACCACTGGCCGGGTTGGGGTGGGGGTGGGGGTGGAGGAGGTTTCCATCTCTGGAATGGAGATGCGCAATTGTGAGGAAAGCGCAGGCCCAGCTCTGGCGTTTCTCGGCAGCCTTGGTCCTCCCCCAGCAACTTGCAGCAGCAGCAGCAGCACGTTGTTTTCATAAACAGAGGTGCTTTGGTGTTTGGGGAACAGGCCATTAGCAAGGCCTCGCGAAGGGGGAAAGCTTTGAAGACAGTGCTCCAACCACAGAAAGAACTACAGCCCCTTCCTCGGGGACAGGAACAGAAAGGGTGTGCTGCGGAGGATGACACCTCCCTCCTTTCACAGAGAAGGACGCTACAATCCAATAGCCACACAGCCAGTTAGCAGACTTCTGGCCAGAACCCCGCTCTCCTGAGGGCAGTCTCTGGGCTTCCTCGCTCCACATGCATCATAATATCGATAGTTGGACATCAGCCACGGCGGGAATACTGACACTATGGAAATTGGCAAGTGCTTTCTATACATCAGGAGCCTCCTGCCCCTCCCCCACCCGGAGCTGGTTGGTAAACATTTACTAGCATCCCACTGGTGGAGCCCAATGGGGTCCCAAATTATTGTGGGGAACGCCTTCCCCACAGTGTGGGCCTTCTGATGAGTTTCAGATAGACTGGGGAGACCTTGAAAAAAAATTTTTTTGGATAAACCAAACACTGCAACCTACCTCTCTGCATACTTTTTCTTGCCTATAACCACAACTATAAAATTTGTCACCAGCTCAGATACTACTGGATTGGCAATTTTGCAAATCTGCCCATGCAGCCATTGGCTTGCCTAAAAGTTGGGCCACTTGAGGCCAGATGAAAATAAAGAGATAGTAGATATAAAGTGCTTTGAAAGACTAATGTGTTCAAAGGTGAGACAATGTAATCTAGACGCCTTTCTAACAATGAATGATGAAATGCAGAATGTCTGGTCACGACCCAGTGCCTTGGAGCAAAGTTGGAATCCATCCACACACAGGCTTGGTGGATTCTTAGGTCAGGAATCTAGACAGCTGCCAGGATGTCTTCTCTCTCACTCCCACTGTGCAGTCCTTTTGGCTGCCCAGCGTCTGAATACCCTTCCTAGTTCTGGGTGAGCCTTGGGGGTGGAGGCTGCCCCCTGACTACAGAAGCTGATGGGGGCCTGTCTCTCTCCTCACCCAAGGAGTTAGGTCTCGGGCAT